>NC_050464.1:21966844-22279344 GCF_903995425.1 Onychomys torridus | reverse complement strand
CTCAAACCCAGGGCCTTGCGCTTGCTAGGCAAGTGCTCTACCTCTGAGCTAAATCCCCAACCCATGCATACACTTCTTTCACTTAAAAGGAAGCCCTGGATAATAGGTACTTTCTGTTGCTGTGATGAAAATACCTGATATAAGCCTGGCTCACAAGATTGAGGATGGGAGTCTAGATCCCCAGAAACCCATGCAAATGCCAGGTGAGCAAGGAGGATCATCTGTAATTCCAGCTTTGGAAGGAGGCAACAGAGGATCCGCAGAGCAAGCTAGCTAGCAACACTAGTCGTATTGGTGAACTCTAGGTTTGCTTGGAAGATCCTGCCTCTATGAATAAGGTAGAAAAGTGATAGAAGATGATTCTATACATGAACCTGGGACTTCCATGTGCTTACACATACAAAAACATGTATGCTACACACATGCACATACATGAAAAATGGAAAAAATCTTGAGTGCATAATTTAAGAAAGGATAGATTTATTTGCTTATTTATGTATAGTTATAATGTGTCCATTACACACACACCAAAAAAAGTTTAATGATTGGCAGCAAATTTGCCTGGCATGCAAAGGCCCTGGGTTCCATGCCTGGTTCCACAAACAAGTAAAACTCTCTTAATTTTCTAAGACAGTGTTCTGTGGGGGCCAAATGACCCTTTCACAGGGGTTGCCTAAGACCATCAGAAAACACAGATATTTATATTATGTTTTATAACAATAGCAAATTTACAGTTATGAGGTAGCAATGAAAATAATTTTCTGGTTGGGAGTCACCACAACATGAGGAACTGTACTAAAGGGTCACTGCATCAGGAAGGTGGAAAATCACTGATCTAAGAGACTAGCTTAAACTCAACTCTCTCTAGCAGCAACTCCTTAGATGCAGGTATGTTAATTAGCTTGATGGTACTGATCATTTCACACTGTACATCTATCAAAACATCACAAACTGAACAGCTTTTATACATCAAGAATAGTCCAGCGAAACTGTTTGATAAATCTGTGAGTCAAAAGAAAAGGGGAAAAAGGACAGGAAACATGTAAGGGTGGGCAGAGAAGCATCGCTCTAATTAACTTTAGCAACAAGCTTTGCTGTCCCTGAGAACAGCCTGAATTAGCCTCAAATATGGTGGGCCCCTCTTGTCCCTGGACACCCCTCCAACTGGCTTCCATCTACATCTATTTCTGTAAGGACAGTGCATCATACTTTCTCCCCTGAAGTAACCTCTTATCCTTCACTGCCGCTGTCTGATCAGAGTATATAGGGATAATCAAATCATTCTTATCTTCAAAGAAAAGTGAAGAGGCGCTGGAGACATGGATCAGTAGGTAAGACCATTTGTGTAAGCATGAAGACCTGAGTTCAAATCCCTAGCACCTGTGTATAAAACTGGCCATTGCTGTAACCCCAGCACTTCAGGGAGACAGGAGAACTGCTGGGGCTTGCTGGCCCAGTCTAGCCCTATGCTCAGTGAGGGACCCTGTCTCAAGGGAGTAAGGTAGAGAGTTGTTTTAGTTTCATTTCTGTTGTGATGACAAATACCTTGACCAAAATCAGTACCAAGAAGGAAGGGTTCATGTGGTCAAGTCAAGGACTTAAGCAGCCAGTCACATCACATCCATAGTCAAGAGCAGAGAGAGGACAAATACACCCTTCCTTCCTTGCTTGCTTTCAGCTCTCTTATACTGTCCAGGATCCCTTGCCTAAGGAATAGTGCCTCCCACAATGGACTGGGTTTTCCTTCATCAAGTAACTATTGGCAACAATCCTCTACACACAAGCCCACGGGCCAATCTTATCTAGAAAACTCCTCATGAAGACTCTCCCCCAGGTGATTCTAGGTTGTATTCAAGTTGACAGTTAAAATTGGCCACAACACCATTAAAAATACATAGGGCAGAAATTTTAGTTCAAGAGCCTACTTAGTTTCAAGAAGAAATTAAAAAATTAAATGCAAAAAAAAAAGCACCAGACTCTTTACTTAACACCCAGAGTATGTCACTAAAACATGAGATACACTGGTTAGTCTTAAAAAAACAAAGCCCACATCATCTGCACCCAAGAAGTAGTGATGTCTCTGCTTAAATATCTCCACTGGAATGGGCTGGGATAAACCAATCTCACTTGATAGGTATAAGAAGCTTTGACCATACCTCAAGGATGAAGTTCACATCACAAATCAGGAGGATGAGATGCCACCTGACCTACCTTGATTCCAAGTTCAATATTCTCTCCTCCATACACATCCATCCCAGGGTCCAGCAGACCAATTTCACCAAAGAATTTCCTGTTGACCACAAATGAGCAGCCAATCATGGCTGGTGTCCTATGGGAGAAAGAAAGAAGCAAGACTGTCAATGCATACGCAGGCGATGGCTTTATTTTTTTTGCAGACACTTATAAGGTGTGCAGGGATTTCTGCTCTAGTCCTCTTTGAGTCCTCAATTTCCCCACTCCCCATCTCTTCATAAGGTTGCCTTTTAGCTGCAGAAGAACAGGGAGCATAAGCATCAAGGGATATCCCAGATCCCTGATAACAGGCTGCTCTCATGCATGGTGTGGTGTCTACCACATAGAGAGTGGTTCTCACTGCACTCCAGGAGCAGCAGAGTGACTATGGAATTATAGAGGCTGTCTCAATGAATTTCAGTGTGAGCAGCAGCTTTAATCTGCTCTACCCCAGGAAGCAGAAGGGGCTGATCGAACTTGAAGCATGAAGGCAAATCAGAGACTATGTGATGGTTAATCTTCAATGTTAACTTGCTGGGCTTGGAATCACCTAGGAGAAACACCTATGGTTCTGCTTCTAAGGGTGCTTTTGCAGAGGTTTAACTGAGGAGGAAAGGACCTGTCCTCCACAAGTGGAGGGTGGCACCACCCCATGGGCTAGTGCTCTGGACTGAATAAAAAGGAGAGGGCAAAGTGAGCAGCAGCATTCATCTCTATGTGCTTCATGGCAGTGTGACCAGGAGCCTCATGCTCCCAATGCCATGATGGACTATGTCTTCAAACTGTGAGCCAAAAATAAACCCTTTCTGTCATACGTCACTTTCATCAGATATTTGGTCACAACAATGGGGAAAGTAACTAGCATAGAGTCTGAAATCCAAAGGATCCAATGTCCATGTTTTCTCTGGGACACCAGACCTAGAAGGTAGTGTCTTAAGAAGAGAGAAGACTCAAAAAAGAAAAGCATTTGTGTCTATGGGGATCTGAGACATTGTCCCAGCAAAGATGTCATATACTCTGGATGCCTCTTCACTGGAACAAGACTAAGGAAAGACAACTCTCTGGACAGGTGTGAGTCCTCAGGAGAGCACAGGAAGCCTGGCCTCTCTGTCTGTATCCTGGGTACTTCATCAGAACGTGGAGACAAGGGCTGGGACGCTGATCCTGATGGAGAACAAAGAGCTGTGTGATATTGCTAATGGTACCTTGTGAAGAGGTTGTGGTTGAAATCTGCCACAGTGTCAAGGAGTCTGACAGAGACTGTGGGAAGGAGAGGCTGAAAGGAGCCCTAGGATGAGGCCCCAGGAGGCAGGATCACTTTGAAACAAATGTACACACGGGGATCTGGAGGTATCTCACAAAGCTAGGGACAAGTGAGATTCCTGGCCAAACACTGTGACTAACTGGTAAAAGATGTGGAGACTTGGTAGTTAAAAGACACGCAGTCAAGCTGGGCATAGTGGTCTATACCTATAATCCCAGCAGGATGGAGGTGGAGGCAGAAGGGTTTGTGAATTCAAGGTTAGCCTGTGCTACAGAGTGAGTTCAAGGCAAGCCTAGGCCATTCAGTGAGTTCAAGGGAAGCCTTCACTATATCTCAAATTCAAGACCATCCTGAGCTATATAATGAGTTCAAGGCCAACCTGGGCTACATAGTGAGTTCAAGGATAGTTTGGACTACATGGTGAACTTAAGGCCAGGCAAGGGTGGTGTCATATATACAAAGCCTATCTAGGGTACTGAGTTTAGCCTCAGCTACATAGCTAACTCACATCCAGCCTAAGCTACTTGAATGAGTTGAGGCTAGGCCAGCCAGCACTGCCAGTGAGTTCAGGCCATAACTGCTTGCTATTCTGGGACCATCGGACTGGACTTAAGAGGATCAGCTGTTCTTCGCCTGGGAGACAGAGTTCCCTGGCAAGAAGCTGCTGCTTGTCACAGTGAGACCTGCTGTGCCTGGTGGCAGGTGATGGAGCCTCACCCTCACCATTGGTGAGCCGAGGACAAAGTATGGCCTTGCTTCCCCTGCAGGCATCCACACCACCTGTTCAGCCACATGGGCTGTAGTCCATGACACATTGGGGATGATGAGATTCTTCAACGGGTGCTTAGAGCCTCATTTTTCAAACTCAGCCGCAATTATTACCATTAGCACCAACATTCCAACTCAAAAAATCATTCAAAAAGGATAATCATATTAAGGGAATCTGCCAATGCCCTAATAGCTCCATTACAGAGAAGAACAGAAATTAAAAACAATCACTTTTATTGTTGCTATTACACAAAATATATGCATCACACACAACCAGTCCAGTTGACAAAAAGAGAAAAGCAAAGGAAGAGAGAGTCAGCCAGGAATGGGCAGTAGCCATGAGAACTCCCATTCAGAGGTATAAAGCTCTCTGGGTTTCCATGATGGCCCTTTTCATAGGTTTGACCAAGAGCCTGCCACTGTTTGCTTCCATATCTTCTATGGTTTGAATCTAAAATATCCCCTGCAGGCTATCTGGGAGGACCTTTAGGGGGCGGGGCCTAGTTGAAGGAAGTAGGCCACTAAAGGGGTGGGATATTGAAGGTTATACCTCATACTCTACTTCCAGCCTTTGAATCTTGGTCCACTGTAATATTAGGAGTCTCCATCACAAACTCCCACCATGAACTCTTCCATGTTTTCCCAACCATGATAGAAGGAAAATAAACCTCTAAGACATAGGCCAAAAGATCATCTTTAACCCAAGATGAATAATGTTATTAACTTGAAGGGATCTGAAATCACATAGGAGATAAACCTCTGGGCGTGTCTGTGAGGGAGTTTCTAAATTAGATGATTAGGTTCTTAGATGTCTTAGTTCAGGTTTCTATTGCTGTGAAGAGACACCATGACCACGGCAACTCTTACAAAGGAAAACATTTAATTGGGGCTTCTTTACAGTTTCAGAGGCTTATTCCATGATCATCATAGTTGGGACATGGTGGCATGCAGGCAGACATGGTGCTGGAGAAGGAGCTGAGAGTGGAGAATGAGCTACATCTAAAGCCACAGGCAAAAGGAAGTGAACTGAACTGGCATAATTTGAGCATAGGAGACCTCAAAGCGCACCACCATAGTGACACACTTCCTCCAATAAGAGCACACCTACTCCAACAAAGCCTTGGTGCTACTCCCCATGAGCTTATGGAGGCCAATTACATTCAAACCACCACAGGTGGGAAGACCCACCCTCAACACAGATGTCACCATCCAATAGCCTGGGGTCCCAGACTAACTATGAATGCAATGTGACCTCCAATCTCTGCTGCTTTGACTTCCATACCATGATAGACTGTATCCATTCAAACTGTGAGACAAAAACAAACCTTCTTCCTTTAGTTGCCTTTGTCTGGTATTTTGTTATAGCTATGAGATAAGTAACGAGTACATATGTATAGTACACAGCTGGAAGAGACCTCTTGGCGGAGTTCCTACCTCCAATCTCCCACTAAGGTGCTGGAGATGCAGCTTAGTGGTAGATCACCTGCTTAGAACCCCCCAGTGTGGAGTTATGGAAGTGTCTCAGCAGTAGAGCTCCTGTTTAGAATCCCCCAGTGAAGGGCTGATGGCATGGCCAAGTGGTGGTACCATTATTTAGCATATGCAAGGCCCTGGTTTCAATCCACAGCACCCTCAAAGATACTAGCATGACCTTCAGCAACTCTTCTCAGAGTATAGTCAACCCCAGTTCTTTCTGCGGCCAGTGCTCTTAGCCCTCTGCTCATAGGTTTTACACCCATGGATTCAACCAACCATCAACTGTAAGTACTTGAAAATGAATTTGCATCTGTATTGCCTATGTACAGATATTTCATCTCACTCTTATTCCCTAACACTATAATGCAAACTTGCACATTGACATCATGCTGAGGTTTTCAGTGTTGAGGCGGTTAATGGCCCAGGATGATGTAAGTTTTGTGGGAACACCACACTATCTACATAAGAGACTCGAGCATGTTAGATTTGGGTAACTGTGGCAGGGCCCTGGGACCAATCCTCCATGCATAGAACCGAGGACAACTCTGTCAACTTCTTTGGTAATAGGCATCTTGGTAGCTAACATCCCACTTATTACAGTGCACTTTGTGATGATGCCATATTCCATTGCCTCTTTTTGTACTTCCCATAAACGCAGCAAGGTCCACAGGGGATGCTGCCCTTCAGTTCCAGAAGCTGGATGCTAAGGACACCAGTAGATAGAACAGAGGAGTGGGGAGAGCTGTCTGCAGCAAGTGGCTCAGTCCAGCAAAACCCTTTATTGGGAATCTCACTACTTTTGGGAGATTCATAATCCTCAAAGGGTCACTACTTTAGAGATGTCATTAAGCCCATTTCCTGTCGGAGGGAACCAACATTCTGAGACTATGCTTAGCTAACTATAGCAGAACACCTGAGATCATTCACTTATAAAGACAAAAGGTTCATTTTGGCTTGAAAGACTCCAATCCATACAAAGTAGTTCCATTGTTCTCTTGGCATTATTATTATTATTATCATTATCATTGTTATTATTATTATTAGGGTCAGAGGACAACTTTCAGGGGCCAGTTGTCCTTCCACCGTGTGAGTACTCCAGATTGAACTCAGGTTGTCAGCCTTGCTGTAAAGCGCCTTTATCTACTGAGTCACCTGGCTGGCCAGCTTCAGCAGGGGGTGCTGTATATCAAGGGCAGGTACACACGGCAGGGACAAACTGCCTCCTGGCCACACCTCGTGTGTGTGTGTGTGTGTGTGTGTGTGTGTGTGTGTGTGTGTGTGTGTGTGTGTGTATACAGGTGTACAAGGATGTGGAGGCCAAAGGATGACCCCAGGCGCCACTCCTCAGGTGCTGCCCACCTTCTTTTTGAGCCAGAGTCTCTCACTGGCTTAGAACTGGACAAGTAGGCTAGCTTGACTCATGAGGCCCAGGCATCCACTTGTCTTGGCTGCCCAGTGCTGGCTGGGATCCTAAGTGTGCACCACCACAGCTGGCACTTAAAAAAAGATCTTTTAGAGGTGTGAGTGTTCTGTTTACATATATGTCTGTACACCACCATATGCATACCAGGTGCTTGCAGAAGAGGGACCCAGAATCTCAGACCTCTGTAAGAGCAATATGTGCTCTTAACCAATGACATCTCTCCAGCCCCAAGGTATGGCATTTTTATGTTTGTTCTCAGGGGGGATTCAGACCCTCATGCTTAAAGGATAAGTAATCATCAAATAATCCATCTTCTCAGAGTCCACTTCTTTTATTTTTTTAAAAAATATTTTTATTCGTTTATTTTTATGTATGAAAGTGTTTTGTCCACTTGTGCGTGCCTGGTGCCTATGGAAGCCAGCAGAGAGCATTGGATTCCCTGACACTGGAATTAGATGGTTTCAACCTGCCACACGGGTGCTCTTATAACTGATGAGCTAGCTCTATAGTCCTTCACCTTGTTTTTTTGAGACAAGGCCACTCCCTAGACTGGAGCTCACCAAGTAGGCTAAGCTAGCTGGTCAGTGAGCCCAGGGTCTCTACCTTCCCAGCGCTGGGATTACAAGTGCATTCTACCCTACACTCCTGGCATTTTATATGGGCTATGGGGATTAAACTCAGGCCCTTATGCCTACATGGCAAGCAATTTACTAACAGTTCAGGTTAATTCTAAATGTCAACTGCCATGACCGCTGAGCCATCTCTCTCTCCAGCCCCCAGAGTCTACTTCTTAAAGGTCCCACTACCTCCCATTACCACGTCCCTGGGGAGCAGGCCTTTTACACTCGGCTCTCAGGGAATATTTCAGACCCAAACTTCAGGAAAGGAATAATAAGAGTTGATCAAGCACAGTTCGGTTCCTGTAAGCCTTGAGGATCCCGGAGCTACCTGGTGATGGCAGACTTCCCTCCACTCCTTGGTGCATGGCTGCCTTGCCAACCAGATAAGCTAAAACCAACAGCAGCGAAGAGCGTTCCCACTGCATGGACCAAGAGGTCTCGTTCTGAAGCTTTTTTGGGAACTTGCGGCTGCTAAACACTAAAAATATAATTTGGGGGAAGGAATTGGCAGGCTTGGAGAGTCTTAGATTGCACAGGAGAGTAATTTAATACTCAGAGTTCCATTTGTCTGTGCTAGACATATAAATACCGGAAGGGTTAGTGCCCCTGCCTTTTAAAAAAATCAAACTCTGTATCCAGCACACACATATCTCACAGATCAGACCCAAAGGCCAGAGCTTTGCGGTTCAATGGAGGGAACATTTTTCGCGTTTGTTGCTGGGGAGATAATTCACCCTGGAATAACTTCCTCCCAAACAACGGGGGAAGCAGGCTGCCGGGGTGTTAAGAGACTTTGTTTGTGGGGAGGGGGGGATAAAGGAAAGGCTCATCTCTGCTCTCCTTGAGTGTGATTTTTCACAGATTAGAAGAAAAAAAAAAACACCACCCTTCCAGTGGGGATTGAAGTTGTAAGTTTCCAATTGCCTGTTTCCTTGGCTGACCGATTTCTGCTCAGGCTTGTTTCACTGAAACAAAGACCATCTCCAACCTCTCCAGTGAGCTGTTTCCTAGGAGCCATTTTCTCACCATAACACATTTGTTCTTTGCTAATCACATTTGATTTAGTCTTTGAGGAACTGATTTGCTGATAGGTCTTTGAAGAGTAGTTTTGTAAAAACATGGTGTGTTCTAAGAAGTGATCTGTTAAGCCATTATCAGCCATCAGAAATTCTTAAAGCTGTGTGTGTGTGTGTGTGTGTGTGTGTGTGTGTGTGTGTGTACAGTTGCCTGCAGAGTCCAGCAGAGGGCATCATATCCCATGGAGCTGGAGTTACAGGTGGTTATGAGATGCCCCATGTGGGTACTGGGAACTGAACTTGGGTCCTCTGGCCAAACAGTACGTTTTAATTTCATCTCTCTCTCTCTCTCTCTCTCTCTCTCTCTCTCTCTCTCTCTCTCTGTGTGTGTGTGTGTGTGTATACATGTGGAGGCCAGAGGTAGATATTGGTTGTTTTCTCAATTACACTCCACCTAACTTTGAGGCAGAGTCTCTACAGAACACAGAGTTTGCCACACTGACCAGGCTGGCTGGACAATGAGCTTTAGGAATTCACCTGTCTGTCTCCTTCATCACACCACCACACCTGGCTGTTTTCTGTAGGTCATAGGGTAGTATGCTGGTTAGTTTTTTTGTTAACTAAACACAGGCTAGGGGCAGGGCAGCATGAAGAAAGAGAGATCCTCAACTGAGAAAAGGCCTCTCCATCAGACTGACCTGTGGACAAGTCAGAGGGGAAGCATTTTCTTGATTAATAATTGACTTGGGAGGGCAGTGGCACCCCTGAGCAGGTGGTCCTGGGTTTCATAAGAAAGCAAGCTGAGGGGCTGGAGAGATGGCTCAGCAGTTGAGATCATGTGTTGCTCTTACACAGGACCCAGGTTTGGGTCCCAGCACCCACATGACAGCTCACAGCCATCCATGGCTCCAATTGCAGGGTATCCTCTAATGCTCTCTTCTGACCTCTGCAAGGACCAGGCATGCATGTGGTGTAAAACATACGTGCAGGTAAAACAATCATACACATAAAAGAAAAGAAAGAAGAATCAGAATCAGAATCGAAGGAGAGGGGAGGAGGGAGAGGGGAGTATGAGGAAGGAGGGAGGAGGGAGGAGGGAGGAGGTAGCAGGAGAAGCAGCAGCTGAGCAAGTCATGGAGAACAAGAGAGAGAGCAGTGTTCCCTCATAGTTCCTGCCTTCAGTTCCTGTCCTGATTTACCACAGTTATAGTGTAGCCTGGGGGGCTGGGAGCTGAAATAACCCTTACCTCTCCATGTTGCTTTTTCTCCATGGTGTTTACCACAGCATAGAAAGCTAACTAGGCAAGGTTTGAACTTAGGTCCTCACCCTTATGTAGCAAGCCCTTTAGTAGCTGAATACTTTTATAGATGAATATTCATCACTGATTTCTTGATGGGAACAGAAAAAAATTGAACCTTACTGGAGCAAAAATGCATTCCTTGTAGTCATTAGTTTTACCTTAACTGAGTTCTAATACCCGAGAGTCATAAAGGAGGACATATTTATCTTGATTCACGGTTTTAGAGGGGTCACTCCAAAGCTACTTGTCCCATGTGCTTAGGAAGACCAGCATGATGTGGGGAGTGCATTGAAGAGAACAATGTTCCCATCACAGTGAACAGGAAGTAGAGGGAGTGAAAAAGAAGGTCCCTGAGACAATGTATAGACTCTCAGGACATACCTCTAGTGACCTACTTCCTCATGTTAGACTCCAACTTCTAATAGTTTCTAGAACTTTCTAAAATAGGCCCGCCAGCTGAGGACCATACATTCAACATGACCCTATAGGGGACATTTTACATTCAAACCATAGCCTGCCCTACGACAGGAACCAGGTCTTACTTGAGGTGTCTATGAAAAGTGCATCTTTCTCCCTGCCCTCCCCTCCTTTTTGACCGTTACAAGGTGAGGTGACCAGGATATTTGGCCTGACCATTGGCCCACATCAATGGAGCCAGCCAACTTTATGAAACGGGGCACCAAAATATGCCTGTCCTCCTCGAAGTTTTTTTTCTTGGGTGTTCTGTCACGGTGACAAAAAGCAAATGACTCAATCACAAATTCAGCTCTAAGCTTCCTGCTACCTGCTACCAGCAGCATCCATCACTGGACTCCTCTGTAGCCTCTAAAAGATGTTTGTTTCTAAGAGAGGTACAGTTGGGACTGAGGTGTAGTGGTATTTGCTCTGCCCATGACCTTGAGCTATACAGCCAGAAGGAGGCAGTGCTTCTTGCCCTTGTCTGTGACCTTGTGTTTCCACAGGTAGCTCAGTGGTTAAGAGCACTGACTGATGTTCAATTCCCAGGCTGTCTGGTGTCTTATCATGCCAGGTTAAACAAAACAAAACAAAACAAAACAAAAATAAGGGAGGAAGAAAACACGTGACCCTTCTCTCCTCTCATTTTAAGAGGTCACATAAAATGGCAGGAAGCACCGCCTCCTTCAGGCCATATAGCCCAAGGTCATGGATGGAGCAAATACCACTATACTGAGGAGAAGGTGCAGTCAGTGAAATGCTCAGAATTCAGATTTAAAAAAAAAAGCACATGGTGACATATGCTTATATAATTCCAGCATCAAGGAGGAAGAAACAGGTGGATCTGTGGGCCACGGTGTCCACCCTGCCTGGTTTAATTGGTGAGTTTGCAACCAATGAGAGACCTTGTCTCAAAAAACAATATGGAGGGTGTTGGTGGCACATGTTTTTAATCCCAGCACTTGGCAGGCAGAGGCAGGTGGATCTCTGTGAGTTCGAGGCCCACCTGGGCTACACAGTGAGTTCCAGGAAAGGCACAAAGCTATACAGAGAAACCTTGTCTCGGGGGAAAACAAAACAAAACAAACAAACAAACAAAAAACCAATATGGATAACATCTGAGGAATAACAACTAAAGTTTACCTCTGCCCTCTACACACACACACACACACACACACACACACACACACACACACAGTTGCAATTATTCAACCACTAAGGCCTAAGAGATAATGAATAATGACTTGGTGAAGTCTTCAGCAAATAGCATGAACTTTACCAACCTTTAGGTATTCACCAGCATCAGCTCACTGTGCGCCTAAGAATATGATGAGAGCAATTGTATTCAGAATCTGAATAAGGTCTATGTTAGATCCTGGCTCAGATGGCCTTGTTCATGCCATTTTTAAGGAAGTGGTTGAGTAGAATGATACAACAATTATTTTGAAAGGGGTGTGTGTGTGTGTGTGTAGGGGGGTGTTTCCTGCAGTTGCCTTGCCATCTGGAGGCAGACACAACCTCGAGATGATGAAGACGTCAGAGCTGGGATGGAAGGAATTGAAGGAGATTGTCTGTTGTGACAGCAAAGCCAACATTTGAGACTAATTTTTAAAACAGCAGTCTCAATTGCTTCTCAAGTGCATGAGCCAGGCACCAGAGAGAGACGTATTTTAGAAATCCTCCAAATCCTCTTTACAGATCAAAGATGGCTACCATGTGAAGTCACAGGAAGGAGGGCTATAACCCCATAGTGGGTGTCAATACTGGCTTAACTTAGGATAACTTGGGGAAGTTTGGTTTAGTACTATTGTTTTAATGTAGGTGCATTCCTGTGTGCAGATGCATGTGCATACACATGTGTATGCATATGGAGACTAGAGAACAATATTCTTTAGTATCATTTCTCAGAAATGCTATTTACTTCCTTTGAGACAAGGTCATTGACTTGTCTGGAACTCACCAAGTAGCCAGGCTGACTGGCCAGTAAGCCCCAGGGATTCACCCATCTCTACCTCCCCAGAGCTGGGATTACAAGTATGTCCCACCTTGCCTGGCTATTTATGTGGATTCTGGGGATTGAACTTGGACTCTATGCTTACACAATGTCCTGTTAGTTTTAAATGTCAACACAATCCAGAGTCATTTCTGAAGACAGCTTCAACTGAGGTGTTGCCAAGATCAGATTGGCCTGTAGCCATGTCTGTAGGGGATTGCCTTGATTATTAATTGATGTAAGAAGGCACAGTCCACTGTGGGTGTCACCATTCCTTAGGCAGGTGGTCCTGAGCTGTGTAAGAATCTAGCTAAGCATGAGCTCAAGAGCAAGTCAGCAAGTAGCATTCTTCTAGGCTTTCTGCTGTACTTCTGTAGCTAGAGTTCCTCATTCTGAGATAATGATGCACAAGATAACAATCAGTCCTACCTTCAAGTTCCTGCTTGAGAACCAGCCCCAATTTCCCTCAAGGATGGACTGTTGACTCGGAATTGTAAGCTGAGATAAACTCTTTCTTCCTCCATGTTGCTTTTGTTCGAGACGTCTTATTGCATCAACAGAATGGAACCAGAACACAGAGCAAGCACTTCATCAACTGAACCATCTCCCAAGCCTGGGGAAAGCTTCAAAAGTCACCTGTACCCACGACCACCCCAAACACTCTCTGATCAGATGACTCCACATTCAGAACTGATCTGAAGCACAACCATGGCTGAGAGCCTTAAATGACATATTTCTAGACCCAGCTTGAGGTTTCTTCTTGAAGTGGGAAGAAAGAATAAAGACAAGATCACTCAGCTGTGCTGCTCAAACTAGAATTCAGACAGGGGAGAGCAGTCCAGCAAATGGGCTAAAGGACAGAAAGGAAAGTGAGAGACAGGATGCTCTGCACTATGCCTTCTGGGAGAGGATGGATGTCTTAGTCCAGGCAGGGGAGCAGAAATGGTAGAGGAACTGATGTTCAGGCAGAAAGTGGATCTTAAATAACATTCCTAGCGTCCAAAGGCAGAACAGTGCTCCGGATATGCAAGGAAACCTGAAGTTTCTGCATCTCCTTGGGGTAAAGGGAGATGACAAACCCAACAAGGTCACAAGAAGAATCAGGAAACTGGAGGGAGAAATGGAGGGACATCAGTATCAAGAGTTTGTGACAAGAGATCGGCTGTGAAGAGAGGGAGGGGCACATTCTCAGTAACTGAAGTCATGGGACTGGAGAGATGGTTCAGCACTGAAGAGTGTGCATTGCTCTTTGGAGGTTCTGTTCCCAGCACTCACATCAGGTGACTCACAACCACCTGTCATTCCAACTTCAGGTGATTTGATGCCCTCTATGAGCTTGGAACACACCCTCCACACAGACGCAGACACATAATTAATTAAATGAATCTTTAAAGGAAAAGAAACCAGAAGTGCAAGGCATGCGGTCAATCAGCAGAAGCCAGGAAGAGCCTTGAAGGAAGACCTCATGACCATGGGCACGAGGCGGGAGCAGCACCCTTTGCTCTTCTGTAATCTTTACTGAAGGTGGGAGGAAGGAGAGGAAGAGGCTCTGATGGGGAAGAAGGGTGCTAACAGAGAATAGGATGCTTGAACCATGATTTAACAAAGCAGTTCTCCCGAAAGCCATCTTGTTCCCAATTGGCAGAAATGGAGGCTATCTTGAAATAACTGGATGAGTTTTCTTCTCCATCATGAGTGAAGATGGGGGCCAGAAAGCCAGCCGCATCCAGATGTAGAGAAACAAAGTCACTGCTGTTTTAAAAAATACATATCTGACTTGGGATTGAAACTGAAATTGTGCTTTGGGCTTTGGAGACAGAATAATGGATTGTCGCACTCCCAGAAAGCAAGGAGACAAGGACACAGGAGTCATGAGGGAAGGGATACAGCTCAGGGGTGGGGGACCTGCTTGCTTAGTATGTTCAAAGCCCTGAGTTTTATTACTAGAGCAAAAGGGAGGGTAGGGGAGAGGGAAGGGAGGAGAGAAGAGGAGGGAAATAGGGAAGAAAGAGGAAGAGAAAAAAGAGGAAGGGAAGATGGGCTCAGGCTTTAGGTGAGTCAGCAGACTGCTTGTTTGGCATGTCCACCCCCAGCATCACACAGAAAGGGTGTAATGGCAGATGCCTGGAATCTCAGCATCATTGGGAGATGAAAGCCGGAGGCATAGAAGCTCAAGGTCATCCGTGGCTAGATAGTAAGTTTGGGCCCCACACGTCTTTCTGGAAAATAACTTAACAACAAGGTGTGTGACTGAGTAATACTCGGGCTTTAGGGCTATAAGACCTACTGCTGTAAGAGGGGCTGCAGAGACAGCACAACAGGCAAAGAGCCTGTTGTATCAACCTGAGAAACTGAGTTTGGATCCCCTGCACTCACAGAAGAAGCCAGGTGCAGCGGTGTGCTCCTGCAGCCCCGGTGTTGAAGTATTGAAGATAAACAGATTTCTGGAGTTTGCTGGCCAGTCTGGGTAACATCACCTCTGACCTCCCAGTTTCTAAGATATTTCAGTCCGTCATGTTGGGCAAGGTGTGGTGGCAGGAGGTGCTCCAGCCATGGTGAGGGGAACAGGTGGTGCAAGCTTGTTGACATGGTGGTGGACAGGAAGTAAAGCTAAGCAGAACAGGAGGGCAGGTATAACGTGCACAGGCTGATCGTACTGACCTACTTCTTCCGACTCAGCCCCACCTTGTAAAAGTCTACTATGAGAAGAACAAAGCCAATCAAACCACGGTCTTGTCAAAAAGTACCAACGGGTTTCCAGAGGCCTTCTGGAAAAGATGATTAGGTTCACTGCCCTGACTGTGGGGTGGTGATGTATCCACAGATGCGTGTATGTCAAGATCACTAAATTATACAGATTAACTGTGGCATTCACTGTATATCAACTAATACCTTGTTCTATTTTCCTTTTTACTGCTGGGATAAAAACACTAAAAAAAGCAACTTAGGGGAAGAAAGGTTATTTGATTTATACTTCCAAGTCACAGTCCATCACTGAGGGAAGTCGGAGCAGGAACTGAAGCAGTTTCTTGAAGCAGAGACCACAGAGGAATTCTGTTTGTTGGCTCATTGTCAGGCTCCTGCTTAGCTAGCTTCCTTATAAAGACTAGGACCACCTACCTAGGGAATGTTGCTACCCACAGTGGGCTGGGCCCTCCTGCATCAGTTAATAATAAAGATTCTCTCCAAGACATGCCCAAAGGCCAATTTGATTTGGGCAATTGTTCAGCTGAGATTCTTTTCAGGAGACTATAGGCTGTGTCAACTTGATCACTGAAGGTAATTAATTGGGCCATACATACCTCAATAAAGATGACTGCTTTAAAGAAAGCAGTTAAGCTTACTATCTTACATTTACTACACACTTTCTGATATTGATATAAAATACCCCAAATGATGAATTTTCTTGCCATTTGTAGTGAACCCCATGCTTCCAAAGCTCACCTATTCTACATATTGCTTTGTGTAGAAGACAGCAAAGTTAATCCCTTTAAAGATGTGCAATAGACAGGGCTGGAGAGATGGCTCAGCATTTAAAAGTGCACAGTGCTCTTGCAGTATCCATGTTGTTCAGCTCACAACTGCCTGCAATCCAGCTCCAAGGTACCTGATGCCCTCTGTTGAACTCCATGGGCACTGCACCCATATACACATAAAAGACACATTCAGACAGACAGACAGACAGACAGACACACACACACCACACACACACACACAATTACAAATAAAATAAACCCTTTAAAAAGTACATGACCAAGAGAAGGTCTGAGAAGATGCTTGGTTCTAAGTTACTGAGAAAATCATGGTGAAAGCTGGACCACGGATCTGCAGGTCATGGCAGGGCCGATGGCCAAAGGCAAAGCCTATGGAGCTCCTGTGCAAGAGAACCCAAGATGAGGTTGTGGTTATTTCCATTTTTAGGTAGAGGAAGGCAGTGATGCCTCTCAACCACTCAAGAATCAATGATGAAGGATGCTCTCAACCTTGTGAACAGAAGTTCTCAGAAAGAACCGAATCTTCTAGTGAGCCTTCTGTATGGCTAATTAATGCCTTAGAACAGCAATTCTGAATCTGTGGGTTGCCACTTTCTTGGGGTGGAGGTCACATGACCCTTTCATAGGAGTCGCCTAAGACCATCAGAAAATAGATATTTACAATTCCTAACAGTAGCAAAATTACAGTTACCACGTAGTAACAAAAACATTTGTATGGTTGAGGGTCACCACAACATGAGGAACTGTATTAAAGGGTGGCAGCATTAGAAAGTTGAGAACCAGTACTTTAGAACATCAACAACTGTGAGAAGGTTGGGATATTGCAGGGGCAGAGGCTAGATACCTTTAGCCCTCTAAATAGCCATTCCTTGCCCTCATCAGTGTCTGTCCTAACATCCTTTTAAATCTCACAAACATTCTGAAATATACTAACAGAGCACTAGCTTCTACCAACTGAAAGGTCAAATATGACACCCAAACAGAGATTTCCTTGCCTTGTCTATCAGATGTTTCTAGCAATGTATTTGAAAAATGCCTTAATTGGGGCTGCTGGGGAGATGGCTCATTTAAGAGCACTGGCCGATTTTCTAGAGGTCCTGAGTTCAATTCCCAGCACCCACAAGGTGGCTCACAACTGTCTATATCTGAAGCCTCAGGGGATCTGATGCCTTCTTCTGATGTGCAGATGAACATGCAAACAAAATACCCAAATACATAAGTAATGAAATGGTTTTTTTTAAGAGAAAAGTGTCTTAATTAATTAATGACTCTGTTTTTCCACTATTAAAACATTATGACAGACCACTTGCTGTTGTCTGCAAGTAAAGATGTAAGAGTCTCAGCTCCATCGACAGCACTATGTATGTCTGCCTGCATGCTACCTTGCTTCCTGCCACGATGTTAATGAACTAAGCCTCTGAAACGGTAAGCCAGCCACAATTAAATATAAACACACACACATTATTTATACACATACACATACACACACATCATCATTATCATCATCATCATCATCATCATCATCAAACTACTACCACATTGGAACACAGAATGCGGAGTAGCCTAAGACTGTGTTCCCAGACTGTGGTCACCTGTAGTTGGCTCCAGCACGAGCTTCCTCTTATCACCTCTGAGGTGAAGTTTGCATGTTGACAGTCCATAGTAGCTTTGACCTTTTCTGCACTTCTCCCAACTAACTCAATTCACACTATAAGAGGAAAAAAAAAATCCTTAAGCCATTGTGTACAACTTAATTCTTTACTTGAAAAATAGGGAAAACAATTAACATCCCCCCCCCCCATTGTAAATGGCTAATAACCTATTGTTGAGAAAGACTAGAAAATGGGTAATGAACTCCATTATGTGAGATAGCATTTATTGTGTTTTTTTTCTTCATCATTAGAAAATTGCTTCTATTACCAATAAAAACACAATGGCAGTCCTTTCTCTCTCCACTCGATTTTATCTTCTACTTCAGGTTGATGCCAGGAGTCTAGCACTAAGTTTGTGACTGACTTTAAGAAAAAGTAAAAAGGGGAGAAAGATTAAATTTTCAGAGACCATGGCTATAGTTCAACGGTAGAGTTCCTGCCAAGCATGCAGGTGGTTCTGGAATGAAATAATTAAGCTCTCAGCATTTCTGCTGTTTAAAGACAGGTGAATCCCGTGTTGGTGAGACGGTTCCTTGGGTAAAGCATTTGTTGAACAAGCCTAGTGACATGAGAATCTACATAAAGGTTGAGGGTGAGGAGGCCAAATCCATAAAGTTGTCTTCTGACCTCCACACACATACCATGGTACACATACCTCCATGCACATACCATGCCCACATATTGCCACACACATGCATACAATAATAATAACTAATTGAAAAAATTAAAACACATGCAGATTCACCCAAGTGTGTACCAATCTTCTTAAATTGTGGGTCATGATCTCATATTGGGCTGTGTAACTAAATGTGGGGAGACCAAACAATTTACAACAGTGAAGGATTCCCAAGCATGTAATGACCTCATCAGATGTGTGGGGACTGGAGAGATGGCCCAGTGCTTAAATGTGCTTGCTACCCTTTCAGGGGATCTGAGTTTGATTCCCAGTGCTTGGTTGGTTGTGAGCTGTCACGAGGGTATTGGGAGCCAAACTCAGGTTCTCTTACAAGTGCTCTTAATTGCTGAGCCATCTCTCCAAAGTACTTATGCTTAATTTGTATACCAATCTTACAAAGCTACATATCTAGGGTTGTACGGAAATTCCCCATGTTATCTTGGTTAGGGTGACTACTGCTGTGAGGAAACACCATGACCAAAGCAACTTGGGGAGGAAAGGGTTTGTCCAGCTTATGCTTCCACATCACAGTTGATCATCAAAGGAAGTCAGGAAAGGAACTCAAGCAGGGCAGGAACCTGAAGGCAGGAACTGAAGCAGAAGCCATAGAAGAGTGCTGCTTACTGGCTTGCTCCTCATGGCTTACTCAGCCTGCTTTCTTACAGAACCCAGGACCACCAGCTCAGGGATGATCCCACCCATAATGGGCTGGGCCTTTCCCCCCAATAAATCACTAGTTAAGGAAATGCCATGAGTGCTAGGGAGAGGCAGGTGGATCTTTGTGAGTTTGAGGCCAACCTGGTCTACAAAGTGAGTTCTAGGACAAGCAGGATTGTTACAGAGGAAACCCTACCTCAAAACAACAACAACAACAACAAAAACAAAAACAGAAAAAGAGAGACAATGTCATACATGCAGATTTGCCTACATTCCGACCTTGTGGAAGCATTTTCTCATTTGAGACCCTTTGTCTCTCATGACTCTAGCTTGTGTCAAGTTAACATAATCTAGAGAAACCCTGTCTAAAAAATAAGTAAATAAATAAACATCAAAAGAAAGAAAATGTCATACAGACTTGCCTACAGTCCTACCTCGTAAGGGTATTTTCTCAAATGAGGCTCCTTCATCTCTGATGACTCTAGCTTGTATCAAGTTAACATAAAACTAGCCAGCACAGGGGTCATTAGCAGGGAGAGCTTAAGAAACCTTGGAGTAATGGATTCCTGAGAATCCCAGAAAGGGCCAGATGCTTACACACTGGGATGACCAGAGACCTTTCAGAGCCCAAGTAAGGGGCCTAAGCACAGCTCCCATGTGTGGACAACCTCCTCAATGGGAGTGCAGGGTCATGAGCATCACACAGGCTAACAATCCCATTTGGTGTCCACATCTACACCTTCAGGTCAGTATTGGGAGGCTTCTGACAATGGGGCACATCCAAGTGCAGAGGAGTTAAGTCGGCAGTCACTGTCACACAGCTAAGAAGAACCCTTGCCCCCCCCCCACTACCCCACCCCCACCCCATATTCAGAAAGTCTCCCCTAGACACAAGTCACAAGGAAGTGGTAAGAAAGAGACATGCCTGTCTTTTCTTCAGTTCTGGGCATTACGTAAAGCATACTCTGGGAACTCCTCACTACTGGCCGCTGGGCGGCTGGAGGCTTCCATTTACAATAGCTACAGAGCCAGGAAACACCATACCCAGGAATTCTAGGTCCAGTTAGTGACACCTAAGAGTAACCAATGAAAGAAAATAGAAAACTGCACAGAAGAAATACACATTCAAGGAGCCAGCAAGAGGGCTGTGTGGGTAAAGGGGCTTGCCACCACAAGACAACCAACCTGAGTTTGATCCCCAGAACCCACCTGGTGGAAGAGAGCTGGCTTCCACAAGCTGTTCTCAGATTTTCATAAGCATGCTATGACACATGCTCACACAAACATGCATGTGTGCATACACACACACACACAAACATGCATGTGTGCACACACACACAAACACATGCATGCATGTGTACACACACATACAAACACACACACATACACATGCATGTGTGCATACACACAAACACACAGACACATACACACACATGCATGTGTGCATACACACATACACACAAACACACACACATGCATGTGCACACACACAAACACACACACATGCATGTGTGCACACACATACACACAAACACACACACACATACACAC
Organism: Onychomys torridus; assembly: GCF_903995425.1. NCBI lineage: Eukaryota > Metazoa > Chordata > Mammalia > Rodentia > Cricetidae > Onychomys > Onychomys torridus. The sequence goes on along the minus strand of NC_050464.1, from coordinate 22,258,765 downwards.
ACACTAAATAAAATGTAAAAAAAAAAAAAAGAAAGAAAGAAAATTCACATTTAACCTAGAGTCCAACAGCCAAGAATCCCATAGCTGAGACGTTACTGAAAATTATATAACATACAAAGGAACGATCCTCCATGAGTAAGAATCAGCAGATACCACAGGGTTACAATGCCCAAGAACTCAGGATAACAATGCAACTCTCACAAATACAGACTTCAAAATAGTAAACGCCCAAGTGATTAAAAACATTAAAATGGGTTTTAAAGTAAGAGAACAAGAACTGTGAAGACAAAGGAAAGTCTTGGGGCCGGAAAGATGGCTAAGCCAGGAAGAACACGTCTTGTTCTTTTTTTTAAAAAAAATAAATTTTTTATTGATTTAAAGATTTATTTATTTATGTATACAGTGTTCTGCCGGCATGTACGCCCGCAGGCCAGAAGAGGGCGCCAGATCTCATTACAGATGGTTGTGAGCCACCATGTCGTTGCTGGGAACTGAACTCAGGACCTCTGGAAGAGCAGCCATTGCTCCTAACCTCTGAGCCATCTCTCCTGCCCCCACTTCTTGTTCTTGCACGGGACCTGAGTTCAGTTCCCAGCACTCACATGGTGGCTCACAACGCCCTGTAACTCCAGCTTCAGGAGAATCTACAGCCTTTTTTGACCTTTGTAGTCATATTCTTGTGCACATAATCACACAAGGACACACCTACTCATAATACAAATAATCTTTAAATATTACAGCGGGGTTAAAAATATGAGGACACGAGCTTGCAGCAAATAATGAGGACCAGGCATGGTGGTGAACACCTCAAATCCCAGTACTTGTGAGTTCAAGGTCAGCCTGATTTACATACTGAATTCCCGGATACCTACAGCTAAATAGTGAGACCCTGTCTTGAAAAACAAACAAAAATAAATAAGTAAATAATTTTTTAAAAAGAACATAACAGAGCTCCTATATAACAACGTGTAATATATTTTTATTACTGAGAGCAGGTGTTTCCTCAATTTTAGGGCCTATTAATTTGATCACAGTAACTATAATCATAAAATCACCACCCATATCTCAATATCAAACATCATTATTTGGCCAGTATTAATTATAGCTGTAATTTCATTATTGTATTATCTCTCTCAGATCAAGCAGTCGAGGGGCTGAAGAGATGGTTCAGTAGTTAAGAGCACTTGCTCTTGCAAAGGACCCAAGTATGGGTCCAGCACTCACATGGGGCAGCTCACAACTGCCTATAACTTCAGTGAAGGAAGATCCAACTCCACTTCTGGCCTCTGTGGGCACTGCACTCACATGCACATACCATACATACCCTTCCCAAATAATCTTTTAAAATGGTTAAAAAAAAAAAAAAAAGCACCCAGCATGACAATATTATGAATGCACCAGAATCTTCATTTTTGTCTTTTACAATTATTTAATGTATTTTGTGTGCTTAGGGGGAGCAGTGTGAGTGAGCACAAGCCACAGCACACATGGAGAAGCCAGAGGTCAACTGGCGGGGAGTCAGTTCTCTCTTTCTATCAACTGGGTCCTGGGGATCAAGCCCAGACCATCAAGCTTGGCAGTAGGTGCCTTTACCCACTGAGCCATCTCACTGGCCCAGGACCAGAATCTTAACACCATTTTCTTTGATGCAGCTGAAAGATGAGACCCAGTTTCACACCAACATTTCTTCTGATATTTTGGGTCAAAGGCATAAATTAAAAAAACAAAACAAAACAAACAAAATTCCTGGAAGTGAAAAAAAAAATGCGATCTTTGGAATCTGAAACACAGTAGGGAAGCCAAGCAGATTGCACACAGCTGAAGAGAATAAATAAATGAAATAGAAAAGATGCAATGAAATTACCCTCAGTGCACATAAAGAGATGGGGGAACTATGAAACGGAGATGAAGACATAGCAAGGTTGGATCCTTTCATGGAAATACCATCCGTAAGCCACGAGAAGCTTGTCAATTTCTCCTCCTTGTCAACAGGAATGGAAATTACCTAATGCGGTGCCTTCAAACAAAGCTTTGTAATTTATAAGGGACGACTGTGAGGTTAATCCCTTTGATTCACCGGCTCCTCACAGACATCATTCATGGTGGTGGGTATTAAATTAGACGTCCTGTGGAAGAAGACACGAGCTCAGACAGATTTCACAAAAGCCTATCACTTGACACGGGTGAAACTGAAAATCAAAAGGAAACTTTTCCGTGAAAACACCTTCCCTCTCCTACACGCCTTCCTGATAGATATTCACCTGAATTAAAAGGAGTGTGGACGCTGTCGCAGGAATGGAGCAAACTTCTAGATGCTAACGGATTCTCTACTTTGTCAGGTCAAAATTAGCCCAGAGCAGAAAGTGACTCTCCTTGCTCGGTTTTGAGCACCTCCTTTTTCTGATCTCACGGGGTCCTGCAGTTGCAAGGGTAGGAGACAAGAGTGGATTCCCTGGCAGAAAGTTGAGTGTCTCAGAATGAGTTCCTACAGGCCTTTTATCACATTTGGCAGGAAGGGGATACCATGCAGAGTTCATTTCCCCCAGCAGATTGCACGGGTCAAGCGCCTAGGCAGCACACAGATAACCAAGTTCATGACTGAGTACTGAAACCAAAACCCGAGAGCGACTGAAACCTGGCGTGGATTAGCTACTTTCCTTTGGAGGTGATAAAATAACCAACCAAAAGGAAGAAAGGATGTATTCTGGTTTACAGTTACAAAGGAACACAGTCCAGGCAGCGAAGGCAGGAAACAGGTGGCAGGAGCAGGAAATGGTCTGACCACAGTTCCTCCACAGACAGGAAACAGAGGTGGGGAGGAAGTAGAGTTAGTCTGCCCCAGTGATGTACTTCCTCCAGAAAGGCTCCACCTCCTTCAAGTTCCATAACCTTCCCAAACAGCGTCACCAACTGGGAACCCAGGGTTCAAACACATTAGCCTGTCAGGGAGGGGACATGTCTCATCCAAACCACCACACTGAGTTAAAATAAAAAGCAAATGAAATTCGTTCAAACTGTGGGGTCTCTGTTTGAAAACACTATGTGAGGGCCCTGTTACTGTAACAAAACACCTGAGGTGATCAACTTAAAAAGAGGAAAGACTGATGTTTGCTCTGTTTCAGTCCGTGGTGGTGGACATCTGTTTATTTGATGGTGGCTGAGAAGAAAAGGACAGGTAGGGCATGCCCCCAGTGAACTTCCTTCCACTATGCCTCGCCTCTTAAGTGTTCCACCACAACAACACCACAAGCTGGCAATCAAGCCCTCAATATATGAGCCTCTTGGAGACACTGAAAACCTCAGTTATAGAGAACCAAGCATCTTCTCCCTCTAAACACTGAGACAAACTGCTCAAGCAGCCCATTCCTGAGACACCTTGGCCCTAAAAGGCTCAGTTCCTACAATACAACAGCTGAAGTACCTAAGTTGTTGAGATTCAAGATATCTGCCAGCTGGGACTTAAGTCTAATACAGATCTGGATTTATTAACCACAGCAGAACAAATCTGGGCAAGTCTGTCTGCAAAATGCCTGTTGTATATTATAATCTTCAAAGGGGTGAGGGTGGGGGCTGGGAAGATGACTCGGTGGGTAAAGGGCTTGCTATGAAAGCATGAGGATCAGGGTCCTGAGGCCAAGAACCTGCATAATAAGTTGGGCATGAAGGTGCATGCCTATCATCCTAGCACTGGGGAGGTGGAGATGGGTGGATCTCTGGGACTAGTCTAGCTGAATTGGTGGTTTGCAGGCTCAATGGCAGACTCTTTCCAGGAGGAGGCAGAGGGGGAGGAGGAGGAAGAAAAGAAGTTGTTGGAGGACCATCAAGATGGTTCATCAGGTAAAAGGTGCTTTTCACACAAGCCTGATGACCTGAGTTCAATTCTAGAACCTATGTAAAGATGGGAAGAGAGAACCAGCTCCATGATATCACCCTGTAAGCTCCACAAGTGCATTATGGCACACTCATACCCCAAACCAGCATCACACACACACACACACACACACACACACACACACACACTCACACACACACACACACACACAGAGAGAGAGAGAGAGAGAGAGAGAGAGAGAGAGAGAGAGAATGTCAAACACAGATCTCTAAATTCTGTTCCTGCTACATCCTTGGCCATTTGAATGACTTCTCAGGACGGTCATGGTTTTACTGCTGAAAGGTGTCTTACCCCATGGCTGCAGAGAAATGATGTAGGGACAAGCACTGTGCCCCTCCCTGGATTCCAGCAAGCTTCACTTCTTGCCTCTCAGAATTCTTTGCTTCCTGTCTTATACTGTAGCTGTTCATGACACCATCTGTCTCTTCTATTTAGTTCCCTTGTGGGCCGTGGCCACCTTCCACACAACGGCTTTTACTTAGAAGGTGCTCTGCAGTTATTACTGGAATGGTGAATGAGCAAGTGGTTCTCATTAGGACACATTCTCCAGCAATGCTTCTTACAGTCTTCTCTGGAAAAGGCTTCTATGTGTGATGGTTAATCTTTTTTGTTTGTTTGTTTTGTTTTGTTTGTTTTTGTTTTTCAAGAGAGAGTTCTCTGTGAAGTTTTGTTGCCTGTCCTGGAACTCACTCTGTAGACCAGGCTGGCCTTGAACTCACAGAGATCTGCCTGGCTCTGCTTCCCGAGTGCTGGGGTTAAAGGCCACTCAGCCTGTGATGGTTAATCTTGATCGTCAACTTGATTGCATCTGGAATCAACTAAAGAGACACACCCCTGGTTTATGAGGGTATTTCTTGGTTTATGAGGAGAAGACTGTCTCCCAGAGTTGGTGGCACCTTCTGCAGCAGCCCAGATATAAAGAGGGCTGAGAGGAAGCAGTGTTGCCTGCCTGCCTTTGCCTCTTGCTGGTAAGTGCATCTGCTTGGTTACTGCTACCACCATCTTCACTGACATCAGAACCCAGCTTCTTCAGGATTCCTATGTAGATTGAAGACCAGTGGCTGCTGGCTCCCTAAGACTCTCCCAGGCCTTCAGTCAGCAGCAGAGGCCAAACTGGATGGAGCCCAAGGAACAATGTCAGAGATGGCCCTAGTTTAATTCCCACAGGACCTGAATGGTCAAAGGAGAGAACTGACCCCTGCAATGTGTCCTCTGACCTTTACAAACGTGCAGTTGTATGCACGCATGCACACACTCACCTATGCAAAATAAATGAAAAGATATAACAAACATTTAAAAGATATCTGTTGGAAACAACACGGGTTAAATGTACATGAAAGGCACCATGCATGTTCTTAAGTGTATGCCTGTACATGTGCACATACACACCTGTAAACACATAAAGAACAGGGTTTGATAAGCTTAGCTCAAACTGTTCGAAAGAAGAGAAAGAGACAAGGGGCATTTTGAGATTATATAATTCTCAAGAGGTTGAATTCTTTTTACAGTACACATTTTTCATTTTTAGAACTTAAAAGATGTTTAAATGAACGCTGCCTATGCAGCTGGAGAGGTGGATCAGAGGTTAAGAGTGTATACTTCTCTTGCTGAAGTTCAGTTCCTAATACCCACACTGTGTTGCTCGTTGCCTGTGACTTCAGCTCCAGGGTATCTAGCACCCTCTTCTGGCCTCCATGAGTACCTGCACTCACCCCCCCCACACACACACATTTATATACACATAAATAAATAAAAGAAATCTTTGAAAAAAAAAAAAAACAAACTCTCGGGGCTGGAGAGATGGCTCAGAGGTTAAGACCACTGACTGCTCTTCCAGAGGTCCTGAGTTCAATTCCCAGCAACCACATGGTGGCTCACAACCATCTGTAATGAGATCTGGCGCCCTCTTCTGGTGTGCAGGGATACATACAAACAGAACACTGTATATGTAATAAATAAATCTTTAAAAAAAAAAAAAAAAAACAACCTCTCAGCCTAGACTAGTTGTGGTGGCACATACCTATAATCTCAGCAGTCAGGTGGTGGAGGTGTGTGAATGACAAGGGTTCTAGGCCACCCTGGGTTTTATGATGGGTTCCAGACCAGCCTGGACAGCATAGAGCAGTGATTCTTAACCTGTGGGTCAGGACCCACTTGAGGGATTGAATGACCCTTTCACAGGGGTCAAATATCAGATAGCCAACATTACTATTCATACCAGTGGCAAGATTACAGTTCTGAAGTAGCAACACAAATATTTTTATGGTTGGGGGTCCCCACAGCATGAGGAACTGTATTAAAGGGTCACAGCGTTAGGAAAGATGAGAGAACCATTGACACAGAGAGACACTGTCTCCAGGAAAGCCTCCTCATACAAAGGGACCGAGCTTGCATAAAGTATAGTCAGAAGTCATGCTGAGCCCGAACTATCCCCCTTCCTGGTGATATAACCTAAGGCCAGGGATGCAGGAGGAAGGAACTTGGGGAAAGAGAAAGCCACGGAAACCCTTCTGCCAAATGAAGGTTAATTTGTCAGTGGAAGGGCTATTCTCATTAAGGCCTTGCCAAAAATGGGAGGTCATGAAGGACAATTGATCATTTGATTCCATCACTTCAAGGCAGCAGAGACAGCTTTTCCAGCCACCGAGCTCACTCTCAAGTTTAGAGGCTTTTAAATCAGTTTTATTAGGTTAATGGATGATATCTCGGTGCTCTTCTGCTGTGTCCTGTCAGAGGAAGATGCATGAAGTAGAATTCTGGGTCTCCTCACCCCTGCTGAGACCTGGAAGCCGAGAGGGCCCGTGTTTGCAGCTGCTTGTTCCTGGCTTAGGGGCTGAGGGAATCGCAAGCTGTCTGATCCCTTGTGCGGGAGCAGGATGCTTGAAATAGAATCTCTAAACTGCTTTCCAGAACATCATAAAAACGTGATCAGAGCAGAAGGTATGTTTAGAATTTCTCTTTTGCTCTTGGCTGTCATTATGCACTCCGCATGTGGCAAGCATGAGATGCTCAATGTTCAAGCGCTTTGGAGCTGAGTCCCTCCTTGGTGCCAATTGCAGTACAGAGAAGCTCCACCCAGAATGGAGCTTTGTCCTGGCTAGTTTTATGTCAACTTGACACAAGCTGGAGTCATCAGAGAGGAGGGGGCCTCAACTGAGAAAATGCTTCCATAAGACTGGGCTGTAGGTAAACCTATAGGGCATTTTCTTAATTAGTGATTTGTTAGGGGGTCCCAGTTAATTATTGGTGGTGCCAACCCTGGGATTGTGGTCCTGGGTTCTGTAAGAAAACAGGCTGAGCAAGCCAGTAAGCAGCACTTCTCCATGGCTTCCGCATCAGCTCCCGGCTCTAGGGGTTCTTTCCCCTGCTTGGGTTCCTGTCTGACTTCCTTTGATGATGAAATGTGATGTGGGAACATAAGATGAACAAACCCTTTCCTCCCCAACTTGGTGTTTAGTCATGGTGTTTCATCTCAGCAATAGAAACCCTAACTAAGACAAGATTCGGCACCCATAGATTCAACCAACTGTAGGCCAAGAAACACTCAGAACGAAAGAGCCAGGCATGATACCTATGATGGTTAACCTCCATGGTTAAGGGCATTTCTAGAGAAGATGAACTGAGGAAGGAAGAGTCACCCTGAATAGCAGAAGCACCATCCTATGGGTGGGGGATGAGGACTGAATAAAAAGGGGGGAAATGAGAAAGCTAATGGAATACTGCTTTCTTGTTTCTGTCTCTAGGTCCACTGAGATGCGATTAAACAGCCTCATATTACAGTTGTTAGAGTTGGAAACTATGCCTACCACCATGATGGACAAGATCCTCTCAAACTGGGAATCAGAATCAATACCTTTACCTAAAATCACTTCTAAGATGTTTAGTCACAGCAATAGAAAAAGAACCAACATGGTGGTGCACATCTGTCTACCCAGCTGTTGGGCAGATCAGGTAGGAAGGTCATGAATTTAAGCCTCTGTCTCAAGCAACAAGAACAAAACTTTGGGAAAAGAAAATACTGTGTTATAATGAATATCATATGTAGATATGGTATTTCCTGTTGTTATCCCCCTATAAACAACACAGGGTACCAATTATTTACACAGCATGCACATGGAAGTACAATTAACCTAGAGATAATCTAAAGTAGATAGGAAGATATGTAGAAATTCTTCCATCTTCCTGTTTTTTTAATTAGATAGGGTCTTGCTTCATAGCCCAAGTTAGACTTGGCCTCACAATCCTGTTGTCTGAACTTCCCTGAGTGTTGGAAATGACAGACATGTTCCACCACACCTATCTATGCTGAGGGTCTATGCAGAACTGACCATTTCACACAGTGGTCATGACCATCCATCCATCTATCTGAATACTTTTGGGGGAATCCTGGGACCAATCATCTATAGCTACTGAGGGATTACTGCATAGTAATTTCCTAGGGTCACTTTAATCCCGTCCCAAAATGTGTCTCCTTACATTAAAATGTTTTGTCTTGGGGGTGGGATGGGTAGACGGTGCAGTCCTGTGCATGAGGAACTGCATCTGATTCCAAGAACTCAGGTGAATAATCCAGGCCTGGTGGTTTACTCTTGTCATCCCCGCATCTGGGAAGCAGAGACAGGCAGACCTCTGGGGCTTCCTGGCTAGGCAGCCAAACTACTATGCAAGTTTTAGGCCAGTAAGAAACCTCGCCTCAAGGGAAAATATGCTCTCAAAGTAGATGAGACATCCAAAATGAGTGCACAAACAAACTATACTACCTTTGCAGGTCCACAGCAGTATTTGTCTGTGCCTTCTCCAGCCTCTAGCTATTTTGGTTGTTCTTTTGGCTTAGGATGGAATAACTCCATCCTAGCCCTGATCCTCACATGGATCCTTTTCTAAATTTGAGTCTTTTTCTCTTACACCACTATCAGAATAGTTATGATCTGACTTGGGATCCAATTGGAAAATACAGAATGTTCTTATTCCCAGTCCCTCAATCCAATCACTTAAAAAAAAAAACCTATCCAAACAAAATCATATTCATGGGTTTTGTGGATTAGAGTACAGGCAAATCCTTTCAAGAGCTACCATGTAACCTACCACACTATACAAAGTACTGTGTATCCAGAGATACATGCACAGAGATTCCCCTCACTGGAGAATTTGTTGCTCAATGTCTTATGTTTTGAATTTGAAATGTTCCCCATAGGTTCCTGTGTTCAAGTACTTAGCTCTCATCTGGTGACACTGTTTGGGGAGGCTGGGAAACCATTAAGACATTAGGGCCTAACAGACAGAAGTATGTCACTAAGGGTGAGGACTGAATTTATACCTGAACCCTGGTTTCTGTCATACCTGCTACTTCCAATCTACCATAATATAAGCGGGCCCCACAATACACTCCTGTTGCCGTGAACTGTTCTGAACTGCCATGAACATGCCATGCTATTATTCCAGCTACCATGCCTCCCCAGCACAATGGACTGAGACCTTTGAAACTATGATCCAGAATAAATTCTTCCCCCAATAAGTTGCTTCTGTCATGTTTTGCCACAGCTACATTAAAGTAACTAATAGATGATGTAGAACAGAATGTTGGTGTGATGCAATGTAGAATATAAAACTTTCATGGAAGTCATACTCCTGATTCTGAGAGATTTATTTTATAGCTTGTAACTAGAGGTGGTGGATAGGCTGGACCTTAAAGAGTGCCTAGGACATCATTAAGCAGAGAAAGATGGAGTCAGGAGTAACCCAAGGGGTTAGTCCATACATGTCCAAAGCATACAGAGTAACTCAAGAAGACATGGCATGTTCAGAATATACCAAGTAAACCAAGGGATCATGGTGTGTCTAGAGTGTTTAAAATAATCCAAGAGGAGATGGTGTGTCTAGAGTTTATAAAATAATCCAAGAGGAGATGGTATGTCTAGAGCATGCACAATAGCAGCCTAAGTAGATATGGTGTCACTAGCTCTTATAGAGTAACCCAGGGGACACGATGTTTCCAGAGCATATAGAATAATCAAAGACAAGAGCACAGGGTCCTTGTTTTAAGGAGAGGGAGAAGATAGGATTGAACATATAGCATCAGTATATGAAAGATCTTGTGTTACCATGTACTAGTCTAACTAACCACTTGTCATCTCCTAATCATTGCAAACTTTCTTATTCTTATTATTTATTATATTTTTATTTATTTTGTGTATGCGAGCATATATATTTGTGAGAGAATATGTGTAACATGAATTGTTAAACAGTCTTATTAATAGAAAAGACCAGGAGCCAGATATTGGGGTGAAAGCTGAAAGATGAGAAGCAGAACATCCAGCCACTAGCTCACCTCTATGAAATCCTCAGTCTCAAGAGAATGAGTTCCTGATTACTTGTGCTTTTATATGCCTTTTTCTGCCCTGCCATTTTATTTCTTGGGATTAAAGGCAGGTGAGCTTCCCAAACAAAGGCATGAGATCTCAAGCGTTAGGATTAAAGGAGTGTGCCACCACACCTGGCTCTTTTCCCACTGTGGCCTTGAACTCACAGAGATCCAGAGGTATCTCTGTCTCCCAAGTGATAGGATTAAGGGTATGTGCGATCACTGTCTAGCCTCTATGTCTAATCTAGTGGCTAGCACTGTCCTCTGAGCCCCAGATAAGTTTTACGGGGATGCACATTATATCACCACAAATATGTGTGCCAAAGAACATGGGAATTGGTTCTCTCCTTCTACCGATTGGGTCTGGGGATTGTGATCAGTTTGTCAAGTGTGGTGGCAGGCATCTTTACTCCTTCGACATCTTGCTGGTTCATAGTGCAAAATTTCTATCTTTCTGCTCCCCATTAAATGAGGAGCACCTCAATGCTAAGACTCACCTTCTCTGTTCCCACTTAAGACCCTGGATGATGTTCAGGTCTTTGCTTTGTTTGGAGCCTGGAGCTCTACTCAAGCTGTGCCTGGAGAAAGGGTGGGAACCTGAGATAGAAACCACTCCAGAATAGGAGGCCATCAGAAACCCAGGTAAATACGGCTATTAGTGGTGATTAGCTTCCAGCGTTATCTCTGTGAAAAAAGAGCTTAAAGAGAATAGCAGTCCCTAAAACTGATAAACACTCTCCTTGGCTGCGAACACTCACCGATGTTTGGTCTTTAATCTTTGAGAGCTAAATGCCCAAATAGACCAATTGTTAACGCAACCAGTTGAGTCATAAAATGAGTTGCTACACTGAATTCATTGATTTTTATTGCTAAACAAGCTCTGATAATGTCCTGACTGGGGTGTTAAAGAGACACAGCTCTGATGTGGCAAGACATGGAGTAAAAGCTTCCAACCACTGAAAATTAAATGCATCTATTTCTACAAATTAGATTACCTTGGGGGAGACCAGCCTCAGGTGCTGAAATATCCAATATTTACCAACTTGCCGTCAAAATGCTAAGTGGCCCTGTTGGGTCTCAACGCTTGTCCCAGAAATGACATCTGTCTTCCTAATGAACAGATAAAATAAAATCATGACCACAGGACTGAGATTTCATGCTGCCTTGCTTCCCAACACAGATGTCTGAGGTGAATTCTAGAGATAAAGACAGCAATCCCATGTCCAGGCCATATGCCAGAAAGGACCATGACTGCATGGGTAGACTTGGTTTAACCAATCATGCTGGTGAAGGAACTCAGTGGTCTTCAAACATAATTTGTGTGTGTGTGTGTGTGTGTGTGTGTGTGTGTGTGTGTGTGTGTGTGTGTATGTTCATAAATGGGGGAAATGGGGTTGAAGAGATGGCCCTGGTAAAATGCTGTTGTATGACCTAGTTAGTATTAACTGTCAATTTAATGGCCTAGAGTTAGATTGGCCTGTGGGGAACTGTCTTGATTGTTAAGTGATATAGGAGGACCCATCCCACTGTAGACAGCAACATTCACTGGGCTGCTAGCATGTATAAGAAAACTAGCTAAGTGTGAGCCCAAGAACAGGCAAGAAAGCAATTCATGGTTTTTCTTCAAGTTCTTGAGTTCCTGTATTGACTTCCTTCAATGACGAACTGTAGCCTAGAAATAAACCATCTTCCTCCTAAGTTGTTTTTGGTCAGTGTTTTATCATAGCAACAGAAAGAAAACTAGGACATTTTTTTGCAAGCAGAAGGACCTAATCTCACCCCACACATACCTAGAACCCACACTTTCAAGAAAAAAAAAAGGCTGGGTGATGTATGGTTGTAATTCCACTACTGGGGAGGCAGAGACAGGTGGATGGATCCCTGGGGCTCCCTGTCCATCTAGTCTAGTCATATCAGCAAGTTCTAAATCTCAGGGAGAACAAGGTGGCAGGCACCTGAGGCAAAGAGCTAAGGTTAGCCTCTGTATTCTACATTCAGGAGCACACATGTGCATATGTACCAACACACACCTGCAAATACAAGAACATGTACAAACAGAGACACAGAGCATAGAAGGAAATATACTAGAGTTCCCTTGACTTCCCAGAAAACGCAAGCCTACATAACATTTCAGACAAAGGGACAGAGGATAATAGGCACTAGATCCAGATGTTAAGTTACATCTGGCCAGCATCCCCTCACATCTCTTCAAGTGGTGAAAATGCAGAAGAAACACAGTTTTCCAGTCATTCTAAAGTGTGGGCTCAGGTTCTGGTGGAAATATCTGGTAGCCTCAGATCTGTGGAGATGGATGAAGAAACACAACTATGGCTGCTGCCCTCTTGGACCACAGCATCCCTCACCCCCTCGGGGGATGACATGAATTCTCTATGGTCCTTCCTTACTACCTTTTCTTGGCTCTGAGGCTAAGGAGAGAAATCAACAGACAGGATGTCTTGACTCACATTATTTTGGGAAGCCAGACCCTGAGTTGTGTTTACTTTTCCTTCTAATTACAAAAAATAGAAACATAAAACTCCCCCCAAAAAATCACAATAATTTGGAAATATGGCAGAGGGGACAGTGGTGCACCAAGTCCCAGAAGTGGTTTCAACCAATGAGAGGAGAGGGAGAAGGTCCCATTTAGTCCATGTCTGAGACAGAAACTCAATACAAAACAACCACAATAACTACAACAACAACAAACCGAAAAAACAACAACAAAACAAAGCCATGTATGTGAAGAACTCCACCAGGAGATGGGGGGATGGTACTCAGTGAACACAGTACTTGCCAGGCAAGTATGAGGACCTGGAATGGACCCTTCAAATCCCGCATTTGAGTTTTATTTCTGTTACCATGGTGAAACACCAAAAGCACCTTGGAGATGAAACAGATAATCCGGCTTCCACTTGGAGGTCACAGTCCATCACCGAGGGAAGAAAACTCAAGGCAGGATGCTGAAGTCAGGCCTGCTTGCTATTCCACATAGCATTACCTCTGACCAAGAAATTAACTACAGTCAAAGAAGTACAGCAGGAACCATGAAAGGCTCATCCTCTTGCTTGAAGGTTACTGCTGAACTAGCTTTCTTATACAGCCCAGCGTCACTTGCCCAGGGAATGGTGCTGCCCACAGTGGGCTGGAGCTTCCTACATAATGAACAATCAAGGTATTTCCCCACAGACAGGTCTATAGGCCACTCTACTGTGGAAAACCCCTCAACTGAGACTTTCTTCTCAGGTCATTCGAGGGTGTGTCAAGTTGAGAGTCAAAGCTCACTAAGTCGTCATGTCAAAAGGCAGGTGTGGAGGTCTCTGGTGGTAACCCCAATATTGGGGAGTTGGAGGGCAGAGACTGGGAGTGGATCCTTGAAGCTCACTAGCCAGCTAACTTCATCCATTAGCTTCAAGGTCAATGAGAGAGCCCGTCAGAGAAAAAAAATAAATGTGGAGAACAATTAAGGAACACATTGGATGTTGACCTCTGGCCTCTACATGCGTGCACACATACAACACACATACAGAGGAAGAAAGCATCCAGAAACCCCAAAATAAGCATGCAAAGTAAACCTGCAGAGCCTTAGAGACCTCTGAAACTGGGTAAGCAGATGAGGACATCACACGGCCCATGGAGGAAGTATTGAGAAACACTCCTGTGATCTACACACATGGTTCGGCCTCTTGGCTCCCAGAGGAAAAAAAAACAGCCAGTTCCAACCAGCAAGCCAAGACTAACATAATTGACCTCAGGTTGCCCAGAACCTCTCCTGAGGAGGAGGATATGTGAAACGAGACCATAATTGCTGGAGAAAGAGAATTTCCTCTTGGATGTCTCAGGGGAAGGGTGCAACTCCGAAATTGTTAGAGCAACCAGAAACACAATAGGGGGAAAAAAAGTGTATCATCATTTGTACAAGATGCAAGAATCCATTGTGTGACGACCTCTCAAATCAATTTCCTAATACATTATGCTTCGTGTTGATTTTTATGGCTTCTGTCAGGGAAGGCAGATGCATTCCTTTACAGTTTAATAAATTCATACATTAGGCTATTGTATTACCAACGTGTGTGTGCTCTTCTCTGTATTCCTCAGCTTGTCCTCTACAGGAGCTCTTTGAAGTCAAGTGACAATCTCAGATTCTTTGAGCCCATTTAAAATGTCATTGAGAGACATATTTCTAAATATCCTGGTTTTGAGTGCTGAGGAAAAGGAATTTGAGGGTGTCCTACTTTTCCCCCTTCATATGGGTTGTGGACAGAGGTAATGGGCATATTTTGCTCAGTTAAGAATCTCAACTGAGGGATTGTCTCAATCAGAGTGGCCTGCGGGTCATTTTTTAAAAAAAGTGCTAATTAGGGGGCTGGAGAGATGGCTCAGTGGTTAAGAGTAATGGCATCTCTTCCAGAGGTCCTGAGTTCAATTCCCAGCACCCACATGGTAAAGATGTGATCTGATGCCCTCTTCTGGCATGCAGGTGTATGTGCAGATAGAAAACCATGCACACACACACACACACACACACACACACACACACACACACACACAATTTAAATTGCTAATTGACGCAGAGGGGTGGAGCAAGGAGCAAGGCAGACTTCTCTCAGTGACAGACTGACCTGGAAGCAGAGGGAGTGAAAACCTGAGTAATGTGTATTGTTGACACAGGCAAAGAGATGTCAAGGGCTCTAAAGCCTCGGACCCAAGAAGAAATGTCAAACCCTTCCTCTGGTCCTTGTCCAGATGTTGCTACTGTGCAAAAAATGTCCACCATAGCTCTCTCCCCACAGATATTTACTGGTCTTTACAAAGATTAGCTAAATCTGTTTCCTTTGTCAAGCTAAGCGGTTCTCATTCTGTGGGCCATGACCCCTTTGGGATGGAATGACTCTTCCACAGGGGTCAGATATCAGACATCATGCATATCAGATATTTACATTAGGATTCATAACAGGTAGCAAAATGACAGTTATGGAGTAGCAATGAAGAGTATTTTATGGTTGGGGAGGGGGGTTGCCACAACAGGAGGGGACTGAATTAAAGGGTCCAGCATTAGGAAGGTTGAGAAGCACTGCTCTAGCTGGGTACCATAAACCCTGCCTCTATATCTGTATGTAATAACCCTTCCTGTTCAACGCTATCAAATAAACACTCAGAACTTCATGGTGTGTGGGTGTGTGTGTGTGTGCGGTGTCCAGCAAAGAGCCCAGACCCCTGATTCCCAACTTGTCTGTCGTCTGTCTGTCTGTGTCTGTCTTTTCTTCATGTCCTTGCTGCATTAGTTGGGTCTGTCCCTGGAGCCATGCAATAGATGAGGCAACCCTTTCCCTCCCTAAGTCGGTTTGGGTCGGAGTATTTTATCACAGCGCCAGAAAGCAAAACCTGAACAGCGTTTGCCAGTCCTTTCTTTTTCCCTACATGGGAGTAACAAGAGAATATGGTAAATGAATCTGGAGAATGGGGAGAGAGAGAGAGGAAAGAGAGGGAAGAGAGGGAAGAGGGGGAGAGAGAGAGAGAGAGAGAGAGAGAGAGAGAGAGAGAGAGAGAGAAGAAGGAGGAGGAGGAGGAGGAGGAGGAGGAGGAGGAGGAGGAGAAGAAGAAGAAGAAGAAGAAGAAGAAGAAGAAGAAGAAGAAGAAGAAGAAGAAGAGAGGAGAGAGAGAAGAGAGGGAAGGGAGAGAGATAGAGAGATCTCCAAAGGCAGACACAAATACAATTAACTCAATGTCGAGCAACATACTAGAAACCAAAAAAGCTACAGACAATCCCAACTAAAAACCAACTTTCATAACTGCAATCTTGGTGATGATAATTGTGCCAAGGAACACCAGGGACCCAGGATTTGCCACCTTCTCATTGAAATCCTATCCTTAGGCAACAAACCACCAGGTGAGTGGGAGGAACCACCAGTCACCTAACACTGGTTAGCGGAAATGGAGCACTCACCAACTAATTAATTGTGTGTTTTTATTTATCTTTCTAATCATAAAGCTCATTTGTTGAGTAAAAGGCTTCTATGATAATTATCATAATTAATCTTTATTTTAAAACAAAAATATATTTGCATTTTATAGGTATTTATACTTCAAAAGCTTTCCCTCGAGAGCCCCTGGGAGTCAAACTTAACACATTGGTAACAATGAATTCTTGATTAAGTAATTATCTTTACAAACACTGAAGTGAACAGAACTACAATTCACGGATTATTAATTACCAAGCTACGCAGCAACGCTTTGCACTCAGCCTTCAGCTGCGGAGGAGACACAGGCAGCATACGCAATCTCCTCCAGTCTCCTCCAGAAGGTATTGCTTAAGACACTGCGGGATCCCTGTGGGTGAGGAACCTGATAATGAATGCTTCCTGACGCTCAGAGCAGGCAAAAGCTGTCCCTCATAATGTACTTTTGCACATCTCACCAGCACCGAATGAAGGCTAGGCATTTCATCTCCCTCTTTGCTCCGGCTGCTAAGTGCACCATCCTCACTCACCGGAGCCTTATACACCTACTTTATATATGAACCTACATTTTCGTTCCCATTGAATCTGATATTGCACGGCTTAACTTTTGCGTCGCTATGCATTTACTGCATGGAACATCATCATTTTCTTTTCTGAAAATTATGAATTCATCTACCCATTCAGCCAAAGATCCTCCCTTGGCGTGTGTCGGGCTATTGCTTGGTAATGAACTTTTACCAGGACTTCCAACACCCTCTCTGTCCTTGTCAGGGTCAACTCATATCTGCAGTCGAGGGTCATCTGAGAAGGGAGTCTCAATTGAGGAGTTTCCCAGACCAGAATGACCCATGGACACACACTTGTGAGAGGTTGTCTTGATTTTAAGTTGACATAGGAGTGCCTGGCCCACTGTGGCCTGAAGACATGCATTTTCAGGTGGCCCTGGGACTTATAAGGGAGCTTGCTAATCATGAGGCAGAGAGCAAACCAGCAAGCAGTGATTTCTGCTTCAACTTCCTGCCCTGACTTCCCTCAATGAAGGACTCTTCCTAATGCTTCAACGCTTTAGTACAGTTCCTCATGTGGTGGTGACCCCCAACTATAAAACCATTCCATTGCTACTTCATAACTGTCATTTTGCCAGTGTTATGAATTGTAATGTAAATATCTGTTATACCAGATCCCTGTAGGGTCGTGACCCACAGGTTGAGAACTGATGCTGTAAGCAGAAATAAACCCTCCCTTCCCTAAGCTGCGTTTGTCAGAGCCACAGAATGAAGCTGGAACACCTTGCCATTGTCTGGTGTTGTAAGTGGAGCTAGCTGGTATTTACTGAACAGAGCTGTTCACCCTCAGCCGTTCTGACATGCTTTCTTGAGTCAGAGTTGTCCCACAGGATTTGAAGGAGGTGATGCGGACTGTACTTAGGTAAGACTTTCCGGATGCACCCCTGTGGTTGGCTCTAGTTTGTTCCTGTCTACTCATGTGGAGAGCTGTTGTTGTTTCCACGGATTTGACGTCAGCCATCTTTGTGGTCTTTGGGTTTGCTTCCTGGTTTGTTAAATATTGTAGAATGTGGTCCTCCAGGCTGAGCAAGCCGCTGCCGTTATGAGATCAGCCCTGCCTACTGACACTCCAGGACAATTGGGCTGGCGGGTTCTTTATATTCCCTCCCTGGAGGAGAGGGCAGGGAAGCCACTGGAACGCTCCCTGAATCCTTGCAAGCAATGAACAGCCACAGAGGACAGACAGTGGGTCAATCAACCAGAGCTAAAGCATCACCTCCAACCTGTGGGTGACAGGTATCAAGAGCAACAGGGGCACTTCCTTGGAGCCACCAGGCCATGAGATCACGGTGAGACTTCAGAATGAACGGGGTAAAGTACTCTTTGTGGCTTTGCTATTGCTGGTGAAAAGCGACCACATAAGCAACGTTTCTAATGGAGCATTCCCTCCCAGATGGGATAGACCCATGAAACACCACATCTGAAAACGAAGTCAGAGAAACTGAGTTGTGACAGAGGACTGAGACTGTCTATGAAAGAAAAAAAACAAAACAGATTTAAAAAAAAAAATACAAAAAAAAAAGCAAGAACTCCTGGCCCATTTCAATCTGCTTTTCAGATAGTAGTGGAATAAGAAATAGAAAAAAAAAATAGCAGCATGAAGATTGGGGAGATGGTGCACTTGGCAAAATGCCAGTAGGCAAGCGTGAGAACTGAGTTTGGATCTCCAGCACCCATGTAAAGGAGTTAGGCATAGTGGCCTGTGCCTGTGTTCCTGTATTGGGGAGGGAGAGACAGGAGGATCCTTGGGGCTTGCTCACCAGTTAGAATAGCTGAGTCAGTGAGCCCCGGATTCAGTGAGAGAACCTGCCTCAAAAAAATAAAAAATAAAAAATAATAATAATAATAATAAGGTGGAGGGGCAGGAGGGATGGCTCCCCAGTGAAGACCCGAGTTTAGCTCCCAGTGTCCACAAGAGGCTCATAGCTTTCTGTAATTCCAGCTCCAAAGGTCATGACACTCTTTTCTGGCCACTGTGGGGATCAGTACCCTGAAATATACTCATGTATATACACACACAGACACGTAAATGAAATAAAATTTAAAACAAAGGGGAGAGTGATTGCACCCAACATTGACCTCCAGCCTCTGCACATGCATGCAATCTCTGCCCATGTATGGACACATGCAAGCACATAGACACATACAAAGATGGCAGCATGAAATTCTATTCCACAGATGGCAAGGCATGAGATCCCTTAGGAAGATCCTTTGCATTCGGGGCAAGATTTGACTGGAACTGAGAATAGTTTGTTTAAACAACAAGCAAACAAACAAAACCTCAGTTGCACAATCCCTATTCCAAGCTGAAGAAAAAATAAATACGGAAAGAGAGTTGTGGAAGAAAATCCCTGTGTGGGGCTGGCCGATGGCTCCGTGGTTAAGAACACACACTGTCCTTGCAAAAAGACCAGAGTTCAGTTTCCAGTACCCACATCGGGTAACTCACAGCCACCTACAACTCCAGCTCAGAGGACCCAATGCCTTATCCTGGGCTCTGGGTATACACACACACACACACACACACACACACACACACACACACCAAAAATAATAAGAAAAATAAATATTTTTTAAAAAGAATGTATGTGCACATGCAGTGTGCACACAAGTGTGTATGGTTCTTGTGAGTGTCCCATGAGAGTGTGTGCTTGTGTGAGTGCAGGTACACATATGTGCATTTTGAGATAAAATTGAGATCTCTGAATAAAAGCCAAATCCCCGCCCCCACCCCCACCCCTATACTTTGACTGTAGACGCTGTAAGATTCTGCTGAATTTTAAGATTGGCTAAGACGGCAAATATTTATTAACAAACGGGCTCCGAAATGAGCACAGCTGGGAAAGACAGCTAGAAGTTGACAAGAATCTGGGAAGTCAAGAGTAAAGTAAGCCTTTGCTGCGAGCCCATTGGGGGGGGGGGCTGGGTGGGAATCAGGCTGGAGAGGAGGGAACGCTGGATAATGTGCCCATGCAGCTCTGAAATCCAGGGCTGAAGGCTTTTCCTGAGGTCCCTGGAAACCCGATGACATGCTCAGAGGGCTGAGCTCACGCTATCCTGGCCATACAGCAGTTTCTCTCAGTTAAAAGGGGGGCATTTCTTCACACATTTGCTTAAATGGTCCTCCTCTGTCAATTAGTATTCCCTAATGGCCAGTGTAAATTTTTTTCCCAGGGATCTTAAAAACATTTTATTCACATATGTTAATTATGTATGAGAATGGGTTTTTATTTAAAATTATTATACTTAGGTAGTGTGTGTGTGTGTGTGTGTGTGTGTGTGTGTGTGTGTGTGTGTGCGCGCACGCAAGTATGTATATGTGTGTAGAGATCAGAAGACAACCTGTAAGATTCGGTTTTCATTTCCACCATGTGGGTTCTGGGGATTGAACTCGGTGGTCAGGCTTGGTGGCAAGCCCCTTTACCCACTGAGCCATTTTGCTGGCCCCAGCAGGATGACTTGAATCCTATGTGATTGTGGCAGGAGAGTCCAGCAGCATGAGGCTATCTGGACATGTGAAGAGCATTTTATAAAAGGATGCTGTGATTTGCATTCAACCCAAGAAGGCTTTCCCAAGCTTGTGAGTGGGCTTGACCTCTCTGGGAAGAATTTGCTATAGATTTTGAAAATGAAGTCAATTTTTTGAAAGAGAAAAAGACATTGAAACAAGCCTGGTCCTTGTTTCTATTCCTGTGGTTAGGCAGCAGCGGGAAAACGTTCTTCTAGGGAAAATGGCTAACATCCTCCTGAAGGGAGAATCAAACGAAGATAGGTGGGCTGAGAAGGGGCTCAGCCAGTATTCTAGTTTCATGTATGTTGCTGTGATAAAAACACCATGGCCCAAAACAACTTAGGAGAGCGGAGGGGTTTGTTTGGTTTATAATTCTAGGTTATAACTTGTCCTTGAAGGTAACTTGGAATTCAAAGCATCATTGCCACAGTCAAGAGCAGAGAGAGAAGAAACATACCCTTGTCTGCTTTTTCTTGTTCTCAACTAGCTTTCTCCTCTCCCATACTATTCAGGAACCACAGCCCAGGGAATGGTACCACCCACAGGGAGCTCCCTACTTCAATTAAGAAACTAGATGGTCTCTCACAGATATGCCGGATCTAGACAACAACCTCATCTAGAAAATTCCTCAGGTGAGGCTTTCTATCCAGATGACTTTAGGTCATGAAAGCTGATGTTTAGAATTAACCAGAGCAATCAAGAAATTGCTTGGTGTGTAAGCATAAGGGCCTTAGTCTAATCCCTGTAACCCATGTAAAATGCCAGGTATGGTAGTATATACACTTGTAAACCCAGAGCTGGGAAGGTAGAGACAGGAAGATCTCTTGGGCTCACTGGCTAACCATCTTAGCTTACTTGGTGAGCTCCAGGCTAGGAAGTGACCCTGACCCCCAAAAGAGATGGGGGCCTGGAGAGATGGCTTAATGGTTAAGAGCACTTACTGATCTTGCAGAAGACCCAGATTTGATTCCCAGAACCCACATGATGGATCACAATCATCTATAACGCCAGTTCCAGGGGATTCAATGTCCTCTTCAGCCTTTGTGGGCACACGGCACAAACATTGTATACATGAAGACAAAACATTCATATACATACAATAAAATAAATGAATCTAAAGACAACCAAACAAAGAAAACACCTGAAAATGCCTGAGAAATGAGACCTAAGACTGTCTTCAGATCCTAAGTCTCACCTACACATGTAAACACACACACACACACACACACACACACACACACACACAAAATGATGAGTCGTAGTGAAAACATTTCTGTTTGGCACTAAAATCATCTACCTCTACACGATCTAATAATCATTATCAACTCAGTTATGGAAGCCAACGCCATTTTCACAGGGTGTAAATTTTAATCACTAACAGAGTTGTGGAAGCCTCAAGTCTTAGATTTTGTTAAAAGGGAGCAGGGGAAGAAGGGGGTGGGCGAGACAGCCGTATGAATTTACAGCAGTTCACTACTTTTATTTAGTGAGAAGACAGGCAATGGAGAATTCTTGACACTGGAGATATATTGGAAGATACAGACACTTTACAATGTGGTTGCAAATATAAAGCAACAGGACTGACAGAAAAAGATACCTGAAAGGCTGATGTAGGAGGATTATAAATTTGAGGCTAGCCAGATCTGCACAGACAGCTGTGGTGGATAACCTGGGCTTCTCGGTGAGACCTTGTGCCAGAAAAAAAAAAAAAAAAAAGAGGTGAGGAGGTGGCTCAGTGGGTAGAATGCTTACCCAGAATGCACAAAGCCTTGGGTTCCATCCCCAGCACTGTGGAAATTGAGCATGGAGGTGCACACATGATGGTGCACTGGGGAGGCAGAGGCAGGACAGGAGTTCAAAGTCACCCTCAACTACATAGTCATTTCCTGTACATCCTGAACTACATGATACCCTTTCTCCAAATAAATAAACAAAATTCATTGTAAGTAGATGAGTCTTTTCCAAAGCTACAGAGATAATAGAGAAAACATCATAGTCAGCTTCCGCTGTCAATTTGACACAAACTTAGAGACATCTGGGAAGAGGAAACCTCAACTGAAGAACTGTCTCCATCAGACTAGCTGGCAGGCATGTGTCTGCACAACATTTTCTCCTTGCTGACTGATGTAGGAGGGCCCAGTCCACTGTGGGCGGTACCAACCATATGTAGGCAGGTGGACCCAAGCCATATTAGAAAGGGAGCTAAGTGTGAGCCTGTGAGCAAGCCAAGTACTCAGTGCCCCATGGCATCTGCTCCAGTTCCTGCCCTGGCTTCCCTAGATGACAGGCTTGTAACCTATTAGCCAAATAAACCATTTCTTCCCCTAAATTGCTTTTGTTCTATCTCAGCAACAGAAACCAAACTAGGACAGGTGCAAGAGAAGAAAATGTATGTCAAGGCGTGTGTAAGAGCAAGGCACAGGGTCTGGATGGCTCAGTGGTTAAGAGTGCTTGCTGCTCTTCCAGTGGAAGTGAGTTTGGTTCCTGGCACCAACTTTGGGCAGCACACAACTGCCTGTAAGTCCAGGGAATCTGACAACCTCTTCTAGCAGGTCCACATGTTAGTGGTGGCTACACATTCTAGAGTATAGTGGCAGCACAAATTTGACCCTGTGTTTTGGGGTTTTGTTTTAAATGAGGACACAACGTTGGGTGGATAGGGAAGAGAGTTGGATCTGGAAGGAGCTGAGTGAACATGATCAAAATTGATTGTATCAAATTCTCAGAAATTAATACAATTTAAATTAAAAAAGAGAGACAAAGCAGAATGCCGAATCAGACAATGTTATCACTTTTGTCCATAAAGCATGTAGACTTGTAACCCACAAGACCCTGAGTTCTCAAACAAAATCTGTGTACTTCTTCCAGACAACATACACCATGATGGTCAATGCTGATGCTCAACTTGACCTAAAATCACCTTGGAAATATAGGCATGTTTGTGAGACAGCTTTCCAATTAAGTTAATGGAGAAGAGAGCATATTCCCTACATGTAGCCCAAGGGCTGGATGGCATTCTGGGCTGAATAAAAAGGAGAAAGTGAGCTGAGCACCAACCAGCATTCATCCCTCTCTGCTTCCTGACTGTGGGGGCTATGTGACCCTCTGCCTCAGTCTCCCACTGCCATGGCTTCCCCGCCATGATGGACTGCATCCCCTCCAACTTGAAGCCAAGACACCCTTCTTTCCTTGGGTTGCTTTTCTCAAGTATTATTGTCATTGCATTGGAAAAAGTAAACCAACGCAGACACAAATCGAAATGACATAGAAAGGTTTTTTAAAAAAATGGGTAAAAACAAACAAGAAAGCCAGGCAGTATTAAGATAAAATACACCCCTTGTCACTTCCATATAAATCAGATGCACACAGACAAGTCCCTCTCATCAATTTTCCTAGGCTCAAAACAGAAACGTTATTCTCTCACAAATCAAGCAAACTTACTTTCTTGGACATCTTTTAACAGTGGTGAGGACCAAATGCTTGAAAGAGGTATCTGATATACCGGGGGCTCAGACCCACGGATGGACTGTGGGAAGAGTTCTACCCACTGGGGGAGAACCTCCATCAGTGGCCATTTAAGAGAAGTGATGTCAGAATCACCAGGATAAAACAAAGGATGCTGGGCTGTAGCCCCAGAGTTTCATAGGGTGGCATTTAGAGTTTGATTATTTAGCTCCATGCTGGATGCTCATGGGGATGGTCTAGGGCATGAATTTAGAGAACTGCTGGTCTCCATGACTAACTCTCAGTGACCCCAACATCCATGAATGAATCAAGAAATGATCAAGGAGGCAAAGCTTGGTGGCACATCCTTGACCTCCTAGTGATCAGGAAATAGAGGCAGAAGGCTCTTGAGTTTGAGGCCAGCTTAGTCTACATACTGAGAGTCTGTCTCAAAAAGAAAAAAAAGAATCAAGGGCTGGGACTGGGAGGAAGCTCAGCTGCTAAAATGCTTGGTGCTCAAGCATGGCCTGAGCTCTAGCCTCAGAACTCATGTGAAAAGAAGTTGGGCATGGCGGCACATGCTTATTAACCCCAGAGGTGAAGGGGGTGGGGGGAGATGACAGAAGGATCCCTGCAGATTGCTAGCCAGGCAATATAGGCTTTCTAGTGAGCTGCAGAACAGTGAGAGATCCTGTCTCAAAAAGAAAAGAAAACAAAAGGTGGATGTGAGGGCTGGAGGGAGGGCTCAGTGGTTAAGAGTGCAGACTGCTCTGGCAGAGGACCTGAGTTTGGTTCTAGCACCCATTTAGGGTGGCTCAAAATCACCAGTTCCAAGGAATCCAGTGCCCTCTTTTGGCTTCTGCAGACACTGGCACACAGGGATACATACACATAAACACTCATGCATACACACACACACACACACACACACACACACACACACACACACAAACACTCATACACACATAAACACTCATACACATAAGTAAAAAGAAATCTTAGAATAATACCAAGGTAGACTGAACCTGGGAAATGACACCCAAGGTTGTCCTCTGGCTTCCATAAGCATATGCACGCTGGAATGGGAAGCTCACCAGCAGAGTGGGGAAAAGCTGGTAATCCTCAGATGTTCAGGGAGGCTGGAGGGCTATTTGGAGCCTAGGATCAACTGTGTGCCAAGGAGCACTGGCCAATTTGGTGGGCTTCTGGCATATTCTTTCTTCCAAGAGAGAGAGAGGAAAAAAAGCAGACCAGAAGGCTCTGTGGCTCCGTGCAAAGAGCACTGATTGTATTCTCCCTGATGCTGCTAATTAGACACAAGGCCTTGGCAAGCCCACCAGTCTCTGTGTGCGTTGGGGTTTGTTTGTGAAATGAGACATTTAGACAGGAGGCTTTTCAGGGACCTTCATGAACTAATGTTCTGTGACTTCTTCTAGAACTCAGACCTTAGGTGAGGTAAACAATCCACAGTACCCTCTTTTTTCCTTTGAAGATTGTTTGTCTTTTTTATTTATGTCAGTAATTCTCAACCTGTGGGTTGTGACCCCTTCACAAGGGTCTCCCAAGACCATCAGAAAACACAGATAATTACAATTTATAACAGTAGCAAAATTACAGGTATGAAGTAGCAATGAAAATAATTTTATGGTGGGGGGGGATCACACACAACATGAGGAACTATATTAAAGGGTTGCAGCATTAGGAAGATTGAGAACTACTGGTGTGTGTGTGTGTGTGTGTGTGTGTGTGTGTGTGTGTGTGTGTGTGTGTGTGTGTGTGTCTGTGTGTGTGTGTTGGGGTGGGGTGGGGAGCAGTATAAGTGAGGTGCATTTGGAGGGTGGTATGGAAATGTGAGTTAGGGTGGGGCGGGTAGTGGTAATGGTGGTGGAATGTGAATGTGAGTATCAGTGCCAGTAGGGACCAGAAAGATGAGTCAGATGCCCTAGAGCTATAGTTACAGACAGTTATGCTCTTCCCAAGGTGGGTGCTGGAAACCAACCTCATGTCCTCTGGAGAAGCAAGTGCTCTTAACCCGTGTGCCATCTCTCCAACCCCCACAGTCACATTCTTAATGCAGACCATCTGTCACTATTTCAGCGATGTCATCAACACAGTGGCATCAGCTGGGAAACTCTGTCCTTTCCTTACAGAGTGATGGATGGCATCCAACGTGCCATCCAATGTACCAGCAAGAAACAATCATCCAAGCAAGCCAGCGTGGGGCAAGTGCTGGGCTCTGAGCCTGGGTAGAAGTCGAGGAAGAACAAATGGAGCAGGGAGTGAGAGTGGGCAGCTGGCCCAGAGCTGGGTTCAGCAGGGGGAGATCTGATGCTATCATGGTCTTCATGCAAGGGAAACAGGAAAGCTGCTATGTGAGCACTTGGTGGGCACAATGTTACCGTGGTTTCGATTGAGGAGGTGTGGAGAGTGCAGGATCAGAATAGCTCTTTCTGAGACTGGCTTAATTTACCTAGTAGGATTCTCTTTAGTTGCATCCATTTTCCCACATGCAATAAAACTTCATTCTATTTTCATTGTTTAAAAAAAAAAATTCTGTGACATGTGAGTATATACAACATGTTATGTGAGTATATACAATGTGTCATATGAGTATATACAACGTGTTATGTGAGTATATACAATGTGTGATGTGAGTATATACAATGTGTTATGTGAGTATATACAATGTGTTATGTGAGTATATACAGTATGTGTGAGGGTGCCCACAGAGCCAGAGAAGGGTGTCAGACTCCCCTAGAGCTAGAGTTATAGGTGGTTGTAGTATTGCATAGGCATATATGCCTGCTGTTGGACAGTAAGATTTGTTCCTTAACTTGGCTATTATGAATAGTGGAGACATGAAGATGGATATATGAGTCTCTGTGAAGTGTCGGCTTGGGGTCCTTTGAGTAAATCACTTTAGCTCCTGGATCTTATTAGCTACATAAAATCACAAATGTCTACATACCATGAAAGACCTGAAGCTATCTAGGGGAACAAAGGGAGCTGCAGGGAGTGGGGAAGGGTGAGAAAATGGAGGGTGGGGTATGGGGACAATATTCTGAACGTACCACAAAGGCTAGCACAACATTCAAAAATGAAAGAAACAAAAATAAAACTGTTCCTAAAATAAAGAACAGGAGCGGGGGAGATGGTTCAGAGGTTAATAAGCACGTGACCCTCAAAGCTGAGAACCAGAGTTTCCCTAGAAATCCACATAAAACCCTGGGTAGGCATAGCAGCCCACCTGTTATTCTAGACATGGATGGCAAAGGCAGAGAATCTGCAGTGAGCTGGCTAGTGAGACTAGCCGGACTGGTGAGCTCTAGGTTTGACTGAGAGGCCCCACCTCAATAAATAAGGTAGGAGGATACCCAACATTGACCTTGGGACTCCACACGTTCCACCAACACATGTTCACCTACACACAAATAATTTAACGCCTTTTACTTATATATTTTAAATGAAAAACAAAACAAAAAAACCAATCCTATTTTCTATATATGAGTGGTTTGCCTGTGTATATGTCTGTGTACCACTCGTGTGCTTGGTGTCCACAGAAGCCAAAAGAGGAAGCTGGACCCCCTGAAACTGGAATTACAGATGATTGTGAGCTGCCATGTGGCTGCTGGGAACTGAAGCTGGGTCCTCTGGAAGAGCAGTGAGTGCTTTTAACCATGAGCCAGCTCTCCAGCTCCAAAATTTACTATGTACACACACACACACACACACACACACACACACACACACACACTCATGAATGCATGTACATACATATCCACATGACCATAGAGGCCAAAAGAGGGCAGGGACAGTTCAGATCCCCCTTAGAATGGAGTCACAAGAGGTTGTGAGAGGCCCAGTACAGGTCTTGGGAACAGAATTCAGGCCTCTGGAAGAGCAGTAAGCATTCTTAAACTACTAAACCATCTTTTCTTTTTTTTTTTCTTTTTTCTTTATTAAGAAATTTTCTACTCACTCCTCATACTATCCACAGATCCCCCCTCCTCCCTCCTCCCAGCCCCAGCCCTCTTTCCTAAGCCACCCTGCATCCCCACATCCCCCAAATCGAGGTCTCCTATTGGGAGTCAGCAGAGCCCAGCACACTGATCCTAGGCAGCTCCAAGCCCCTTCCCACTGCACCAAGGCTGTGCAAGGTGTCACACCACAGGCACCGGATTCCAGAAGCCTGCCCATAGACCAGGGACAGATCCCCATCCTTCTGCCTGGATGCCCCCCAAACAGTTCGAGCCAAACAACCATCTTCCATATCCAGAGGGCCTAGTCCAGTCCCATGGGGGCTCCACAGCCACCAGTCCACAGTTCATGGGCTTCCACTAGTGTGGCCGGTCATCTCTGCACGTCCTCCCATCGTGATCTTGACATCCCTCGCCTTCAGAATCTCTCCTCTCTCTCATCAATTGGATTTACTGAGCTAAGCCATCTTTTATTTTCTTTTTTCTTTCTTTCTTTCTTTCTTTTTCTTTTTTTTCTGAGACAGGGTTTCTCTGTAGCTTTGGAGCCTGTCCTGGATTAGCTCTGTAGACCAAGCTGGACT
Organism: Onychomys torridus; assembly: GCF_903995425.1. Lineage (NCBI taxonomy): Eukaryota > Metazoa > Chordata > Mammalia > Rodentia > Cricetidae > Onychomys > Onychomys torridus. Next base: position 22,230,476 of record NC_050464.1, on the reverse strand, counting down.
CAAACTCACAGAGATCCACCTGTCTCTGCCTCCCGAGTACTGGTGGCATGCGCCACCACCGCCCGGCTAAGCCATCTTTTCATGTCTTAATTAAAACAACACAACCACACAATGTAAAAGACGAGGATGGTTCATTCCGAAGTTGAAATAAATACAAGATTTCCAGAGAAGCCCTTTACACTATCCATAGCTAAGATCCTGGGAAAATAAGGATAACACTGGGGTGGAGGCTTGGAAGTAACTTCTTAGGCATAAGTAGGACTTGGGGATGAAGGGAAGGGGTTCTTCCTGCTGGGGAAGGAAGCAGCTAAAGAGGAAAGTAGTGTTTTATATTAAATGGACCTGGCTCCCCTAAAGACCCCAGAGAGAAACTTCTGAGTCTGGACACTTAGTTGTCAGCAGAGGGCGCTGTTTGGGGAGGTTGTGGAGCGTGCTGGAGGTGGAGCTTCACTGGAGGAAGTAGGTGGCTGGGATTGGGCTTTGAATGGTTTATTTCCAAGCCCTCGCTTTCAGTCTGATCTTTCCTTCCTGTTCAGCCAAAAATATGAGGGTGTGAGAGGTCCCAGCTGCACACCACCACAGCCAACCAGTCTCTCTGGCTGCCAGAGTTTCTTCTCCACCATGATGGGCTGTACCCTCAAATTACGAGCCCAAACAAACCCTTTCTCTCATAAGTGACTTCTTAACCAGGTATCTGTTCACAGCAATAGGAACAGGAAGTAACAAACCTGCCTGTGCGTAATTAACCATCTTGCAAGTACACTCCAATCCTAGAAGCTAAATTATCACGGAGTGGGCACCTGGGAGAATCCGCTATCATGGGCATGATGCATCACAAAGCAATGGGTGGGGCAACCTGGAATCCCCGCCTTTTGTTGCCAGGCATACACACACACACACACACACACACACACACACACACACACACACACACATCCAGGCTGTTCAGTGAGTCCTGGGGGTCCTTGCTGATCCCCCATGGGCAGCTTTTGCTCCCTATGGAGATCATCTCTTTTCACAAGTGCCAAAATCTTACACTGACCCATCTGTAGAAGCTACTAGAGGTTTTGTAGTGAGCCAGAGCGGAGAGAATACCGTGCACCATCCAGCGAAACTCACCCCAGGGGCCACGCTGGTATTCCTGCTGTTCGTTTCTCTGTCCCTCTCTGCACAGCCTTTTTGGCTGGGGCTCTGCATCCCTGGTCCCCATCCTCTTGTGCAGTATCTAAACTCAGCCTCCTGTCTCTTTCTTTCCATGGACTGTACTCACTGAGAATAAAATGGCCAGCCTGCTGGGATTCCAGGAGAAAGCAGTCCTCCCCATGACCCTGTCTTCCCTTACTAGTCTACTGGTTTCCATCAGTAGCTCCCCACAACACACCTTCCCTTGACCCACGATGAATCTTCTACTTTGAAGCCCAGCTCCAATTCCCTTCACACAAGACTCTAGTATCAGTTTCTTTAGGAAGTGACCAGGAAGAGGCTCACACAGGATCTATAGATCCTTAGGGGCCCCATTTCATAGATCAGTCACCATCAAACCCCACAGTATTCCATGATCTGCCCATATTTCATCTTTCTCCTTGAATGTGAATGCTAGGAAGGCTTGGAACATCTCTAGCTGAGCTATCAGATTTTATAAAACTCAGCACACAGTAAGAGCTCAATAAATTGCTCCATAGATGAAATGCTGGGTGAGTTCATGTGCCTTTATCATCGTGTATGTATGTAAAAGTTTCTATAATGGATTTCTTCAGTTCTAGATCATGCCTCTCATACTCTGAGAGTCACATGTATTATGCCAGCTCCCATTTCACCTTTCCTGCCTTTAGGCCATAGGGAGCCTACCATTTTAATCAGGAATATGCATTCATGAGGGGTTGGGAAAAATGGCTGCCAGGAAAGTGCTTGGGTTTAATCCCTGGGACCTATGTTTAGTTTTTTTGTTTTTTACAGGTGTGTTTTGCGGCTCATGTGTGTAACCCCAGTGCTGAGGGAGGAGGTAGAGCCAGAAAAATTCCCGAGGCTCACTGCTCGGCAGTATTGAATAGTCAGCCTAGCTTAAGGTTAGGTAAGAGACCATGTCTTCAAAAATGAGGTAGTAACAGGCCAGCGAGATAGTTCAGTGGGCAAAGGTACCTGTCATCAAGTCTGACAACATGAGTTCAATCCCTTGGCCCCATATGATAAGAGAACAACCTCATCCTCAAAAGTTGTCCTCTGACCTCTACATACATATCATGAGTTGCCTGAGTGTGTTGCCTTGCCTTGGCTTGCTTGTCATGATGGACTGGATCTTGAACTATGAACTAGATTAAAGCAGTGAATGCATGGGTACATAAACACACACACACACACACACACACACACACACACACACACGAGCTCAAACAGGCGCATGCACATCTACACATAAAACAAACAAAAATACCCTTTGATGCACCTTAGCCAATACTTTGAAGATTTCCATGATTCCCGAAGACAAAAATGATCTCTTTCCTTTCCAGCCCAGCCATCAGGCAGAATGAACTGGAGAACAGAGGCAGGACCTGGCACCTCTTGCTGATGAAACCACTTACTGAATCCAGTCAAGAAACAGGCCTATTTACGGGTACCCAGCACATCCTCCAGCTTCTTCCAGGCAAAGATTTTTAAAAATAAATGATGTTTGAACAAATGCTGATGAGTAGGCAGTGGGGGAAAAAGGGAGGCAATGGATTAGTGTTGCTGCTATGAGAATCGGTATAGGAGTTGGGGATATAGTTCAGTGGTAGAGTGCTTGCCTAGCAAGTGCAAGGCCCTGGGTTCGGTCCTCAGCTCTGGCAAAAAACAAAAATAAAAAAGAGAATCAGTATAGTTTGCTCAGAAAACTAAACTGGAGAAGCCAGAAATAGTGTTCCTCATTCCACTCTGTTCCTGGTTGTGGGTGAGATATTTAAAGCTCTTATTTCAAGCTCTTCCTGCCTTGCTGTCCCTGGCATGATGGACTGAACCTTGAACTATGACCTAAAATAAAATGAAACCACCATGTGATCCAGCCACACTACTTCTGGGTATACACCCAAAGACTCCGAAGTCAGCAGACAACAGAGATGCCTGCATATCCACGTTCCTTCTTGCACTACCCACTGTAGCCAAGGCATCCATGAGCCAGCCAAGATGCCACCAACAGAAGGTCAGGTAAAGAAAATGTGATGTGTGTACACAGTGGAGTTTTATTTAGCCCTAAGGGGAAATGAGACAGGACATTTGCAGGAAATGGATGGAACTGTCAGTCATTTTGTTATGCAAAAATGAGCCAGGCTCAGAAAGACAAAAGAGGGCATGTTTTCTCTCATATACAGAACCTCAAGACTTAATATATATGTGGGGGGGGGACTCTTTGGAACCACTGGGTGAGTGGGTGGGAAGAAACAGGGTAATGGGAGGGTAAATACAAACAATTCCACAATATACATGAAGTCAAAATGAAACCCATTATTTTATACAATGAATAGATGCTGTGCTGGCTAGTTTTATGTCAACTTGATACAAGCTAGAGTCATCTGAGAGGAAGGAGCCACCATTGAGAAACTGCATCCATAAGACCAGGCTATAGGCAGGAAAGCCTGTAGAGTATTTTTTAAATTAGTAATTGATGGGGGAGGGCCCAGTCCATTGTGGGTGGAGCCATCCCTGGGCTGGTGGTCCTGGGTTCTATAAGAAAGCATGCTGAGCAAGCCATGAGGAGCAAGCCAGTAAGCAGCACTCCTCCATGGCCTCTGCATCAGCTCCTGCCTCCAGGTTCCTGCCCTGCTGTGAGTTCCTGTCTTGGCTTCCTTCAGTGAACTGTGACTCAGGATGTGTAAGGCAAATAACCCTTTCCTCCCCAGGTTGCTTTTGGTCATGGTGTTTCATCATAGCAGCAGTAAAACGAATTAAGACATGTGCTAATAAAAGTTTTAAATATTGGGGTCCAGAGAGATGACTCAGCAGCTAAGAGTGCTTTTTGTTCTTCCACAGAGTCAGTTTAATTTCTATCACACATGTCAGATGGCTCACAACCACCTGTAATTCCAGCTCCTGGGAATCTGATGCCCTCTTCTGGATTCTGCAGGTACCTGTACACATGTGGTGCTTACACATGCATGCACATGTGCATACACACACACACACACACACACACTCACACACACACACACACACACACACACTAAATCTAAAATGAATATATACAGTGTTCTAGACATCCATCCTTTGAGCCTCCACCCAAAGAGAAAGGTGACTGTGTATCCACAAGACAGCTGATTTTAAAAAATAAAATCTAAAAATCTAAAAAATAAAAAAAATTACAAGTCTGGCCATGGTGGCCCATGCCTTTAATCCCAGAACTCAGGAGGCAGAGGCAGGCAGATCTTTGTGAGTTCCAGGCCAGCCCGGTCTACAGACAGGACAGCCAGGGCTACACAGAGAAATCCTGTTTCAGAACAAAACAAAACCCTGTTTCAAAAAAAGAAAGGAAGGAAGGAAGGAAGGAAGGAAGGAAGGAAGGAAGGAAGGAGGGAGGGAAGGAAGGAAAAGAAAGTCTACAAAAGCCTCTCAGTGACTCACTATGTGACTAATGTTCCTGAACTCGGTCTCAAATCATCCTGACTTGAGTAACACCTGCCAGGCTTGTGATGCCTGAGTGACTAATGGTATCCACAGGACTTATTCATGGACACTTTACCCAGGACTGGAGGAAACACGATATTATAGACACCAGCAGGTCAGAACATCTGTTAAGTGGGGTGAGCCACCATCAAGGGTTCCCTGGGGAGGAAATTTCTGGTTAGAACTTGGATTCCCAGGAAGGACTCCCTCAGAAGAACACTGATGAGATCAGATAATTATCTCCTCCAGAAATCAGGGGAAACTGAAAATCAGCGGAATCTGTAGAAAATGAGCAGGATACAAAAAGAGGCGACGGTGGCGGGCCATGGGAGCCTCAGAAGGCATTCTGTTTTTGTAAACTCAATTGCCTCGTGTCCTCGCTGCCTGAGGCCCTTGCAGTTTCTCTCTTGAGCTAAAAATAAAGCGCCATTGCCTCATCTTTTCAGGGAAACCCAGATGACCTGCTCGGGCTTCCTCCCTGCTTGGGCTTCCTCCATGTTCCCCTGATGAAAGAATTTTACCTGGGAGACATAAACCAACATCTGCTCACTTCAGATAGGACACCCAATGGCTGAGGTGAGGAAAAGATCCCATGCAGGGACGGTTTGGCAAAGCAATGGCGTTCAACCTGGGTTGTTTCTGCATTGGGAGTGAGAGGTTTCGGACAGGAGCAGTAGCAACTTGTGGGCAGCTACACTGCTAAAGAAAGAAAGAAAAATCTCTCTCCCAGCAACAGTTAACTGCTTATAGATCCTCAGGAGGGCTGGGGTTTATGCACCTCCTCTCTATCCATAACAGAGTTTTAAAGGGCCCAGCCTTTGGTAGGTCTCCTGTGAGTCATCCCAGCAACGGTCAAGAGTACATTAGCAATACATGCTGGGAAGATAATGGTCCATATCATCCTCCCTGCCTTGACCTTTCTGGCTGTCTTGTAGCTCCCAGAAGGGGTCAAACACCACCTTTCACAGAGCCATTGAAAGCTGTTTTGTGATAAGAACCTCTGATTCCTTCCTGTAGTGGGTACCTGTGAGGTCACCATGTCACCTGCACAACATTCTGTATAAGGGACCCCAGGCTCAGGTTAGTCTTTGCTCACTTCAGGAAAATCCAAGAGTTAGAAATACCCATTCTGCTCAGTGGTTAAGAGCACTGGCTGTTCTTCCAGAGGACCTGGCTTCAATTCCCAGCACCCACATGGCAGCTCACAGCTGTCTGTAACTCCTGTTCCAGGGGATCTGATACCCTTACACAGACATACACAAGGGCAAAACACCAATGCACATAAAATTTAAAAAAAAAAATCTTTAAGGGCTGGAAAGATGGCCCAGTGGTTAAGAATACTGGCTGCTCTTCCAGAGGACCTGGGTTCAATTCTCAGCAACTACATGGCAGTTCCCAACTGTCTGTCATTCCAGTTCCAGGGGATCTGACACCTTCACACCAATGCACATAAAATAAAAAAAAAAAGAAAAGAAAGAAAAGAAAAGATAAATGCCCATTCTGTCCACACTGATGAGTGGTGGTGTGTAAAACAGATCGCTCTCTGCACTTTCAAATATACTTGAAATCTTCCACAATAAAGAACTGAAAATAAAAACAAAGTGTCATTTCCAAGGGAGAAAGAAAAAGATTCGGAACTCAGAGTCCCTGGTCTCCCATGGAAGGGGTCCATCCATAAAAAAACCAGACAGCTCAGCCGTTAGTTACAACAAGCACGCTTGGAAAACAACTCAAACAGCTTAATCAACCCAGAACATAGAGAAGGCTGTTTGCGGAACTTAATTGCCATTTTAATGTGTTTTAATTGCATAGAAATGCTATTTAATGTAGTGTTTCACTTCCCATTTGCTGTCTTGGGGAAATGGCAGAGCCTCAGAAAAGGAGGTAGGCTGTCACTAGAGGAGTCTGGAGCCGCTTGATGAGAGTGACATATGCCCCAAGAGCAGACCTGGGCCCCAGGCTGGCTTCTCCGCTTGGTCACCACCTTATTACCCTCCACCAACAACCGCCCCACAGGCAGGGAGTCAAGAGTGTCAGAGGAGAGTAAGGACCAAGGATGCATCTGCCTGGGATCAACAGATACATGGGGAACAGTCTGCTGGGTGGTGGTGGCGGTGGCTGCGGCGGTGGCGGCACATGCCTTTAATCCCAGTGCCCGTGCCCTGGCGGGGGGTGGGGGATGTGGGGGGGGGGGGGAGCAGAACCAGGCGGATCTCTGTAAGTTCGAGGCCAGCCTGGTCTACAGAGTGAGATCCAGGACAGGCTCCAAAACTACACAGAGAAACCCTGTCTCGAAAAAACCAAAAACCAACAGAAATTGGGAACAGTCCACCCAGATCATGTCCCCAGGGGCATAGCAGAAGAACATCAAAATCATCTCTCCCTCACACCAGGCTCTAAAGGGATTCCAGGCCGGGAAACTGAGACAGCTGAGAAATAACACGAACCCTCTTGGATATTTTGGCTGACCAAAAAAAAAAAAAAAAAAAAAGACACAAACCCTCCTACTCTCCCACCCCCCCCCCACCCTCCGCTCCATCTGGCACAAGTATCTCTCTAGGTGAGGAAGGTGGGAGAACCAGCAGCCGTTTTGTGACATGTGGACATTGAGGCTGGTAATAGGTGTTAGGAGTCGGGAGAAACTGTCACCCGGAATGAGCTACTGCCATTATCACACGGCATGGCCCAGCAGGGCAAAAAAGGGTGACCCCCCTCAATGTTAGGGAGATGGAGCCTGTCCTGGTTAGCTTTAACCGTCAGCTTGACATAGCCTAGACTTACCTGAGAAGGGAGTCTCCATTGCAGGATTACACAGATGAGACTGGCCTGTTATTTGTATGGGATTCTCTTAACTGTTAAAATCTAAGTTTCCTGTCTCAGGGTTTTGTTTCATTTTTGTTTGTTTGTTTGTTTTGTTTTGAGACAGGGTCTCAGGTCGTACAGGCTGGCCTTGAACTGATTTTCATGCTTCCTGAGTGCTGGGATTACAGGCTTACACCATGATGCTGTGTAAAACCCAAACTTCTCTCTCACCCAGCCCCCCAGCCTGGGCAGGGGATCTGTTCACTTCCTTCCCCTCATCTTTGTCCTGCTCCCAGAAACCCCCACACTCCAGGCTCTGGCTCCCTATCTGTTCCTCACCAATTTGAAGCTAGCTCCTACTCCCTGTCCACACATTTGGTCCCTTAGCTTAGGGAGTTTCCAGAAAACTGGAAGGTGCAGTCTCCTTGTTCTAGTCTCAGCTCAGAGAGGCCTGTGGTCCAAGTCCACATTTTCCTCCCGCCCGCCTTGAAGAGGATAGGACAAATAGAGGAGCACCCTGACAGGACGCTGCCCACCACCACTTAGAACAGTGGCTCTCGACCTGTTGGTGGCGATTCCTTTGTGGGTCAAACAGCCCTTTCACGGGGGTCACCTAACACCATCAGAAAACACAGATATGAACATCCTAATTCATAACAGCAGCAAAATTATAGTTACAAAGTAGCAACGAAAACAATGTTACAGGGGTGGGGGGGTGTGGTCACCACCACATGAGGAACTGTATTAACGGGTCGCGGCATTAGGAAGGTCTTGAACCACTGACTCAGAAGAAATGACAGGAACTAACTGAAGGACGCTGACTATGAGACACTTGGTTGGGGAGAGGGCAGATGAGGAGGAAGGAGGGCTTAGCTGGTGCCCACCTGTAAGCCTCGCACTCAGGAGGCTGAGACCGGAAGACCACAAGTTGGACAACAGCCTGGATTACATAGTGAGGTCCGGTCTAGCTGGGGTTACACGATAGACCCCTCCCCACTCACAAGGACAGAGCAACGGACCCCCCCTCAAAACAGCAAACAAATCTTCACAAACAATAGGAACCCTCACAAAGGACCCACAGGGTCCTCTCTTCTCCCAGGGAGATGCTGAAGGGTGCTGTACACAGTTCCTCAGAGTCCCTGGCAGGTGAGTCCTGGTGACTTGTGGCTATAATCCAACCCTCCCCTCCTTTGAAATTGCCATGGTGTCATTTCCTTTTCCTGTCCTCACACACTGTTCATGGAGCTTCTTCTTTTGCCTCAAATCCCCAGGCCTGGGTCTCTGTTGGGGACAATGGCAGCCAGAACATAGGGTCTAAGCCTGCACCCCAGCTTCAGCTCCTAGCTTGCAAGCCCTGTGACTCTGGGTATGTTGAAGGCTCAGGGAAGCCCCCACATTCCCTCAGCCACAAACAGGATAATAACACCACTTTGTAAATATCTGATTGCAGATTAAGTAAGATAACAAATATAAATGTCACCCATAGGGCTGAATGCTGGGGCTGGCAAAAAGGAGGGTGTACTCCAATACACAGGAACACTGGGAAACAAAGCTGGAGAAGGGCTGTGTGCACACACAGGGGCCCAGAAACACACAGACACACTCCGACATGTGCACACACATGGCACAACCTGTGTATACACATACTAAGGATGAACACACAGACACCTGTGTGTGCTCCTACAAGTACCAGGAAGCATGCTTCCATACACAGAAAGGGGTACTCAAATCTTTTTCTAGAAACTTCTGAAGTTCTGAAACCAAAAAACCTCAAAACAAAACAGCCGCCACCTCAATGAGAATACAAGTTTATTTAGGGCCAAAGATGAGCAGCCATGGCATGGGAATGCAGACTTAGGGTGCCCCAAATGTGCCATGTGCCATCACAGGAGTAGTCACCCGAGCTTTTTATAGTCACAGAACGAAAGAAAGCCATAAATCAAGACATTTTACAGACATAGCAGTGGGGACATCAGGAAGGTGGTGGCTGAAAAGATGGGGAAAGTCTCTGCTATAGATCTCAGACCCCTGACGACACAGTGGAAGCCAGAAGTGTGACACCTTGCACCTGGATGGGACTTCTAGGTGTGACATGGGGAGTGGTCATCTTGGTTCTCAGGGAGGAGGGGGAAGGGAAGGAGAAGAGAAGGGAACAAGGTGGGGTTTTAAGCCCCTGTGCAGTGTCTGTCTGCTGGTGCAGGGGGCTGAGTCCCTGTGGGATTCTGTTCTCTGGGACTGCTGTAGGCAGAAAGCTGACCTCAGCCAACACCCAGGGTAACAGAGCTCCTGCATGAAGCATCCCGTCTCTGCCAGCCACAGCTTCTCTGTGTAACAGCCCTGGCTGTCCTGGAACTTGCTTTGTAGACCAGGCTGACCTCGAACTCACAGGGATCTGCCTGCCTTCTGAGTGCTGGGATTATAGGTGTGCACCACCACAGCCCAGCTCTGGTTTTTATAGTCCCCAGCCTGGGCTCCAGGAAACCCGGGACAGGAAGTGTTAGGTCTCCAGGGGCACTGCAGACATCAGCAAACCAGAATGCCTCTATCTCACCCTCCAGCTCATTAGGAGAAGAAACCAAACACAGAGTGAAGCAGCTTCATTTCTTTGGGGTGGACTGGCCCGGCTTAAAATAGTTAATATTTTGTTTTATCTTCATTGACTTGTCTAATAACGCAGAGAATATCCTCCCTGGGCACAGAACAAAAGAGATTATCCTGTCACAGGAGCTTAACTGAAGCCCGCCAGCTGAATGCTGATCCAAGGTGTGGGGGACCCGGCTCCCCCTGCTTAAAACAATTAGGCTTATCCTCGGGGAGATACCTCCCCTTCTTCCCAAACAGTTTCCCAGCCATGTAGCTCTTTCTCTGGGGGAAGAAAGAGGGCCTGTGTTCTAGATCATTCTTTTACCTGACAGGTGATAAATAGGTAATCAGGAGATGTAAATGCCTGGCATTAAAAGGACACAGCTCTCAAAGGGGGCAGCTGACTGGCTCAGGGCCCACTACATCCACCAGTACAAGCCAGGTTCATTTTCTTAGAGCATTGCAAATAAAACAGAAGAAACAAAAGAGTCTGTGTGTGCGTGTGAGTGTGTGTGTGTGTGTGTGTGTGTGTGTGTGTGTGTGTGTGTGTGTGTGGTCTATGCGTGCACCAGAGATAAACATTGGGGATCCTCCATCACTTTTCACCTTAGATTTTGAGGCAGGGTCTCCCACTGAACCTGGAGCTCACCAGTTAGGCTAGACTGACTGGTCAACAAGTTTCAGGGATCCTCTTGCTTAAATCCCCCAACTGTGATAGGGTTACAGATTCACACCATGCCCCATGCCCTGCATTTTGTAGATGCTGGGAATCTAAACTGAGGACCTCATGCTTGCACAAACCAAACCAAACCAGAACACACACACACACACACACACACACACACACACACACACACAGGGAGAGAGAGAGAGAGAGAGAGAGAGAGAGAGAGCGCTTTACTGAGACATCTCCCCAAGTCCTCCATTTAATTTTTACTGTATATTAAAAAAAAAAAAAAAAACCAATATTAGCAAAGAATTTCAGGGTCAAAACCAAGCAATGGGCATTCAGGAAAGGGAGAAAGAGATGGAGACCTGTATTAGTTACTGGTCTGCGGCTGTGATAAAAACACCCCAACCAAAGGCAAGTTAGGGAAGAAAGGGCTTATTCTTGCTTACAGTTCCAGAGGGGATACAGGTGTGGAGGGTATGGTGACAGGAGTGTGAGGCTAGCCCAAATATAGTCAGCAAGAAGCGAGAGAGAGAGAGAGAGAGAGAGAGAGAGAGAGAGAGAGAGAGAACACAAAAACAGGAAGTTGAGCAAGACCATAAACCCTCCAAGTCCACCTGTGGCAATGTGCTCCTTCCAACAAGACTCTACCTCCCAAAGGTTCTGTAACCTCTCCAAACAGCACCACCTACTGGACATCATCAAGTGTTGAGCCTCCGTGGGAGGGAAATGGTTCACATTCAAACCACAAGACCTAATAATCTTAGCCTTGGTGGGGTCCATTTGATGACCTTCCTATGTCCAGCTGGTGTCAGCCAGTTTTCCTTTGAGTCTTTGTTTTCCTTTAGACAAAAAGAAAAAAAGGGAGGCCAGAGCACTGGAGCCTGGGGCTTTGGCATTTCAAGTGTCTAGAAGGCTTATTGCAGAGTGGGAAGAAATGCCAGCCTAGTGTTCAGAAACTTGTGCTTTGGATCTGTAAATGCACAGTGAATCATTTCCCTCCTCACTGCTTCTTCTTCTTCTTGTTTTTTTTTTTTTTAAATGAAGCCCTCTGAAGTTCGACACTTCGGGAAAGGCTCCAAGGGAGTTGTATTCAGGGGGAGAAAGTATGACAGTTCATCTTGATGGTCACCTTGATGGTATTTAGAATCATCATGGAAATAAATCTCTGGTCATTTCTTCAATGGTGTTTCTAGAATAGGTTAGCTGACTTGGGAAGACCCACCCAAAATGTGGGCATCACCACACCTGGACTGAATAAGGAGGAGAAAATGAGCGGAGCCCCAGAATTCATCTCTCTCTCTTCTTCCTGACTGTGGATGCAGCATGACCAGCTGGCCCAATGCCCACACCTTCCCACCATGACAAACTGTGTACCCTCAAACTGTGAGCCACAGTAACTCCTTCCTTAGGTTGCTCTGGTCAGGAGTTTTTACCACTAGCTGCACACACTAGAGGAATCTGGCCTCTAATGCCTCGATTCTAGAACAGTCTTCATTCGGAGTGATTGGAAGAAAATCAGTTGGGACAGAGGTCATCTTGGCAATGCAGCTATGTGTGCAAATGGCCTGTGGCAGGCATGGGCATGGTGGGGAGATATGCAGCCCAGAGAAGAAGATGAAGGCTTCCAGGTAAAAGACAAAAGGAAGGGTGAGATTCTTCAGGTGGGCCTGAAGCCAGCAGATTAGACCAGGGCACACAGAGCTTGGTGGGCCAAGTCAAGGATTAGATTTGTAATCCCCAAAGCCAACGGAAGCCACTGTAGGATTTAGTGTGAGGGCGCTCAAGCTTGAGGGTAGGAGTTGATCCAATTTGCATTCACACAAAACCCTGGGATTTCCATCTGGGCTGTAAATTAGAGTGTGCCAAGAAGGGATGGAGGTAAGCCAGTCTGCAGGCTACTGTGGAAAAAGCTAGAGGGAGATGGGCCAGCGGCAACACCTCACGTGGCAGTGGCAGAGGGACAGAAGAGCAGAGAGGTGCTGAGATACCCAAGACATGGGGTACAGAGGGTGTGGTGGTTTGAATGTCATTGGCCCCCATATGCTCATAGGGAGCGCCGCTATTAGGAGGTGTGGCTTTGTGGGAGTAGGCGTGGCGGCCCTGTTGGGGGAAGTGTGTCACTGTGGGTGTGGGTTCTGAGGTCTCACAGATGCTCAAATCACACCCAGTGTCTCCCTTCACTTCCTGTAGCCTGTGCAAGATGCAGGACTCTCAGCTACCTCTCCAGCACCATGTCTACCTGCATGCCGCCATGTCCCACTATGATAATAATGGACTGAACCTCTGAACAGTAGGCCACCCCATTAAATATTTTCCTTTCTAAGAGTTGCCATGGTCATGGCGTTTCTTCACAGCAATCGAAACCATAACTGAGACAGACGGTGAGGGACAAGGAGGCATTGGGGATGGCTATCCTTTCTGGCTGGCTGTGGGAAAGGAATACTAATTTTCTCTTTTGGCTCAAAATGCGCACACCCTCCTGGGCCTCCTTGCTCTTGGGCTCTTCCTTCTCCTTATCCATTACTGGCTCCTTCTCAATGTATCTGAGACTTCCCACTTCTCCAAAGGGACGGACCTATATAGCCTTGTAGATTTAAAGAGCCCTGATTATATTTATATTGCTGCGATCAGACAGAAACAGCAGAAAGGAAGTGTTTATTGGGGGTCACAGTTTAGAGGGTACACCCCATCATGGTGGGGAAGTCATGGCAGCAGGAAAGTAAGGTGGTTGGTCATGTTGTGTCCACAGTCAGGAAGCAGAGAGAGATGGATGCTGGTGCTCAGCTCGCTGTCCCCTTTCCATTCAGACCCAGACTGCAGTCAATGGATGCTGCTGCCCGAGTTCAGGCTGGGTTTTCTCGCTTCAGTTAACACACTCCAGAAGCTCCCTCATAGACGCGTCCAAGAGGCTTGCATCCTAGATTCTCGATTCTGTGGAGCTGGCAGTATTAACTATGACAATGTGGTGGGCATCAGAGAAAACCAATCATCGAGTAAGACCAAGGCCCTTTGGAACAAATCAGAGTGTCCCTGAGCTGCTGCTTTGGATAGATGGACAGAGTACTCTGTGAAACACCATGAAACATCATAAAGCAACAAATCCACATCCAAAAGTGAAATGAGAAACCATTAAAAAAAAAAGTGCAAGCAATTTCCCAGAATCCTTCTGGGAAGTTCCCTAGGGAAAGCAGTCAGTGGGGAGCAATGAGTGAGCCGGTTGTGGCTCGTAAAGGATGTGGATTAGAAACCACTCTGGGGGTTAGGGAGGGTGAAATTGGGAGTCCTTTTCCAGCAGGCAAAGGCCAAGGGCAAGAGGGTCTTGCCCACACTCTGTTGCTAGCAGAGCATTATGACACTCTTTCCTGGAATGCTCTGAGCGCTCACTATGCAAGGATTGTGTCGTGGTTTTCCTGGCAGGGATCTGAGTCTACATTCTGTATGCATTGGGCACAGGTTGCACTAATTATCCCCACTGCCAATGTAGTCTATAAATTGTCTGAGACTGGAAATGTTATTGGCTTATGCAAAATGCCAGAGCATTGCGACCACATGCACATACCCTGCCAGAACGGGTGCCTCTCTCTGCAGGTAATAGAGAGATTCGAGAGAATGATGCGCGCCTGATCAAATGGTAGTTATGTGAGCTTTGGAGATGAAAAAGTAATGCTTTGCTGTTTTTCTGTCTCCAGACCCTCCAGACACATGGACTGCTGCTGAAAAGGTTGCCATGGAGACTTCACAAAGCATCCCACTGTCCTGTGGGTCACCCTTACAGGTAGAGACAGCACAGTGTAGATTTCAAAGAAAATATCAACAGACGCTCTTAGCATCAAATGTCACCATGTCCTCAAAGATAGCTTAACTCGGAGCGTCTGCATTTTTACAGGACCGCAGTATCTCAGGGTGAGCAGGGACCTTAAATGTCATCTGTTTCAATGCTATTCTCTCTTTTTTTTTTTTTTTGATGCAGTCCTTTCACTGTGTCTAGAACATCCATCTCTGGGGGTTTCTGATACCGCCCAATAATTCTTTCTAGGTTGTTTCTCAGATGTACCATAGGGTCCCCTCCAGCTCAGCATCTGCGAGATACTGTCACACCCCACTGCTGTCCATCTTGGCCCCGAAAGAATATTCACCTGTGCCCTAGGCGGGGCATTCTCTTTTACACTCACACTTCACAGCTCTTAACATCTAGGTTTGGTTCAGAAATCCAAATTCCATTAGTCAAATACAAGGCTGAGCCTCCTCTTTCTCTACATTCTTGCCTTTTCTTTGTTCTATACCCTTTCCTTCCCAGTGGTCCTGGGTACTGAGCTGGGAACTAGGCAAGTATTGTACCACACAGCCATACCTCTAGCATAGCCGTGTGTGTGTGTGTGTGTGTGTGTGTGTGTGTGTGTATGTATATGTGATATATACATATACATACATATATATATATATATATATATATATATATATATATATATATACATATGTGTGTGTGATATATCACAAAATATAAATATGTTGGAGAAACATTGACAAATCAAACAAACAAACAACAACAACAAAAATAAACAACTAAGAGCCAGGCTTGATAGCGTATACCTGTAATCTCAGCACTGGTAGGATAGAGGCTATCCAGGGTTACATAATGAGACCGTGTCTTGACTAAAACACACTGCGAAACACAAAAACAAAAACAGGTAGGGCTAGGGATGGCATACTTGGTAAGCATGAAGACTTGATTTCAGATTCCCAGAACCCATGATATAAAAAACCAGAATTGGTGGTGCATTCCTGTAATCCTACCACTGAGGAGGCAGAGACAGGGGGATCCCTGGGGCTTGGGCCAATTAGCCTAAGGTAATAGACAAGTTCTAAATTCAGTGAGAGATCTTGTTTCAAAATATAAGGTGGAGGGTGATTAAGGAAGACACCCAGTGCCAGCCTCTAGCCTCCACAAACATACATACACATGCATATGTGGCACACACACCCATATACATAATTTTTTTAAATGGTGGTTGCTTGTCTTCTTACACACTGAGATCCTGGCTGCCACCTTTCCTTCCTCTATTATACACAGTTCTTTGCAACACACACACACATACACACACACAGAGCTTTTCAAATAGATTTGTGCTGAACTTTCTGTTTTGCAAATTGCCCTTTCCAGAGAATAACAGTATGGTGTGAATGGTCTCCCCCACCATGTTCAGCCATCTGTAGGATGAATACAGAGAACACTTGGCCTCCTCCAGCTGCCTGCTCATGTGGGAGACCCTGAGATGGTGTGCCTGTCCCTCCTGACTTTGTCTTTCAGTATCAGAAATTGTAACAGGTATAGCTGCAGCAACAGTTATCACCACCCTTGGCAGGCTGTCTGTTGCCTGTGCTCAAGAAAAACAGCACAGTTCCCAATGGGCCATCGTGACTCATCCTGTATCTATCTCCCTGCTATTATGTGTTGTGGATATTGCTTGGTATAAATAAAATACTGATTGGCCAGTAGCCAGGCAGGAAGTATAGGCGGGACAAGAGAGAAGAGAATTCTGGGAAGTGGAAGGCTGGGTCAGAGAGATACTGCCAGCCGCCGCCATGACAAGCAAGATGTAAGGTACAGGTAAGCCACAAGCCATGTGGCAAGTTATAGATGAATAGAAATGGGTTAATTTAAGATAGAAGAAGTAGATAACAAGAAGCCTGTCACGGCCATACAGTTTGTAAGCAATATAAGTTTCTGTGTGTTTACTTGGTTGGGTCTGAGCGTCTATGGGCCTGGCGGGTAAGAGAGAATTGTCCTGACTATGGGTCAGGCAAGAAAACTCTAGCTACAATTATGGGCTACATTGTATCATCTGAACATGTGCATGCCGGAACCTTAGTCCTTTGCACCTTAGAGAGGAACTAGATTTAGGGAAGGCCTATGAAGATGAAAATTAATGAAAAGAAGGTCATTCAAGCAGATCCCATTAGTTAAATCTGAATGGGAACTCTCCCCCAAAGACACATATATGGAGGATCTAATCCCCAATGAAATGATGTCAGAGGCAGGGCCTTGGGAAGTGATGAAGTGGACCACGGAGGTTGGGCTGTTATGAAAGATTCACCCATTCATAGGTTTGTAATTTGATGGACTATTGGAAGGTGATGGAAATGTAGGAGGTGGACAAATTGAAGGTGAGGGGGCCCTTGGGGCATGTTCTTGGGGTTTTGTTTTGTCTCTTACTCTCCCTGACTCTTCTTTCTCTGTCTCTTTCTCATCTCTTTTCTCTTTTTTACCTCATCCTCCTCCTTCTCCTTCTCCCCCAACCCTCTTTCTCCTCCCAGGAAATGATGCCTGCTCCCTCATCCACCATGATGATAATTCCCATTCACCCCAGGCTTGAAGCAACCCACTCAGATGCCCACACACTGCAATCTCTGAAGCTGGGAGGCAAAATAAACGTTTCTGGAACTTAAAGGTTGTTTGTCTCAGGAATTTTGTTGCAGTGACAGAAGGATGACTAATAAATTAACCCAATATGACTAGTGTCCTTGTAAAAGAGGAGATGAGGACAGACAGACAGGCAGACAGACAGACAGACAGACAGACAGACACACACACACACACACACACACACACACACACACACGTTGAAGATGATATAAAACACAGTGAATCCAGCCATCTTCAAGTGATGGAGAGAGGCGGGCATCAGAAGAAACCAGCACCCTCATTCCGATTTTGAACTTCCAGCCTCCAGGGTCCAGAAGTAGTAGATGCACTATTTAGAACATCCACTGGTGCCATGTATGCCAGCATACACCAATTCATGAAGGAAGGGCTGGTCCTCACACACAGGGACTATTTATTCAGCCTTTGCTCTAAATAGATTGGATAATGGCTTGATTGCCAACTATCTATAAGGAAGTGTCTAACTTTGAGTATGGGCAGCCCTACCCCATGGGCTGGGGAATCCAGACTGAATACAAAGGAGAAAGTGAGCTGAGCACCAGCACCCATCTCTCTCTGCTCCCTGACTGTGGGTGTGATGGGACCAGCTGCCTCATTTTCCTGTTGCCATGACTACCCTGCCGTGATGGACTTCATGTGAGTCCAAATAAAACCTTTCTTCTGTGAGTTGCTTTTGTTAAGTATTATTACCTCCGCAAGAATGAAAATAACTAGAACAGATGGTAAATAGCCATGTCATCTTCAACAGGTACATTTCCAAGCTCTCCAGTCCTGTTTGATGGCTGAAGTGAGATGTTCTACATGAGAACCTTCATGGCACTGTCTTCTCCTGGACCAAGAAAGATAAAGCTGCTTGACTCTAAGCATCCTCTTCCTCCTCACTTATACATCCAGCCCAATTCATCTACCACTGGGGGCTGGTCCTAGGGGACCGAGAGCAGGAAAGGAGGCCAAAGATGCTGGAGAGGAGGTAGAGGTTACCTTGTATCACTTGATAATGTTGGTGTTGGGCAGAAACCCTGTCCTCATTGAGGTTCTTGTTGTTTCAACCCAGATCATGTGCCCTCACCTCGGTGTGGCTACCCAAGTCATGTGGCCTGAAGCCTTTCTTAGAAAGTCCTACCTGTTGTAGGCTCTCCACCTTACTAGTGAGAGATAACCCAGTGATATCTTCTCTGGCCCCATCAATGCTTCCTCCTGCACAGCTCTGGGGAAAGTGTCCTGTTGCTGGTCCCTATGGCCACCTGCCCATTCCAGTGAGACACAACCCTTCCCTCTATAAGACCCCTCACAGGGACATTCGAGGGTGTGTTGAAATCTTGTCATCATGCACCAAAAACATGGCAACATGGAAATATGGGGGCAGGTTGCTCCTTTGCTTCTTAGAGTCGTTTTGCCCAGACAGCACTCAGTGGTCCCCTGGCTTCCAGTTTTTATCAGTCTCTATAAGAAAACACCCACCTGAGAACTTTTTCCTCACTATAGTGATAAGCCCCACACAGCTCATGAAAGGTTGGGAAGGGGGCTACACCAGACCGAAAAAGTTGTATGTGTGGGGTGTTGGCCAGAGGATGTCTGGCATTCTGCTCCATCAGTCTCCACATGATTCTCCTGAGACAGGGTCTTGCACTTGAAGCCTGAGTTAGACCAACAGGCAGCAGGCCCCGGGGATCCTCTGTCTCTGTCTCCAACAGCCAGCAACACTGGGGTTGCGTGCTACTATACCCAGATATTTGCATGAGTTCTGGGGGCTAGATATTTGCATGAGTTCTGGGGGCATGAATCTAGGTCTTCTTACCAACTGAGCCATCTCTCCAGCCTCCACTATTACTAGCTTTAAATGCAAGCAGAGAGGTGAGCAGCCTTGCTGACCTACAAGGATACACAGCTGCTAGGGGTGAGCCAAGCTCTGGGGCTCAGACCCAGGTACTGCCATCCTACTCTGCCATGTGCCAGCCCTGTCTATAAAGTCACCACAACAATAGAAATCACGGACTACGCTCCCTATACTAGCTTAGTTTTTTGTTTTGTTTTGTTTTTTGAGACAGGGTTTCTCTGTGTAGTTTTGGTGCCTATCCTGGATCTTGCTCTGTAGCCCAGGCTGTTCTCAAACTCACAGAGATCCACCTGCCTCTGCCTTCTGAGTGCTGGGATTAAAGATGTGTACCATCACCACCAAGCACTAGCTTAGTTTTTACTATATTGGGTTTTTTGTTTTTGTTTTTGTTTTTTAAATTAATTCTCGGAGAGTTTCACACACGAATCTATTTTGATCATATGCACCACCACCCCCATTTCTTCCCCCAACTCCTCCTGGGTCTACCCCCTCCTTTCCCCGCTCCTTTCTAAACTTCATATCTTCCTCCTCTTTTAAAACTAATAACCCACTGAGGCCAATTTGTTCTGACTGGATACTCACGGGTGTGGGGTGGCTACCCACTAGAATATTGACCTATCAGGGGCTACTCCTTTAGTGAAAAATGATTCTCATTCCTTAGTAGCCATCTGCTGTGAATAGCTCCTCAGCTAGGGGTGGGGAGTCCTCGCTAGTTTAATGAGAATAAGTTACAAAAGTTTGGCACATGATCCTGCACGATTCTAATCCCAGTAAGGGGGAGGCAACGCAGGGAGATTACCACTAGTCTGGGCTACATAGTAAAACCTTGTCCCGGTAAGTTAGTTCATTAATTAGCTACCTTGCTAATTAGTGGGTGGATAGATAAGATGGTTAGAAGGCAGACAGATAGCTAAGTTATGAACCATAGAGGTTAGCAAAGTGCCTATAAAAACTTTTATCTTACCCATGTCCAAGGCTAATCTTTTGAATGCTGTCTTTAGGGAACCATAGCCCATGTACACAAATGAAAAAGTTTGCTCTAATTAATTTGGCCATGCTGATTTGGATCAGTGGTCTTGCTCCTCATGTCTGTGGGATTAACACTTCTGATTTAAAAGGGGGGAGTGCTGGGAAGAAGGCTAAGTCAGTATAGTGTTTATCTTATAAGCATAAAGACCTGAGTTCAATTCCCAGCACCCACATAACAAGCTGAGCATGACAGGATGTGTCTGTAATCCCAGCACTGGTTAGGTGGAGACAGACAGATCTCTGGACCTCACTGGCCAGCCAGCCTAGCCTCATCAGTCATCCTCAGGCCAGGGAGAGACCCTGCCTCAAAAAGGAGCATCATCATAGGTTGATATTTGACCTCTACATACCAATGCACAGATACCTATACTCACATGCACACTCACAAACATGAGTACGCACATATACCTGCATTGATACACATAAAACAAAATAAAATAGAAAACATCCATACAGTTTGGGCAATGACCTACTTCACCTGATAGCTACGTTGGGCTGAGAGGCGACCCATCGGCCAAGCCCATGAGAGTCCCAGTGGCACCAGGTGGATTGACGCCGCAGATTGTGAGCTGCTGAGCTCCATCCTTGGGACCCACAAGGTGAAAGGAGAGAAAAAGTTCCACAGGTTTCCCTGTGACTCCTATAAATGTGCTCTTGTGCATACACACACACATACATGGCATGGGGTGGTGTGGGGGGAAGGCACCAAGGGCTGAGAAAAGAAGAGGCCAGATAAATAGAATTGGTTCCACTAGGAAAATTTCACAAGCGTGATCTAAGCATCCCAAACTGCTATCCATGGAACACCGTGGGTCATTTGTGACAAGTCCTTTGACTGACCAGCACTGCCCTTATTGGCATGGTCCTCATTTACATGATCCCACAATTGAACAGCAGAGATAGCCCAACTGGTCATTACCTGCACAGGAATGAACTCACACTGACCTCCCGGAACTGAGCCCCTGCTCATCTGGACTGTCCTCCTCCTCATGATGTGAATTACATACCAGGAAACTGAACATAAAGCACAGAAAGGAAGCTCACCCTAACCCTGAGTCATTCTCATATGGAGACCCTCACAGCCCACTACCCCGTGCTGTGTAGATGGTAGTCAAGTTCCTCCCCAGCTTGATGCTCTCATGCAGTGTATCCAGTATACCGTTGTTGCTAGATCTGGAAAGATGGCTCAGTGTGTAGATGCATGGAGCTGAGTTTGGTTCCCAGATCCCACTTCTGGCCTCTGTAGGTGCTGTGCACAAACCCCCACACGTGTGTGTGTGTGTGTGTGTGTGTGTGTGTGTGTGTGTGTGTGTGTGTGTATGTGTATCACTAAAAACAAAAACTACCATTCCTATTTTGTTCTAAGGTGAATTCTTCAACCACCTGCCAATCTTTTTCCCGTTACCCTGGTAGGCTCAGACCACCACAACCACTTAACCAAGCTGACCTGCCTGTGCTGACAACAGAGCCCTGCTCTCCCCAGAGCTCAGAGAATGGATTGATTTTCTGGGGTGTGCAATTGCCTTAAATCTTCTGGGGAACAAGGCAGCGCACAAACATAAGTAATGGTGTGAGCTTTCTGGCCAGGATGGAGATCACTACAAATCATTAGCTGGGAAAGGCAGCTAGCTAGCTGCAAGAAGCCACCCTGTGAAGCATCTTACAGCCCTGCCCAAGACAACCACATCTCTACAGCTTCTTTCACCTACAGCTACTCAAGCCAGCCACTCCTTAATTTAGGATCGTTAGGTGCTATAACCCTGTGGCCCTGACCCTAAACCAAAGTCCAGTTGGGAGAGGAGATATCCTAAAGAGACCCATGCCCTTCCCTCTGCCTATCAGACCACTGGAACAATGGACCCCAAGAAACTGAATATTTGACAGGAATGGCATGAGGGGAGAAGGAAGAGGCTGAAGCCTGGAGCCAGACAGAGGGGGAGCTTGTCCCCTGGAAAGAGATTTCACACAGTGCTGACAACTTGTCAGACCGCCTTGCAGGACAGACAGGAGACAAGACAATGAGTCAGTGATGGGAGGGTCCACAACTTGACCAGGACTGCTTAGCTATGCATATGGATGCTTGCCTGATTGCTTAAACCTAAACCACATATCAGTATCTTGAAGATGGACTTTGGGGTGGGGGGACCACTGAATCTATGTGTCAGTCTCCTTGCTCTGTTTAATTGGCCTCTTGGGGATCGGTAGGTGTGGTGCTTTGAATAAAAATGCCACCCCAACAGGATCATGTATTTGAATGCTCAGGCACCAGGGAGTGGCACTATTTGAAGGGATTAGAAGGATTAGAAGGTGTGGCCTTGTTGGCCAGAAGTGTGTCACTGGGGGTGATTTTTGAGGTGGCGGGAGCGGTGGCGGCGGCGGCGGTGGGTGCACATCTTTAATCCCAGCACTTGGGAGGCAGAGGCAGGTGGATCTTTGTAAGTTCGAGGCCAGCCTGGTCTACAAAGGGAGTTCCAGGAAAGGCGCAAAGCTACACAGAGAAACCCTGTCTCAAAAAAACCAAAACAAACAAAAACAAAAACAAAAAAAGCCCACACCAAGTCCACACACTCTGTCTGTCTGTGTGTGTCTCTGTCTCTGTCTCTCTCTCTGATCAAGACGTAGCTCTCAGCTACTGCTCTGGTGTCTGCCTGCATGCCGTCACGCTCCCCACCATGATGAACTAAACCTCTGAAACTGTAAGGAAGTCCCAGTGAAATGATGTCTTTCCTAAGAGTTGCCATGGTCGTGGTGTCTCTTCACAGCGTTGCAACAATGACTAAGACAGTAGGTAAGCCATGCCTACTTTATATAGAACCAAAAGCACCAACAAGCAAAACATGCATACAAATGAACACACGGCACAGGTGCTTATATCCATATACATACTTATGTCTATCACCTGCTGCAAGGATTTGACCTCAGCAATTGCTTGAAGGCTTTACACCTGATGCTGCCACTAGCAGTCCTCATGGAAAGCATTCAGGAAGGGGACACTATATAAAATAAGAAGCAGTGACAAACTAGAACTCACAAAATTGGGCTGGAGCCCAGAAGGATGGATGAATCTCCTTTATGTCTTATTGCCTCGGACCTTGATGGCTTTGGGTGCCTTGTAGTAGCCCAAGCTTTTCATCATAGAGCCAAACACACAATCTGAGCTTAGGGACAGATGAATGTCAACTGTGTGAGTTCCAAAGAAGCTGCCCTTCACGTCCATCCTCCACATCTGCCATAGCATCTCTCTCCTGTGGCCCCCTCTAGTGGCAAACATTTAAGGCTGGCAATTCTGGGAAGTGTAGTTGCCCCAAGCCAACCTGCCCAGATGAATCTTAAAAAAACTTCTTCCAGTGGTCTTTCCTGGAATTCCAAGCTCCCTGCTGAGACATAGCGAAGGTTTAGCACAAAGCAGGAAGACTCATGCAGCGTGATGGCCAGCTCAAGATGAGGTCTGTGTGTACCATTATTGTCCCGGTGGAGGGGGCTTCTGTGACTCTTCCTCTCTGGAGTTCTGTGCTAGCCCAAGTTGCTTCAAAACAGCTCTTTCAGGGTTTTTGAAAGAACAAGGACTCAGCAGGCACCAGACAGTAAGATGACCAGTTTTGGACTTGAAACACTAAGGACTTCTTCTTTTTTTTTTTTTTTTTTTTTTTTTTTTTTCGAGACAGGGTTTCTCTGTGTAGCTTTGCGCCTTTCCTGGAACTCACTTTGTAGCCCAGGATGGCCTCGAACTCCAGAGATCTGCCTGCCTCTGCCTCCCAAGTGCTGGGGTTAAAGGCATGCACCACCCTGCCTGGTTGCTAAGGACTTTTAATAGCAGCCAACATGTTGTCACCAAAGCATCTTTAAGGGGCATGGACAGATGTGAATGCTGTGGGCACTGTGCCACCTATGATATTGGCTATCTATGGCATCAGTAGCAACCAGGAACTTCACGTGGGGAGCAGGACAGAAAAAACAGAAGATTAGAAAAAAGTAATCATGCTGGAGGCCAGGAGGAACAACTCCAGAGACCTGCCAGGATGGTTCCTCTCCACTGCCAACATGATTGGATTAGAATCACCTTGGAGATGAATAGTCCTGGGCATGTCTGAGAGGACTTACTGATATAGAAAGACCAATCCTGAAGGTGGGTGGCACCATACCATAGGCCAGGAAACAGGAAGGAATAAAAGATGAAGCAGAAGAAAGCTAGAGGAGATTCCTGGCCACCACCATAAGCTGCTTCCTGTCTGCCATGATGTGAACTGATCTGCTTCCTGTCTGCCATGATGTGAACTGACTTCGTTCTCTCCACCATGATGTGAGCTGTTCTACATCCTGTCTACCATGATATGAACTGATCTGCTTCCTGTCCACCTGTGGTGGTTGAATAGGGATGGCCCCCTAGGCTCATAGATTTGAATGCTTGGTTACCAGGGAATAGCACTATTAGATGTAGCCTTGCTGGAGTAGGTGTGGCCTTGTGGAGAGAGTGTGTCACTGAGGGTGGTCTTTGAGGTTTCAAAATGTCAAGCCAGGCCAAGCATCTCTTTCTTTTCCTGCTGTTTGCAGATCCAGATGTAGAACTCTCAGCTCCTTCTCCAGCACCATGTCTACCTGTGTGCCACCATGCTTCCCACCATAGTGATAATGGACTAAACCTCTGAACCTATAAGTCAGCCCCAATTAAATGTTTTCCTTTATAAGAGTTGCCATGGTCATGTGTCTCTTTGCAGCAATAGAAACCCTGACTAAGACACCACCATGATGTGAGCTGATATGCTTCCTGCCTGCCATGATGAGAATCAATGTTTCTTTCAAGTGTTGTGGTCACTTTAGTGAGAATTGTAACTAAATATGCGCCCCATAAGAGATACCACTAGAACTAGATGTAGAGTCTTCAGACGAGATTCCTAAGAGTCCTAGACCTGTGACCGTTCCTGCAGACATTGTTTTACCTGGCAGTTCAACTGGTATTACCGTTGAATAAATAACAGGGTGACAGAAAGCACACACCACAGCAGAGACATCTTCCCAAAGGTTAGAGCTCTTCAGTTGATCAAGAGTTTATTCCACAGACTGAGCAAAAGTCACAACAATTCCAAAGGAGAAGAAAAAAGATGGTGGTTCAATCAGAGTCACCCAAAGAGAATGTGGTATCAGGCCAGGAAAGTAGTGTTGGCATGTGTTTCCCTTATAACACTTCCTAGAACAGTGGCTCCACAGTGGCCATGATGTGGAGCCCCAGAACACCCTGGACTTGAAGGCTATCAGCAGCCTTTTAAGATTAGGCCTATCTGAGTGCAATTTTTATTATTCATGTGAGCCTGAACTTGGCACCATCTCTGCAAACATCCTAGAGTCTTCCTGTCAGTTTGTGCATTTTAATAGGGATGTGTGTAACATGAATTGCTAAGTGGTCTTATTAATTAAAAAAAAAAAAAAACCCTGAGCCAGATAATGGGGTAAAAGCTGAAAGACCAGAGAGACAGAACAAGCCATAGCCAACCTCACCTCTCCAACTGTTCAGCCGATTATTTCCACAAATCTTCAGACCCAAAGCCTCTGAGTCCTCACCTGAAAGGGTTTTAGTTGAACTGCTTAAAAGCTTCTGGTTTCTTGTCCTAATGCCTTATATACCTTTCTGTGTTCTGTCATATTACTTCCTGAGATTAAAGGCATGTGTGCTTCCTAGACTGGTATTAAAGGTGTGTGCCACCACATTTGGCTCTGTTCCCAGTGTGGTCTTGAACTCACAGAGATCCAGATGGATCTCTGCCTACTGAGTGATAGGATTAAAGGTGTGTGCCACCGCTGTCTGGCCTCTATGTCTAAACTAGTGGCTATTCTGTTCTCTGATCCCCAGGAAAGCTTTATTAGGGTGCACAATATATCACCACAGGTGCAGCCATCCTTCTCTACTATGTGAATATATGATGTTCCCATGGGTTAGTAAATAAGCTGCTTTGTCCTATGGCAAGGCAGCTCAGAGGCAGGCAGGAAATCCAGGCAGAGATACAGGAAAGAGACAGGCAGGGAGATGCCAGCCCACTGTCCAAGGAGCAACAAGATGCCAACAGACTGGCAATGCCACAGCCACGTGGCAACACATAGATGAATAGAAATGGGTTAATTTAATTTGAAAGAGCTAGCTAGCAAGAAGCCTGAGCCATAGGCCATATAGTTTGTAATTAATATGAGCCTCTGTGTGTTTACTTGGGACCAAGCAGCTGTGGGTCTGGGCGGGACACAGGAAAACTTCTATCTACACTTCTCTTTGTAAATGAATGAGTTCAAGAGAGGAAAAAGAAAAGCCATTCACTGAAACAGAGTTACAGAGATTTCTTACTGAAGGACCAGATGAAAATGGCAGGGCTAGGCTGTTCATCACTGGCCAACTTCATGCCTCAATTAATAAGCTTTTCTGACAGAAGCTGGAGGCCATGCTAAGCTATCATCAAGGAAGCCATCTCTTCTTAAATCACCTCTGCTCTGTGGTCTTGCCCAAGAACCTTTTAGGATATAGCCCCTGTTGAAGTGGTCTAGTTTCATTTCTGATGCTGTGATAAAACACCTTCAACAAAAGCAACTTAAGGGAAAAAAAAGGGATTTATTTTCACTTATACCTCTAGGTCACAGTCCATCATTTCAGGGAAATCAAAGCAGGGACCCAAGCCATTAGTCATGTCACATCCATAGTCAGAAGCAGCGCAAACTGCACCCAGGATGCCTGCTTGCTTCTACCCAGCTTTCTCTTGCCCTGTATCATTCAGAGCCCAACAGAGGGAATGGTGCTACCCACAGTGGTATATCAATGAACAATCCAGACAGTTGCTCACAGACATGCCTACAGGCCAACCTTATCTAGAAAATCCTTCAGTGAAACATCTTCCCAGGTGACTCTAGGTTGCGACAGGTGGACAGTGAAAAACTTAAGTATCATGCCTGGGTTGTAGGGGATTAGCTTGTTTTTATTTGATTTGGAACGTTTGCAGGGAGATAGTAAGGACTGAGCTCAGAGCCTTGCTGATACCAAATACGTTCTCTAACACTGAGCTATACAGGGGTGTGTGTGTGTGTGTGTGTGTGTGTGTGTGTGTGTGTGTGTTTGTTGTGTATGTATGTATGGTTGGTGTGTGTGTATGGTTGGTATGTGTGGTTGTTATGTATGTGTGTGTATGCTGTTGTGTATGTGTGTGTGTGCTGGTGTATGTGTGGTTGTTATATATATGTGGTTGTTGTTGTTGTTGTTGGTGGTGGTGGTGGTGGTGGGTGTGGGTGTGGGTGTGGGTGTGTGTGTGTGTGTAAGTGAGAGCCCAGGACTCAGACAAGCAGATCAATGGCAGCAGACAGCCATGGAGAGAGGCTCTAGGCAGATTAGTGTGTTTCCAATTAAGCATTTAAGACGGCTAACTTCCAGATTCTTTTCCCTTTCTAAGACATTTGGTGGGATTTTTAGGGCCAGGGGTGTTATTCGATGGGATTTTCTAATCCCACATGGGGCTGGGATGGTGGGATTTGGAATCAACCAGCTTCCCTTCTTTCATATTCAATCCCCCACAATAGCCTGAACTAACCAGAGAAGGGGAAGCCATCCTATCCCCCTGCTCCAAAATACAGGAAAGTTCTTCCCCCCCCCCCCCCCCGACAAACTCAGATTCTGGGTCTAGATTCCCACCTCACTCCATCCCTATCCCCATCCCTACTTGGGAAGTCTGTCTCTTTATGTGCTTCCCCTCCTCTGTGTGTGTGTGTGTGTGTGTGTGTGTGTGTGTGTGTGTGTATACACACATGCTTCTGCTTTCAATAAAACTTGACTGTGTGACAGGACCTTGCTTTTCTTGGCCTTTTATTCTTTAAATTGGTGGAGAAAAAGAATCCACTACTGAAACCTGGTCTCTCAGCGGCTTGGAGCTTGCCAAGTATAGACAAGCTGGCCAGTGAGCTCCAGAGATCTGGTTGTCTTTGCCTCTCCATCACAGGCCCATTTAACAACATCCACGTGTAGTGATGGGCTCCATCACAGACATGGCCACTGTGATCTGGGCACAGGTCTTTTATGTAAAGCAACTGATTGAACCCAACTACAAAGGACAACGTCTGATCTATTTTAAGTCACGACTATTAGTGGGATCTTTCAAAACCTATTAGCGCAGACAACGTAGAAGAGTTGGGATTGGCATGTCTGGTGGTTACAGTCAGGGTGTCGCCAAACTGAAAAGTGATCTGGGAGATGTCTCTATGGTAACGTCTCTCCTTCTTCATCAAGCATTGTTTCCAGTTGCAGTCTCCAGAACCAACATTAGCAAGTTAACAAGAACAACAACAACAAAAAAGTTCACTGAAGGAGGCCCCCAAACCAAACATCACTAAGGCGAAGTTTCTCTTGCCTTCCACACTGGGGCTGTAGCTCAGTTGGTAGAGGAACTGTCTAGCATTCAGGAAGCCCTGAGTTCAATCCCCAACCTGGCACAAATAGGCATAATGGTACATGGCTGTCATCAGCACTCCAGAGGGAGAAACAGGAGGATCAGAAGTTCAAGGGCATTCCTCAGACACATGGAGAGTGTGAGGTCAGCCTCGGATCTACGAGACGTTGTCTCTAAATGAATGAATGAAGTTAGACATCTCTCCCCCATACCCTCTCTGGCTGTAGTTGGGATGTGGCCATACCCAGTGTACCCCAC
Source organism: Onychomys torridus (assembly GCF_903995425.1). Taxonomy (NCBI): domain Eukaryota; kingdom Metazoa; phylum Chordata; class Mammalia; order Rodentia; family Cricetidae; genus Onychomys; species Onychomys torridus. The sequence continues at coordinate 22,201,812 of NC_050464.1, read as the reverse complement.
AAGGACTCATATTTGGGAACTTGGTGCTCCATGGTGGCAAAAATGACAGGTGATGGCATCTGGATTGGGACTTGGAAGAAGGTCACAAGACTGACCTCTTCACATACTCTCACTACTGATATCACCAGGCCATTTTTTTCTCTTTCCAGACATTCCCACCATGATGCTATGTGGCCTCAGGTAGTCAATGATTGTAAAAAAAAAACCTATTAATACTCTCTCTTATTTCTATACATGTGGGTCTGGTGAGGGAAACCTCACTTGCAGGGTGGGGCCTTAGGTGTAAGGGAGGCAGAATGGCTGGTTTCCATTCTCACAAGGTAGACAGGATTCACAAGGTACAAACTCCCTTAAACACAAGAAAATTGTGTTTAGAAGTAAGATGGTTGTTGTTTACTTAAAACTCCAGTTTCCAGAAATAGGTACTGGACTTAGCATAATTTGAGCCTGAAGCCCTATATCCTATAAACAGTCAGAGCTGAGTAAAGGCTAAACAGAAAATACCACAGTAAGTATTCTCAATAACATTCCTTTTCTTGTTATTTTTAAATGAGATGTACACCTGTGTGTAGGTTTGTGCATGTGAGTCCAGTTGTCCACAAAGGCCAGAAGAGGGCACCATAACCCCTAGCAATGTGAGTAATAGTGAATTGTCAGGTGTGGGTGTTGGGAACCCAGCTATGATCCTCTGTAAGAGCTGTGTATGCACTATAAGCTGCCGAGCGAGCTTCTGAGGCCCTCAGTAACATTCTTAATACATAAAGAAATCCTTTATCATGTCTACTTCAACGCATGTGCTGTGATTAGAAATCAAACCAGTTTGTGTCAGAAAGATTTCCACACAATGAAGTTTGACAAATCAGTGGTTTTCTAGCATGCTTTAAATGGATGCTAGGTAGGGGCAGCCAGGATGGCATTCTCCTATCTAGCACCATTAATGATCTAAGGCCCATGGTTTTCAAGTACACAGAGAGGGATAAAAAGCCAATGATAATTTTTCACGCTTTTTTAAATAGCCCAGTTTCCAGATAAAGTGCACTAAAGAAAGCAGAGACACCCAGGATTCTAAAATAATAAGTATATAATAATACAAGAAGAGCTGCTATAGACTCAGACCCTGCAGCCCCTGTGATCCCACAGCTCCTGGGACTCCCTATCTGACCCTGAGTGACATGAAGATTCCATTACAAGTTCTCTGAACTTGACCGTCTCAATAAGCCCTTTCAGAACTTGGAGCTGAGAGCCAAATTCCTCATCTTTGGCTCTATGGATGTTGGGGACCAGGTACTAGCTTAAGGTAGGTAGCCAAGCTAGGCCTTGAGAGGTGTTTACAACATTTCTGCCCAATATTGGTGTGATGGCTAATGTTGATTGTCAACTTGATGAGATCTAGAACCATCAGGAGATATATCTTGAGGCATGTCTGTGAGAGAGTTTCTAGATTGGGTTAATTAAGATAAAAAGGCCTGTCCTGAATGTGGGCAGTATTATCCTATAATAATCTAGGGTCTTGGACTGAATAAAAGAGAAAGTAAGCCAGATAAAGTGTTGCATGCCTTTAACCCCAGCATTTAGGAGGCAGAGGCAGGTGGATCTCCATGAGTTTGAGGCCAACCTGGTCTACATAGCAAGTTCCAGGCCAGTTGGAGATACACAGCGAAGTTGTCTCAAAACACGAGATGGGTGGGAAGCTGAGCACCAGCATTCCCCTCTCTCTGCTTCCTGGCTGCAGATGCCATGTGACCAGCCATGTCCTGTGTGTTCCCATGTCTCCCTCACCATGTTGGACCACGACCTTGAACTGTGAGCCTTTCCTCCCTTAAGCTGTTTTTGTCATAACAGTAAGAAAAGTGCTGGATACAGCCAACTTGATGGGAGTGGCAGCTCCAGTTGTGATGAACAAAGAAAATGTCCTCATCACTGCCAAACATGCCTAAGGAACACAACTGCCATCTTCACCAACTTGAGGACCAATGCTCAGCCCTATTCCTTCAGCCACCACTGCTCTCTCACTAATTAGTGTATGTATACATATTTCATATACATATGAAAACATATATAAACATATATGCACATATATAATACACACATAATCTCCCATGAACAGGAGAAGTTCAGGGTAGCCGGATGGATGAGAAGAACCCGGATGCTAACAGGGAAAGTACCTATGACAGGTACTTAGGATGCTGAGAGAGGCTGGAGGCTGCCCTATGCTTTAGTATGCTAATAGGCACCACAGTTAGCCATTTGTCCCGAGTTTCTTTTGGACAGAACACTTCTCTCTCCTTAATAAATTTGCTAACTTTAACTTTGTTTCACTCTCACATGTCCTGAAAAAAAAATTTTTTTTTTTTTTGCACTGTTGTCCAGGATGTATCTTTACTTGGATGGAAATCCCTAAGTCAGGAGAAGGAAGGCCTTAGGTTGCTACAGCACTACAGGGCTGTGTCTTCTGCTCCAATTAGTGCTGAGAGACCTAGTGGATGTTAGAAAGATGTGTCTGGAGCCTGCAGGGGCAACCACACCCACCATGATGATGTGCCAGGGTCTGCTCTGCCTCCTCAGCCCTCTGCCTCCTCAGCCCTCTGCCTCCTCAGCCCTCTGCCTCCTCAGTCCTCTGCCTCCTTGAAGAAAACAAATCATCTAGCAGTCAAGCCACTTTTAACTGCACCCCAAGCTAAAGACACCCTTCATGTCCTACTCCATAGGGTCTCCAGCTAGTATATAATTTTTACATAAGAAATAACTTAGACTTGTTAAGACATGTGTAAAAGAGAGGACGAGATAAAGGGGCCTGCTGGGAATGACCCTTCAGAACTGCAAAGCAGAAGGCAGGGGGGAGGAGGCAGTCAGCAGGAGGGCCAGTTCAGCTCCCAGGAAACAGCATGATCAAGCGGCCATGTGGGACTTACTCATTCCTCCCCCGTGGATATGTTAATGGGGGTCTTATTTCTGACTTCCCATATCAATTTAAATGATGTATGTTTATGCCCCACTGAGGAAAAAGGACACTGAATTAATGTACACATGAAAGGGAGCCATAGCCTTCAGCTGTCACTCTTCAAATGGTCTTCCGAGTCACTTTGGATGAAGGACTGCCATGCTCAGCTTCTGAGAAACTCTCCTATTATCCTCTCCCCTTTTTTGAATACTTACCAGAGAAGTCATTAAATACTTGGTTTCTTAATGAGAAAAGAGTACAGGAGGTCAACTATTTATTTCAACACTTTTGGCTTAAGAAAGATGGAAGGTCCCTGTTGTGACCTTCTCCTTCCCTTCCCTGCTCAGATTGTTCAAAAAAGTGTCTGCCTAATACCCACAAGATAGGATTGCCAGGGCTCACAGCAGAGTGTGGCTTTGGCTTCTCTCTACAGGTGTTCAAAGCCAACTATTATTCCTTGGAAAATGGTACTCTGACTAACATGTGGTGGTATTGTGTTCCCCGAAATAAACTTATCTGGGGTCAGAGAACAGGACGGCCACAATATTAAACATGAGGATGGGCAGTGGTAGCACACACCTTTAATCTCAGCACTTGGGAGGTAGAGCCAGGCAGCTCTCTATGAGTTCAAGGCCACATTGGAAACAGCCAGGCATGGTGACTCACACCTTTAATCCCAGGGAGTGGGGGCAGAAAGAGAAAGATTATATAAGGCATGAAGACCAGAAACTAGAAGCATTTGGCTGGTTAAGTGTTTAGGCTTCTGAGCAACACTTCAGCAGAGATTCTTTTGGATGAGGACTCAGAAGCTTGCAGTCTGAGGAAACAAGAGCAGCTGAGAAACTGGCAAAGTGAGGAAACTGTGGCTTGTTCTGTCTCTCTGATCTTCCAGCACTCACCCCAATAACTGGCATCAGGTTTGATTTTATTAATAAGACTTTTAAGATTCATGCTACACTAACATGGTGTTTGTACACTTGCAACAGGTGGGCCAAAGCAGATGCAGAAGACACTGCACCTCTCTCACCATGGTGATGAGATACAGGAAAAGAAATGAGAAACTGAGCAGGCTGGAGAACTCTTAAGACACAGACACCCGTCACTGGGTGGTAGTGATGCACGCCTTTAATCCCAGCACTCGGGAGGCAGAGCCAAGTGGATCTCTGTGAGTTTGAGGCCATCCTGGTCTACAGAGTGAGATCCAGGACAAGCACCAAAACTACGCAGAGAAACCCTGTCTCGGGGAAAAAAAAAGAAAGAAAGAAAGCCAGAACGGGGAACCACAGATCAACTCTAGCATCTAATCCTGGACATGTAGAACAAGAGTGAGCAATTTACACATTAAATAACGGTTGACAGAAGTTCTCCCGTGTCTTGCCCAGTCCTGCATCCACTCAGTCTCAAGTAACACAGAAAGGCTTAATATCAATTACAAACTGTATAGCTTATGGCCCAAGCTTCTTGCTAGCTAGCTCTTTCATCTTAAATTAATCCATTTTTATAAATCTATATGTTGCCACATGGCCATGGCATTATGGGTCTGCTGATATCTTGTTGCTCCTTTGGCAGCAGGCTGGCATCTCTCCAGACTCTGCCCTTCTTCTCTCTGTATCTCTGTTTGGATTTCCCACCTGGCTGTAAGCTTTCTTGCCATAGGCTAAAACAGCTTTATTTATTATCCAATGGGAGCCACACATATTCACAGCATAAAGAAAGACATTCCACAGCAAATAACACTCAGGTTCATATCACGTATTTGCACAGTGAGATCATTGGGTCTCCCTGTTCCGTGTGTGTGTGTGTGTGTGTGTGTGTGTGTGTGTGTGTGTGTGTGTGTATACTACATGTGCACATGGAAGCATAATACAAAAGACACAATCCTCCTGTCTTAGCCTCCTGAGTACTAGGATTGCCACCACATCCCACCATAACTGTTATTGTAGCTAGCCTTGTTAAGTTGACAATGATCTAGATTTACTGGAGAAGAGGAGTCTCAACTAAAGAATTTCCTAGATCTGATTGGTCTAGGGGGGGGGGGGTTCTTAGTTGTTAATTGATGAAGGAAGGCCCAGTACACTGTGGGTGGGCAGCACCATTCCCTGAGCAAGTGATCCTGGACTATAAAAAAAAGTTAGCTGAGCATGGGCCAGAGAATGAGCCAGAAAGTGACCAGCAGCATTTTTCTATGGTTTTCCTACCTCCAGGTTCCTGTTTGAGTTTCTGTCCAGCTTCCCTCAATGATAGACCGTGACTTGGGAGTATATAAGCCAAATAGACCCTTGCTTCCTCTAAGTTGCCTTTTTTTTTTTTTTTAACCACAGCAGAAGAAAGGAAATTAAAACATTTGGCTTATTTTTAATAAAAATAAATAATTATTACTAACTGGTAAACAAGATTAATAAAGAAGAGACTTCATTGTTTTCAAGACAGAAAAATCTGAAGCATTTAGCATAAGATTCTGGTAGAGAAATAAGGCTGACTAGGAAACTTCTGTGGAATAATCCCTTTATACACTGTGAAGATTTGTTAGTGTGATTGGTTTAATAAACAAGATGACTGGCCAATAGCTGAACAGAATAAGGTTAGGCTGGGAAGGAGAAGGGTGGAGTCAGAGGAGTCACCAGCCAGCCAGTGTTGGATGCACAAAATGGGATAGAGATAAAAAAAAATGAGCCTTGGGATAGCACATAGATGAATAGAAATGGGTTAAGTTGTAAGGGCTAGTTACTAACAAGCCTAAGCTATCGGCTGAGCATTTGTAATTAATATAAGCCCCAGTGTGTTTGAGAGCTGCTGTGGGACAGGAAAACTCCACCTACAAGAAACAGTAAAACAGAATACAGCTGTTCTTAACTACTAAATTCTACCTTCAGTTCCTCACTGGCTCTTTTGTCTTTCTTCCTGGTGCTGTGATAGGGGAAGAAGGGGTTATCTGGCTTAAAAGCCTAGGTTAGCACCCAGAGAAGTCACATTGGCAGGGGCTTGAGACAGCTGATCACATCATACCCACAGTGAGGAGCAGTGAGAAATAAATGCATGCAGGGATGCTTGGTTATTTTCTCCTCTCTTAAACAGTTCAGGACCACCAACAACAACAACAACTCCCAGTCCTGTCCAGGGAATGGTACCACCCCCAGTGGGCTGGGTCTTCCCTTATCAATTAACAATCATGAAAGTCCTTTGCAGACATGCTCACAGGCCAACTTGATTTAGATAATTCCTCAGTTAAGGTTCTCTTCCCAGGTGGTTAAAGTTGTAACAAATTGACAGTTAAAAACTAACCACCACACTAGCCCTGCCTCTTCCCTCCTCCACGTTCCTTAAAACTCCTTATGTTTAAACCTGGTGGATTCAGTACAGGGAGGTCCTGTCCCCTCCCTCCAGACTGAGCAAAGTGTCCCTGTGTAAGCCCAAGGTTTCAAACAGCCAGCTCATGCACTAAGGACAGATCCTGGTCCCACAGACTGGGTGCCTCCCAAGCAGATCAAGCTATTCAATTGTCTTACTTAAATGAATCCCCAGGGGTGCCTTGATCCTGGAGGACATGGGAATGGAGGGGAGGGGCTGGGGGGAAGGTGGGGGTGGGGACGGGAGGGGGGAGGACACGGGAACCCATGGCTGATGTATAAAATTTAAAACACATAATAATAAAGAAAAAAAAAAACTTATGTTAAGCAGGTTACTTTCCTTGGATGGTCCAATCTTCTTTTTCAAGCTCAGCATCCTATTTAGCAAACAAAAGACCCTTTAAGTAGCCCATTTTCCACAGTCGGGGATTACAGACAACAAATAGCATTTTATTTTTCCCATCATAGATATTTATTTTTCAGTTTGCATGTGTGTGTTGTTTCTATTCTAATATTTACATTCTATGATTAGATTCTGAAGGAGGAGAGAAAAGCCTACGTTTCTCCCACCAGGTGCCTTTCAGGTCTATACTCATGGGGCCTGATCTATACCTCTTTTGTATGGATGTGTGTGTGTGTGTGTGTGTGTGTGTGTGTGTGTGTGTGTGTACAATTTGGGTGCATGTGTATGTGTGTGCACGTACAGAAGCCAGAGGACACATTCAGGTGTGGTTCCTTAGGTGTTGGCCACAATGTGTGTCTGAGGCAGGGTCCTTCATTGACCTGGAGATTATTAATTACAGCCGGACTCCTTGGTCAGCAACCCCCCCAGAGACCTGCCTACCTTACCTTTGCCTGCCCTTGAGGCTGGGATTTGCAAGTGCACACTATTATGTGCAGTCTTTTTTATGTGAGTGCTGAGGGTTGAACTCAGTTCTTCACACTTATGTGACAACCACTTTACCTACTGACCTATATCCCCAGCCCCTTATGGCTCATTTGAAGTATTTATTTATTTTGTTTCATTTAGATGTCTGTGTGTCTGCCTGAGTTTAGGTGCACAATATGTATTTGGGAGCCCACAGAGGCCAGATATTGGATCACTCTACAACTGGAGTTACAGGTTGGAGACCACCATGGGAGTGCTGGGAACTGAATGCCAATCCTCTGCAAGAACCACAAGTGTTCTTTCTTAGCTGCTGAGCTATCTCTTCATTTTTAATGTAGATGGTTATCTTGGTGACTGTGGGAAGCTCTACCACAACAGATTGTGCGGCTGGAAAATAGAAAGACTAGAAACCTGAGGATCCATTAAGTCTCTGATGGGTTTAGTGTATGGCAAAAGCCTGCTTCCTGGCTCACCGATCTCACCTTCTTTCTGTCCTCCCCTGAAAGAATGGATGAAGGAACTGTCTGGGTTTTCTCAGAAGAGCATTAGTCTTATCCATGGTGGCTGGGGCCCAACCCCTCCTTTCATCATAGTGAAGGTATTAATCTCATTCATCATGGCTGGGACCTGCCCCCTCATATCATGACATTGAAGGTTAGGACTTCTATCTATTGACCTTTGGGGGCGCACATATCCATTCCATAAACAAGTTATTATGGAAGATGCTTGCCCAACTCTTAAATCAGTCTATAACACTCTTAGGGACTCTTAGAAAAGCCAATGAAGCAGACACATGGTAACTTCACCACACACTAGCCATTGAGCTAGATCTCCTTTTAGAGCCTGTATGGTCTTGACAAAGCTCTTAAATTTCTTATAAACTTAGAAGCATGAAGCCTGTAAGTGTCTTTGAGAGTATGACCAGAGGTGGTGAAATCATGTGGGCTCTGAACTAATCAATAGCTCAATCCATTGATGGATTCAAACTTTAAACAGACTCTGGAAAGTGGTGGGACTGTGGATGGTGGAGTATACTTAGAGAAAGTTACTGAGGCCCCTTTGGAGGGAAAAGTTTTGACCCCTGGTACCTGAACACCATTAAGTACAGAGTTCTGTTCTATTACACAATTGTGCTGCTATCATGCTCTGTCATAGCACAAGCTACACCAAATGTACCAAGAAGATTGCACCTGAAAAAAAATGAGCCCAAAGAAATCCTCCCCCTTTAAAGGTATTCTTTTGTGTATTTGCCATAATTATGAGCAGTCTTGAGTGAGGACTGTACTAATCAGTTTTAACTGTCAACCTGACACAACTGAGGAAATGTCTTTATCAGGTTGGTCTGTGGTTATAGCTATGGGGGACTGTCTTGATTATCAGTTGATATAGGAGGGTCCAGCCCACTGTGGGCATCACCATTCCCTGGGCAGGTGATCGTGAACTGTATAAAAAATCCAGCTGAGTATGAGCCTTTGAATGAGCCAGCAAACGGCACCCTTCATGGTTTCTGCCCTGTTTATCTGGTTGTGAAGTAAGTTCCTTGGCCATAGGTCATACTGTGTAGAAGAGCAAGCAGTCCTATTATCAGGTTCCAGGCTTCAGTTCCTGCCTTGATGTCCCTCCATGGTGGACTGTGACCTGCAAGTGTATGCCAAGTAAACCTTCTCTCTCCTTAAAGTTGCTTTTGGTTTCATCATAGCAACAGAAATGAGACTAGTCTGGCAGATGTTTGCTGCTTTGGATAATGTGCTCTTTTCACAAAGATGCTTGTTTTAAAGTGTAGAGGCAACAGCATTAGCACTCACCTGTTTTCCTTCCAGCCCTCACACTGGATTTTCAGAAGTGTAAGACAGAGCTAACAGTCCATAGAATCCCACAACACAGACAAATGGTTTCAGACATAGTACTTAACTGAACTTTCACAGGAACCTCAGGAGCTGGAGATCTCTCCTGAGATTACCATGCAGATCAATGGTTCACTGATCTAACCAGGTCAAATATGAAACAAGTTCTGGGATTGAATTGAAGATGAAAGCAAGTGTGATTGGCTTTTGTGCTATCTATCTATCTATCTATCTATCTATCATCTGTCCACCCATCCACCCATCCACCTACCCACCCAACCATCCATCCACCCATCCATCCATCTATTCTGTGAGGGTGATTCAAATATAGGGCTTAGCATGTTCCACCCCTTAGCTCCAGTCCCAGACTCTGCTTGGTCTAATTCCCCATAAGAACTCATCTCCTGCCACCAAAGTTTGCTCAGTGTCAATTGAAGGTCTATTGTCTGAGAAGGGGTGGTACATGCCTATAATCCCCACATTCAGTAGGTCGAAGTAGAAAGATGGTGAGTTTGGGGTCAGCCTGGTCAATACAGTGATTTTGAAGCCAGCCTGAGATACATAGAGAGTTTGAGGCCAATTATGTAAGGAGACTCTGGAGAGAGAGAGAGGTGAGGGGAGGGGATTCAACGTTAAAAAAATTATAGGAGTCCACTGTTAGAGAGTAGACTCTTACACTGGGTCCCAAGGTACCTTCTTTTTCTGCCGCTATGATAAAAGACTCCAACATAAGCAACTTAGAGGAGAAAGGGCTTATTTTGACTCATACTCCGAGTTACAATACATCACATCCAGGGAGTCACAGCAGTAGAGGTTCGAGGTCGACCATCCAATACTGGGACTAGAGATCAAAAATGTATGCATACACGTGCTCAGTTCACTTTCTCCATGGGCATACATACAATTCAGGATGCCCTGACTAAGGAATGGCGCTGCCTACTTTCAGGCAGGGTCTCTCACATCAATGAAGACAATCAAGACAATCCCCCACAGATGTGCCACAGGCCAACCTGATCTAGACACTTTCTCATTGAGACTCTCTTCCAGATGATTCCAGATGTGTCAAGTTGACAATGAAAACTGATCAGCACAAGCCCCTCATTTCAAGGTGGGGCCATTTATGGTAAATTCACACAGGAACTAAATTGTTGCCTGACCTGCTGAGAAATCAAGTTGATACTCAAATTTCTCTCAACAAGCCATTATCAAATGAGAGGCTAATAATGTCTTTTTTTTATTTTAATCCTTATAGAAAAATAGCCCGATATAGCCTGATTGTAACCAATCTAATTTTTCTCCCCACCCCCTCCACTTCACAAGAACCCAGCTGTTTCCCGTTGTCTCTGCTGGCTCTTGTGTGTATGTAAAACCAAGTCCCTCTGCTAGTCTGCCATTCTGGGAACAAGTGTTGGCTGGATCTAGGATTTCAGGTAAAGTCAATTAAGATCTCTAAAATGGAATTATTGTAATTTTATCTTTTGACACCTAGAAATTATTCATACCCTGGGACACATTAAGTTGCTACATGAACTTTCTAAATTATGCCATGAATGGATTTAAGAGATGGGTACATGTCAGTCACAGAGCAGAGCCTAGACATGAAGAGATCTGTCATAAGGGAGTGTGGACAGGCCACCAGGGACTTGTAAACTAAAGTTCCCAAGGAAAAAGTCACACCTGCACTAAATATTCTATAAGGGTGATTGACTGGTTAGAACTATGTGAACATTGGCATGTTCCAGAGTCAGAGCCATAATCACAATAGGGTATTTTTAGTCCACTCATTGGCTACCTCTGTGTCTGACCTAATAATATCCTTGTGAGTACCCAGTAGAACCTCTTAAGACATAGCAACCTTCGCAGACCACTAGGTTCCTTTAGCCCCAAAGCTAAGAACATAATCACACAGCATCTGAGACCTATAGTAGAGGTTCCACATTTTGCTGTGACCCACCTACCTGATGTTCCCACCAATGTATTTGGTAAGTGCCTAGACTTCTGTATTGTTACTTTTCTCCTGCTGTGATGTGATGACTAAGACAATTTACAGAAGAAAGAGTGCATTTGGCCTTATGTTTCCAGATGGATAAGAGTCCATAGTGGTGGAGTGAAGACATGAAGTCAGGGGAGGGGAGAGAGAGAGAGAGCGAGCCCACTGGGGGTGACATACTTATACAAGAAAAGCCATACTTCCTAGGCCTCCCCATGCAGCACTGCCAAATGGGGAATCTAATACTCAAATGTCTGAGACCGTGGATTATGTCTCATTTGAAAGACCACAATTTATTTTCTTTGGCTATGAGAGTTTGGGTAACTTCCTTCATGGCATAACATGTCAGTCAGAACATTGAATCAATGTTCGTGGGCCATGTTCACTTCTATTTGGTTCAAACAAATGTTCTTTGATTCCCTTTGGAGCAAGAATTACATTTTGGCTGGACAGTGGTGGCATACGCCTTTACTCCCAGCACTTGGGAGGCAGAGGCAGGCAGATTTCTGTGAGTTCAAGGCCAGCGTGGTCTACAGAGCAAGTTCCAGGACAGTCAAGGTTACATAGAGAAATCCTGTCTCAGGAAAAAAAAAATTGCATTTTGGTTGGATAGACTTGGAGTGCAAAACTGAGAGGAGCTGACCAGAGTGCCTCAAGACATCAACAGAGGGACCTGGTAAGGTGCTTATTATAGTGAGCTTTAATTATCAACTTGGCCTGATTTGGAGTCACCAGGAAGAAATCCCTGAATGAAGGATTGCCTAGATCAGGTTGATCTATGGGCATGTCTGGGGAATTATCTTCATTATTGATTGAGGTGAGAAGACACAGCTCACTGTGAGTGGCACCATTCCCTAGGCATAGCATTCTGGTCCATACAAGAATGGAGACATCAAGTGGACCGCACATAAACAAGAGAGTACTCATAGATTTGTTCTTTCTCTGCTCTTCACTGTGGACATGATATGTCCAGCTGTTTGAACCTTCTGCTGCTGTGGCTTACAGTGATGAACCATGACGTCAAATCATGGGCTACGACAAACCTTTGGTTCTCTAACTTGATTTCTGTTGGGATATTTTATCCCAGTAATAGAAATTAAACTAGGACAGTAGTTAATCTTCTCTAATGACTTATGCAAAGGGAGAAGAAGGTGCAGTGGAAAGGGAAGAAACAGCCAAGAGGAACAGAGAGGAACAAGGTACATGTGCAGGTGACTGCACAGCCTCCTTCACATCTGCCCCCGCCTTGCTATCTTAAGTACAAAGGTTACATGTTGAAGAATGTCAATCACAAGTATTTTGGAATCAAGTTTCCCCTTCAACTCAGTTATTATTCTAGGCAAAGAAAATAGCTGGAATATAATTATGAATGACATTCAGAATGAAATCTAGCTTGTATTCTCCATAGCCCAGGGATCCTCTCTCCACTTCAATTAATTCAAAACACTGTACTTATTATGGCCAAGGTATGGGACTATGTTGTAGATATACAATCACAAATAAGAGAAGCATGACTCTTATCTTCCTGGGCTTTCCAGTCTGCGGTTCACAGATCTCTAGATGAGAACAAAGAAAATGATGCCTACTGCAATACAAAATATTAAAATTGATGAAGACTCCAGGGCCAATGTGGTAATAAGTTCTTTATGATGATAACATGATACCTGAGGCAGGATATTTCACTTAGTATCTTTAGGTTTTGTTTTTGTTTTTTTTTTTTTCCTGTTGCTATGTTAAAGTAATCTGACAAAGGCAACTTAAGGGAGAAAAGATTTATTCTAGGTCACAGTTCCAGGGTAGAGTCAATCATGGTGGCAAAGCTAATGGAGGGAGTCTGAAGTAGTTAGTCACATTGTACCAACACTCAAAAAACAAAGAGTGATGAATGTATGCTACCTCTTAGTATCCTTTCTCCATTTATCTATAATGCCAGCTAAGGCATGATGCCACCCACAGTGGACAGGCCTTTACACCTCAATTAATATATCAAGATATTGCCAACAGGTATGCCTAAATGTCCATTTGCTGGGTAATTCTAGATTCTGTCAAGCTGACAATGCCAACCATCCTACTTACCATATAGTTGGGAGGTTGGAAGACCAAATACCAAAGAACAGTGGAAACACAGACATGTATCATTGTGTGATATCTCCCTCTTTTCTTCAAGTCACATATATTCAACCAGAGAGATGCATCCAATTACCTAATAAAATCTAATGACATGCAAAGGGTACAGCTTTAGAAGCCACCATGGAATTAAGTTGACATCCTCTCAACTGCATTCATGTAAATGGTTTGGGATTAATTCCTCCATGAGTTGGTGGGGACACAGAAGTGGTCCAGATTCCAGTAGAACTGGTGGTTTAAGTCTGGGTGAAACATGAACAAAGCTACCAGGCATCAATACAGAGAAAGACAAGGCTATTCTGCAAGAGCTTGCCATAGAAAAGGAAAAGAAAGAACAAGGAAGGGAATGGGAAAAAAGGAAGGAAGGAAGAAAGGAAGGAAGAGAACCAGAACAGGCCTAGTAGGGCAGGCCTGTAGTCGCAACACTTAGGAGGCTGAGGCATGACATGACACTGAGGTTAGCCTGATCTACACAGTGAATTTGAGGCCACCCTGGGCTACATAGTGAGACCCTGTCTCAAAATAAAAAAAATTGAGAAAGATGTCTAGAGATGTAGCTCATTGGTAGAGTACCTGCCTAGAATCCCCCAGTGAGGGGCTGGGGTGTGGCTCAGTGGTAGAGCACCTGCCTAGAATCCCCCAGTGAGGGACTAAGGTGTGGCTCAATGGTAGAGCACCTGCCTAGAATCCCCCAGTGAGGGGCTGGGCTGTGGCTCAGTAGTAGAGCACCTGCCTAGAATCTCCCAGTGAGGGGCTGGGGTATGGCTCAGTTGTAAAGTGCTCACCTAGCTCACCAAAGGAAATAAAGTGAAGAAAAGAAAGAGTAGGGAGTTTCACACTTTCTTCAGTGTTTCTGGGAAGCACTCTCCATCCATGCTCCTTCCACAGGACACCATGACAGAAAGAACAATGTACCCTGCTCAATTCTTCACTCCTTGGAGACAAACCACGGCAGTAAACACAAATGACTTTGTTAAATGCAAACCCATTTTCTCTACTCAATGGATAAATATCAAACACGTTATTTTTCCCCCAAAGAATATTATAATAATCGATCAAAAATGTTAGACACCCCACAAAGACGTTAATACTAAAAAGAAAATCATCATAACTCAAGGTTAGCAAGGAATTAAAAAAAAAGGGATTTACATTTAAAACCAGACCATTTGGTTATAAAAATACATTTAAATGTCTCTTAGCTCAAAGTAAAAAATAAAACCTGGAGTCATATACTATTTAGAAAATAGCAGCAAGTCTAACACTCCATGCAGAAACTTACGAGCTGTGGCGGATCGGCACTCGAAGGAAAATACAAAGCATTAAATGCTTTAGCTATTAAACAAAACAAAAGAAAATAAATAAAACAGGATTTCAATTCAAAAGGGTGGAAAGTGAGCAAGCAAGCTGGAAAGGCGGGGGTTGGTGGTGGTGGAAGGGGACAAAACAAATGTGTAGAACTCAACACAGAGGGAGTGAATAAATACAGAGCTACTCCCTTGAAAAGATTTAAAAATTCAATCTCATTTTAAAAGGAGAGAGGGAAAATGTACATGCGCGTGTGTGCTTGCGTGCACACACACACACACACACACACACACACACACACACACACATACACACACCCACTGGGATGGGGAGGAGGGCTTTGGCCATGCATAAAGAGGCAAATATTTTAACAGGAGAAGAAATGTCAAAACAGAGACCATTCTGAGACTGTAGAAAACTGGCATGGAGGGAAGCATTAAAAACTCCAAGGGAGGCTGTCAAGCATCCCAATGCACACAGACCCTGGATCCAGATGCAACCAGGAATAAAATAGGCCCATTTTTATAAGACAGAAAAATGCCACACAGTTTAAAGTCATTGAACACCTTTGAAAAATAAAGCAGGCAAAAGAAAAAAAAAAAAAAAAAAAAAAAAAAAAAGAAGGCCAGGGAGTGAAGAGATGGCTTAGTGGGTAAAGCTTTTGCTTTGCAAACATGAAGCCCTGTATTTGATCTCTGGAACACAGGTTAAAAAAAAAGTCCCAGGTGGTTATGCACACCTGTAATCCCAGCACCGGAGAGACAGAGACAGGAAGATCGCTGGGCTCTGTGGCCAGCCGGCTTAGGTGACTTGTTGAGCTCTAGGTTCAGTGAGACAGCCTGTCCCAAAAAAACAAAACAACAACAACAACAAAAAGGTAGAGATCAACTGAGAGAAATACCCAGTGTTCACCTCTGCCCACAACATACACACATCTGCACACACAGACAGCGAGTGAGAAGAGAAAGTGGAGACATTCTCTTTTCAAACAATTCAATTTTTAATGTTTATGTGTATGGTGGGTTATGGGCATGACTCGTGTGTGTGTGTGTGTGTGTGTGTGTGTGTGTGTGTGTACAGAAGGAGTGTGTATGTGCATTATGATGGGGTGGTAGGGGTGTGTATGGGTGTATATATGAGCATGGGGGATGGGGAGGTGGCTTGTGAGTCAGAAGACGCTATTAGACCCTCTAGAGCTGGAGTTACAGGCCATCTAATTTGAGTGCTAGGAACTTAGGGACTGAACCCAGGTGGCTGGAGAGACAGTTCAGCAGCAAGTACTCTTAACCACAGGGCCATCCCTCCAGTCACAGTATATTTTAGATGATCTATTAATATAATCCAAACTTTTCATAAAGGGGAGAAATATAATCTCTTAAATAAACACCCCAAGCATGCAAATCATTCCATTATTTTTTGTTCTCAAGGACATCTTATAGTAAATTAGAAAGACAATTTCCCTAACCTGATGTCTATTTAAAACAAACAACCAGGGTGAGTGGTAACAGCGACACACTCAAGGCACCTCATTAAGTCAAGAATGAGCTGAAGATGTGAGGATGTCGTTAATACTCAATATTGGTTTTCAGACTGCAGTTAAGACAAAAACCGTTAAAATGTAATGATAGGAAACAGGGAAACAATTACACTTATTCACACATAATGGGATTATCTTCTTCGGAAAAACAAGAAACAAGAATTGCTAGACTGTATTACAGAGTTTGGGAGACGAACAATTTTTATATTATTACTATTTTCTCCATGTGATGTGTGTGTGTGTTTGTGCCTATCTATGTGGCCAGTGTCAGCTGAAGCCAGAGTTGTCAGCTCCCCTGGAGCTGGAGTTATAAGTGGTTATGAGCTGCCAGATGTGGGTGCTGGGAACCGAACCTCTGCAATAGCAGCAAATACTCCTAACTGTGGAGCTATCTCTCCAGTTCTTATTTCTTTCTCCTTTAAAAAAAAAAGTGTGTGTGTGTGTGTGTGTGTGTGTGTGTGTGTGTGTGTGTGTGCGCTCTTTCCTGTGTGTTTGTGCGGGCACACACGTGCCACAGCATGCATGTGGAGGTGAGGGGACAACCTTCAATGTCCGTCCTTGCCTTCTACCTTGTTTGAGACAGGGTCTCAGGTGGTTTACTACAGCATACATCAGACTGGCTGGCCCTCAAGTATCTGAGGATTCTTCTGTCTGGTTCCCATCTAGCTGTGGGAGAGCAGGTATAATGTGGATTCTGGGGATCCAAACTCAGGGCCTGGTGCTTGAATGGGAAGTATCTTATGGATTTTTTTTTCTGAAGTGGAGCAGGAATATGGGAATGAACAATGTTTCATGTGCTTTACTCACCATATAAATATATACATATATATGTGTGTGGGTGTGTATATGTACATAGATATGTGTGTGTGTGTGTGTGTGTGTGTGTGTGTGTGTGTGTGTGTAATATAGTTTTCATTTTGAAAACTGGCATTCATATCCTCAGATAACTTCATAAAATATTGCATTCATGTAGTAAGAACTGGGCACCTCAGCTGAAAACTAGTAGAGATCTAAAGGACTCCTGAGAAGAAAACACAAAAGCAGAAATAGAATGTTTAGAAAATAAAGATAAAGACAGACCCCAGATCACAGCTGAAGGACAAAAAGAGAAAAATAAAAGAAGAAAAAGGAAATACCCCCGAAAACCCAATAAACAATCAGTTCATAAAGAAGATTCAACACTCAAATTTAAATTCCAAAAGTGGATCTCTCTCTCTCTCTCTCTCTCTCTCTCTCTCTCTCTCTCTCTCTCTCTCTCTCTCACACACACACACACACACACACACACACACACACACACACACTCACACACAGAGAGAGACACACAGGCACACACACACACACACACACAGGGCAAGATAAAACAAAAATGTATAGAAATTCTCATTGGAATGGTTCCATTGGATGCCCAGCACAAACTACTCCAGAACCCACCATCATGAAAACTGAGCAGCTCAGAATACCTGGAATGAGAGGATTTCAAAAGAGGACAGAGCAGGGCACATTCAGATAACTGGGAACAGAGTGGCTCTGGAATTCCCAAAGGCAGTGCTGTTCGAACACAATAGAATGGAGTCTCAGAGCCTGAGGTAAAAATCACTCGAATCTGGAATATGTCATTCAAAAATTTTAGACATGCACAGACTAAATTACTTAAAGATATGCATTAATAATGTGAGAACATAGAAAGAAAAGAAAGACAAGGAAAAGGAGGGAGGGATGGAGGGAAGGAAGGAAGTAGGTAGGGAAGGAGGAGAAAAGGAAGGAAGAGCATATAGGATACAGGAACTCCATCAGAAGAGAGAGATGCATAGAATGCCAGATTGTCTCAAGAGGTCAGTAAGTCCTCATTCCGGGGCCAGCACACCTGGGACTTCCTTGCGGCGATAACCAGTCAACATACCCAAGGTAGTTAAGAGAACTGAGAAGAACCACATTCATGTGGCAAAAGGCCTGGGGATAATGAGCTGAAGGAAACTATAGAGAGAACAAAATAAGCAAACAAACACAAAAGTAATGGTAAGTCCAGGGTGGTGACTATGGTGGTGGTGGTGGTGGTGGTGGTGGTGGTGGTGGTGGTGGTGGTATGTGAATAAAAAGAAAATAACCAGAGTATGTCATGTGGATGGGCTATAATTGTTAAGTGTTTAAAAAGATGGAAAAATTAAAATAGAGTATTAAAGGGAGATGAAGGTGTGATATGATACTCAATAGCTGGTCTTTGTCCCAAATGATGCCTGGGCTTAGTTTTCTGTCAACTTGACACAAGCTAGAGTCATGTGAAAGGAAGGAACCTCAGTTAAGAAAATGCCTTCATAAGATCTGGGTATAAGCAGTCTTTAGGGCATTTTCTTCATTAGTGATTGATAGGGGAGGGTGGTGCCATCCCCTGGCTGGTGGTCCTGGGTTCTATAATAAAGCAGGCTGAGCAAACCAGACGTGCAAGCCGGTAAGCAGCACCCCTCCATGGTCTCTGCATCAGCTCCTGCCTCCAGGTTCCTGACCTGTTTGAACTCCTACCCTGGCTTCCTTCAGTGATGAATAGTGATGTGGAAGTATAAGCCAAATAAAGCCTTTCCTTCTTGAGTTGCTTTTGGTCTTGGTGTTTCATCAGAGCCATAGGAACCCTGACTAAGACACTGCCATAGTGCTTCTTGGATTCTCCTGCGTGGGGAGACTGTCTTTCATAGGTACAGATGACTCTGGGCTAAGGGGCTCCTAACATGAGGGTGGGAGCTGGTAGACAGAAAGCTTAAGCCATGATGACAGAGTTGGAATCCTCTACCCCTCCCCAGAGTGAGGACAGGAGCTGGATATTGTAATTCTATTACATTAGTCACAGACTGAGCCCAGCATGCTTAATGAAACCTCTATTTAAAAATACCCCGAGATAAGGTTTAGAACTCATGGAAGTGCCATCCACCTTGTATTTTCTGTTTTGCTCTAGGCATCTTAGTTGCTTCTGTCTTGCTGTGATAAAAGCAACCTAAAGTAGAAAGGGTTCATTTCGGCTCACAGTTTCAGAGGGATACAGTCCTCAGCATGGTAACAGGAGAATGAGCTGTGCCTGACAGGGAGTAGAGGTTACATTCCGTCCATGTACAGGAAGAGGAGGGAGGATGAGAGAGAGAGAGAGAGAGAGAGAGAGAGAGAGAGAGAGAGAGAGAGAGAAGCAGGAAGCAAGGCCAGGCTCCAAACCCTCGAAGTCTGCTCCCAGCTCCCAATGATGTACTTCCTCCAGGAAGGACCTAGCTCCCCCTTAAGTTTCTACAACCTTAAACTGTGCCACCATGAGTGAGCGTTCAACCATGTGAGCTTACAGGGGCCATCTCTCATCCCAAACACAACAGCACCTCTCCCTTTGACTTCTTGCATTCTGCATTTTATAATAACTACCGATGAACCCGGAAATGGTTTCTGGAGCCCTGTATCATTCTAGCAATGTAGGAAGCCTGAAGGGAGGGTGTGGGAACTCTTGAATTCCTAGGCAAGTTGGACACTGAAGCATGGATGAATCTCTGGAAACCTGACACTTGTCAGGGGTGTTGAAAGGAAGCCATTCCTTTTGAGAGTGAATCTTTAAACCTTTGGAGTGTGAAGCCAACTCTGTGTAGTTAGTGTCAGAACTGGATAGAATCGTAGGGAGCCCAATTAGTGTCAGACAATCAGAACGCCAGAGTTAATTCCTTATCCACCACAGAAGAAAGTTCAGAAGCAATTTCTAACTCTCAAAAAAAAAAAAAAAAAAACAAAAATAAAACAAAACAACAACAACAAAAAAAAACACACCCCACAATGCACAGCTAGAGCTTTGTTAGAGATACAGAAGTAAACGAAAACACCATAAAAAGCCAGGCCCGGTGGCTCAGGCCTTTCATCCCCACACTCAGGTGGTGAGGCAGGATGATTGCTTTGAGTTCAAAGCCAGTTTGAGCCACAGAGTGAATTCTTGCTTCCGGAATCCAAGGAAAAAAATAAATAAATAAAAGACTGGGGAGACAGCTCAGTCAGTTAAGTGTTTGGAAGAAGGAGGGCCCGGGTTCGGTAGTGTGTGAGTAAAAAGGCCAGATTTGGCTGTGCATGTTTCTAATCCTAGCACTGGGAAGGGAGAGACAGGGGTCCCTGGGGCTGGCTAGACAGACAACCTAGCCTACTTGGTGAGTTGCAGTCCAGTAAGAGACACTGCCTCATCAAACAAGGTAGACAGCACCTAAAGAATGACATTCACAGTTGACAATGGCCTACACGCATGTGTGTGCGTGCACACATACACATACACAGACATGCATGCACACACACACACACACACACACACACACACACACACTGCACATACCCGTTCACACGGGAACACAAACACACCCAAAAATGAAAGAAACCAGCTGGGCAGTGGTGGCACACACCTTTCATCTCAGCACTTGGTAGGCAAAGGCAAGCGGATCTCTGTGAGTTCAAGGCCAGCCTGGTCAACAAAGTGGGTTTCAGGACAGCCAGGGCTATTACACAGAGAAACCTCCTCTCAAAAAAACAAACAAACAAACAAACAAACAAACAAAACCCACAGCTATACCTCTGGAGAGCCTCATAGAACATACACTTGACTTTTGAGATGCACGCGCATGAATTTTGTATAAAAGTACAAAATGTAAAATGTGTGCCAACTTCGTAAAATATTAACAGTGGTTATCACTGGACTGCATGGTGACTGATTATCTAATCCTCTGTTGTATTTTTAATTTTTACAGCGAATACTAAATTTACAGTGAACACAGTATAAATTTTACAACGAATACATCATTACAAGCAGTTTTTACAATATGGTTTTAAAAGTCTCTGGGCTCCTGGGCTCTACCCTTGTTCCTTTTAGCTGGCCTGGAAGATGGCATCTGGAAAAAAAATATGCCTCCCCTTTCTGAATCTTTACAGACAATTTAGGGAGCTTGAATTCCATGGCTGTCAGCCTCTTCTCCGCCTTCCTTGTATTCGTTAGTTCTGAAGTCTCTGCAGTTTGAAGTTTCTTCAAACAAGTATCCCTGGCTCTTGGAGATGACAGACTGTAAGAGAAATTTGATGTCTCGTGCATAGTAACTCATAAGAAAAATACTGCTGGGTTTGATGAGCAAGGGTACGGACATCCTACTTCACATCAAGCTTGATGATCAATCTCGCTGGCACACTGACTTCCTTTGGCAAGCTCTTGGTCTTTGTGAAGAAAGAATTTAAGGAGTGGGCTAAGAAGAGGCCTATAGGTCAAGGAGAGCAAGTGCCCAGAGCATCAGGGTTAAGGTGCTAGGGGAAGGGTTTTGTATAGAGCCCAGGCTGGCCTCCAACTTGCTAGATAGACAAGGAGGGACACAGGGTTTTGTATATAGCCCAGGCTGGCCTCCAACTTGCAGGATAGACAAGGATGACCTTTTGTTTGTTTGCTTGTTTTTTGTTTTTCGAGACAGGGTCTCTCTGTGTAGCTTTGGTGCCTGTCCTGGATCCCACTCTATAGACCAGGCTGGCCTCGAACTCACAGAGATCCACCTGGCTCTGCCTCCCGAGTGCTAGGATTAAAGGCGTGCGCCACCACCGCCGCCCGGCTGCCAAGGATGATCTTTAACTTCTGTTCCTCTTTCTTCCACATCCTGAGTGCTAGGATTATAGGGGTGTGCTGTCGTGTTTATGCAGAGCTGGGGATGGAACCTGTGTCTTCACATATGCTGGTAAATCCTACTCATCGAGCTGCATCCATACTTTCCTCAGAATGTAAATTAAAGAGAATCATGGAAGGTGAAGTGAGCAATATGGGAAAAAATGGAAAGATCTGGATTCCCAGGGTCTTTTTTCTTTGTGTTCTTTGTTGACTGGGGTGCAAGGTCATTTTCCTCTTGGGATGAGGTGGATCTTGGGCATGAAAGTGGCATTCCATATTTAACTTTAATAATATTTAGTGTGGTGGTTTGACTGTGACCAGTCTTCCATAGGCCCATGTGCTTGAACCCTAGGTTTCTGGGTAGAAGCATTCCAATGGTAGAGAAAGAGAAAGGAAGGAAGGGATAAATATGGCAAAAGTTCATTATATAAATGTATAAAAGTTCATTATATAAATGTATTTTTTTCAAACAATTGTCTGAAAAAAAATCAAACCTTTAAAGCTTCTATTAATACCCCAAGCATGACTAAAAGCAGCTCAGCCAGACTGATAAACAGGGCTCAGAACTGCGGCTTTTAGGGTATGCATCCATTTCTAATAATCTGGGATGCAGTGTGGGCAACCTGATAGACCCAGGAAGTGAAGCTATGCTCCAAGGAAAACAGGGTGCTGCACACAAGACCCACCGAGGATCAAAAATGCTGGTGTAGAAAATGCTTTGAAGTCCTGAGGTGAGCCCCTAAACCCAGTCCCTGACTTCATTTTCCACCCTTATTTGTAAGCAGTTTTGTGTCGAAAGCCAGGACTCTGGCTGCCCCAACAGGCTAGGCTTGAGGATCACTTATCCTGGTTGTACTGACTGTTGTTTTTATTTTGGAGACAAAGTATCCTACAGCTCAGACTGGCCTCAAACTCACTATGCACCTGAGAGTGACCTTGAACTCACCACCCTCCTGTCTCCACCGGCTAAGTGTTGGGATTTGAGCTGTACTCCAACCACACCCAGTTTTACATGAAGTAATGATTGTCATTTCCCAGCTCACAACATTGGGGTCAGCGATACTTAACCAGGATCCCAGCTGAGCTACAGGATGCAGATGAGAGAGCGGGGCAGAAGAGGTGGTCTCTGAGAATCAGGGCAAAGAACAAGGGCACGCTGATGAACAAGGTCTCACAGCTGTGCCTCTCCACCTCGGATCCCTGGAACTGGAGAGCAGCCTGGGGGGAGTTACTGTCTTCAGGGATATCCTGCTCTTCGGTCTGGAAATGAGGCCACAGTTGGGAAGCTGTTCATGTGACTTTTTTCTGTTGGGGTGGGGTGACCTCTGTTCTAAGATGCAGCTAGTTTATTAATGTGTTTCTCGAGTCTTTTACCTCTCCTTGTGAGTGTGTGTGTGTGTGTGTGTGTGTGTGTGTGTAAGTGAAGAGGACAGAGGTCACTATCCAATGCCTTCCTCTTTTTCTGAAACAAGTTTTTCTCACTGAACTTGGAGGTCACTGATTCAGCATCACTAGCTGGGTACGGAACCCGCCCTCCTCCTCTACTCCCTCCAGCTCTGGGATTACAAACACTGTGCATTGCTCAGCTTTTATGTGAGTTTGGAGGATGGAACTCAGGTTCCCATACTTGCATGGAAAGCATGTCACTGCCTGAGCCACCTCCCCAGTCTCCTTTGTGTCTTCATTTAAGAGATGATGGAGCTGGGCGGTGGTAGCGCACACCTTTAATCCCAGCCCTTGGGAGGCAGAGGCAGGCGGATCTCTGTGAGTTCAAGGCCAGCCTGGGCTACATAGTGAGATCCAGGACAGGCACCAAAACTACACAGGGAAATCCTGTCTCAGAGAGAGAGACAGAGACAGACAGAATGAGAATGGAAATAATAGAGGAGCCTGATAGAGGAGCCGGAGCCTAGGGCCCCTGTCTACATAGAGAAGATGGGTGAAGCACAGCTGAGACTCAGGAGAGAAAGATAAAGCCCACAGTTTTCCACCTAACAGTCTTTGTCACCACAGTTGTGAGACAGACAAAAGCTAGGGCACTGGCATCTCCAAGAAGCCATTACTGTTGTTGTTTAAGATTTACTTACTATGTCTACAATGTTCTGCCTGCACATATTCCTACACACCAGAAGAGGGCGCCAGATCTCATTACAGATGGTTGTGAGCCACCGTGGGGTGGCTGGGAATTGAACTCAGGACCTCTGGAAGAGCAGCCGGTGCTCTTAACCTCTGAGCCATCTCTCCAGCCCACCCTTACTGGTTTTTTTTTGTTTGTTTTTCAGACAAGGTGTCATGTAGCCCAGGCTTGTCTCAAAGTCACTATGTTGCTGAGGTTGAGCTTGAGCTGCTCCCAATCCCCCTGCCTCCACCTCCTAAGTGTTAGGATGGCAGGAATGCTCCACTCTGTTCAGTTTTTTTATGATGTGAGGTTTGAAACCCGAGGCTTCCTGCATGCTAGGCAAACACTCTACTAACTGAGCCAAATCCCCAGCTCCCCTGTGGGCCAACTAAACACCAGAGTAACCATGCGAAGCACAGAGAGGAGAATGAGTCAAGACATTGGGAAGAGAAACAGATACCGGAGCTCGGAGAGCCTAGGTTCAGCCTGGGGATACTGAGCTTTAGATTAAAATAGAGGAAGATGGGGCTGAAGAGAGAGCTCAAGAAGTTAAGAGCACTGGCTGCTCTTCCAGGGGTCTTGAGTTCAATTCCCAGCAACCACATGAGATCTGCTGCCCTCTTCTGGCCTGCAGGTGTACATGCAGGCAGAACACTGTACACGTAATAGATAAATAAAAATAGAGTTGGGGGAGGATATGGAGGTATGCATAATTAAGCAGTCCTGGTTAAAGTGAGGTATGATCATCATTGTCTCAGCTCTGGTCCTGCCAGGTGGTTCCAAAAATTCATTACAGCTTGAGGGTAAGCCAGTCCTTGGGAGACAATCACTCCTGTTCCAGATGTAGCATCAACACAGTGGGCAACTGTCTTCAGTGCTGGCCCGGGAGGATTCTGTGTGAGGAGGAATCCAGAGTAACTTGAGTCGTAGGACAATGACTTATAATGCGCCTTCAGCCTTGCAGGGAGATGAGGCAGGTAAGGGAAGGCTCAGTCCTTGGTTGTTAACACAGCCGTACAGAATCAGGAATCTGAGCCAAAGGAAAGGAGGTAAGGCCCGGGATAAAGGTGGAGATGCCAGGTTTTCCTGCTGCTTTTCATCACCTTTTGGGACTGATCGAGGGGTCAGCACTTCAGCAAGAGCAGGAATCAAGGAAGAAGGAAGCAGATGGGAAGAGGTGTGTGTGTGGGCGGGGAGGCAGCGACACGTTTCCACCCAAAGAAACGCCGGAGCATCCCAGTGGCATCCATACACAGAGCTGCTGTGGATATCGCTCTGTGTAAATAAAGTTCTGATTGGCCAGTGGCCAGGCAGGAAGTATAGGCGGGACAAGAGAGAAGAGAATTCTGGGAAGTAGAAGGCTGGGGAGAGACACTGCCAGCCGCCACCATGAAAAGCAACATGAAAAGACACCGGTAAGCCACAAGCCATGTGGCAAAGTATAGACTAACAGAAATGAGTTAATTTAAGATAGAAGAAGCAGTTAACAAGAAGCCTGCCACAGCCATACAGTTTCTAAACAATGTAATTTCTGTGTGTTTTCTTAGTTGGGTCTGAGCGACTGTGGGACTGGCGGGTAAGAGAGATTTGTCCTGACTGGGCCAGGCAGGAAAACTCTAACTACACAGAGTAGAAGTGGTCTATTATGCTGTTCTCTATGAGGCTGTGGATGGAGTGCACCCCACAGATGGCCTCACAGCCTCCATCTGGGGCATCCTCACGAAGGGGAACATGATGCTCCATGAAGCCATGAGGCAGGAGGCCAAGCGCTTTAGTCCTTCTGCTCTGTTCCTGTGGGAGGGAAGGCGGAGGTGGAGTTGGAAGCCACGGGAGCAGCTGATGGCTCTTCCGTGAGGGGGGAAATGAGGTTGCAGCTGAGGCTGGAATGGCAGGGGGACCAGGCCTGAGGCTCAGGGAGGTTCTGCAGACAGCAGCATCTTTGGAGAACTGAATGAGAGGATTCCTCATTAAACTGGAATGTGGTCGCATAGGAGGCCAACTGTGGATGTCTTCCAGGAACACTGTAGCATGAGGCGTAATCAGCCTGGCTAGGGACAACGACCCAGAGAAGGAAGGATGCTATTAGCAAAGGCCCTGAGATTTCCCTTTGGTCAATGGTGTAATACACTCTCATCCCAATATCCAAGGAAGGCTTTCTACGGAAGCTAAGAAAGGCAGCAGGCAGAGTCCAAGCATCTCTATGAGTCAGGCTTGGCATTTCGAAGGCATTGTGTAGGTTTACAAACTTGGGGCTGCGAGCATGGCTTGAATCCCCCTAGAATCCCCCAGGGAGGGGCTAGCAATGTGGGGAGCTGGGGGCATGGCTCAGTGGTAAAGCACTTAAGTAGAATCCATCTTTGAGGAGCTGGGGGTATAGCTCAGTTGTAAAGTGTTTGCCTAGCAGTGCAAGGCTCCCAGTCCAATACCTGGCACAAAACACACACACACACACACACACACACACACACACACACACACACACACACACACAAATAAAGGAAAGAAAGAAAAAAGAGAAATCAAACTCACAAATGAGACCAAGTTGAATTCAGACTGGAGATGAAGTTGACTTCCAGAGGAAAAGCTTTCTCAGAACTCATCCTTTGCAAGGGAGATTTCAGTGTTGCTCACACCTGGGAACAGCTCACCGGCAAGCCCAGCCCTCTCACACTCACGGCAGCCACCGCGGTAGGAAGTCCAGTTAATGACAGACATCGAAGGAACATTTCTCCTCTCCTTCCTTTAAGGGGGAACTTCTTAGGCATTTCCGAGCCCATTGAACTTCTTGCACGGAAGTCAGACTCCCACATGCTGCCCCGGGGCACCCAACCAAGTCTCTGAAGGGCCTCCCATGAGGATGAGTTACACCTGGCCTCACAGGCTGCCTCTTCTCAAGGCCCTTTGAAGGGCCCACTGCACGAGCAGGTACGTGTAGTGGTTATGCGGTTCTTTACAGTTAAACAAGCCTGTCGCAACCTCTTTCTGCCCCAAGAACGTGCCAGAAGAATGACTTGATGTTAGAGGAGCCCAGAGCTCTCACAAGGAACAAGGAAGATGGCTCCTGACCACCCATGTGCCTGGTAGCAGCCATTATGTTTAGAGTCAATTTGGCAACAAGAAAGAATGAAGGCGATAACCTAAAATTCCAACTAGATGTTGTCAGCCCACGCCCACATTTTCCTAGCTTGAGAAAACCTGCTGGACACTTCTGGGGCCTTAATAACTCACTTGGGACAGTAAGATGGAAATAGTCTGTGTTATTAGGGAAGATATTGGAAGATCTGCTATCGGAATTTACCACCTTCACAAGTACTAAAGTAAAATTTCCATTTCCTTTCTTCCCCATTTTACCCCCTTTTGCAATACTAATGATTGAACCATGGGCCCTGCCCATGTTCAGCAGGTAATCTATTTCTGAGACAAACTCCAGCCCCTCACTAAGAGATTCTAGACAGGTGCTCTACCACTGAGCCACACCCCAGCCCCTCACTGGGGGATTCTAGACAGGTGCTCTACCACTGAGTCACACCCCAGCCCCTCACTGGGGGATTCTAGGCAGGTGTTCTACCACTGAACCACACCCCAGCCCCTCACTGGGGGATTCTAGACAGGTGTTCTACTACTGAGCCAGACCCCAGCCCCTCACTGGGGGATTCTAGGCAGGGGTTCTATCACTGAGCCACACCCCAGACCCTCACTGGGGGATTCTAGGCAGGATTCTACAATGCTACATACACTGTTTTCATTAAGTTATGTAGCCCGTTTTTGAAGTCATTCAGTAGCCCACACTGTTCTCTAACTTGCAATCTTCTGCCTCAGCCTTCCAAGGAGCTGGCATGACAGGTGTGTTCCACTGTTCCCAGGCCCATTTACTTTCTTCTTAACCCAACAGAAGTGAAATGGCCATACCATCCTACATTTCAATAAACAGGAAAGTAGGTGAGGCTTGGCTCCAAACCCAGCTTTGTGTCTATAACAACCTGTTTTTCAACTGTAAGGCTTAGTCAGAACCATGGGAGTCTGTTAACTACTTCCTGGGTTGCTGTGACCAAATACCTAATGTCCTAGTTAGACTTAATTGTCAACTTGACAAAGCCCATCTGAGAGGAGAGCCTCAGATGAGGAATTGGGCATATCTGATTGACCTGGGAGCATGTATGCAGGGTATTGTCTTGGTTGTTAACTGATGCAAGAGGGTTCAGCCCACCACTGGCGGCACCATTCCCTAAGCAGGTGATGCGGGGCTATGCAAGAAAGCTAGCAAGGCATGAGCCTGTGATCAAACCAGTAAGGAACATTCTTTCATGAAGGGGTAGAAAGAAGTAAGCCAAAGTTAATGTTCTACTCTGAACCCAAGTTGAGAGTCTCCCAAAAGTACCCTTTGGGCTTTGAGAGTGGAGGAGAAAATGAGGAATGAGAAGAAAAGACAGAAAAAGGAAACCATGTAGGAAGACCAGGAACATAATACATTCTGGAATAATCTGAAAAGGGCATTAAAGCTCAGATATGGGGTGCAGGCTTATCATCCCAGCCACTTGGGAGGTTGAGGCAGGAGGATGGAGGGTCTGAAGTCATCCTGGACTTCACAGTGAGTTTGACACCAGGCAGGGGAGCTTAGTAGGACCCCATCTCAAAATAAAAACAAAGGGCTAGAGACTGACATAGCTTGGTGGGACAAGGCCCTGGGTCCAATCCCCAGTACGCTACAGAAAAAACAAAATGTTAACAAAACAAAGGCTGCAGGGACTGAGGAGCCGGCCAAATGGGTAAGAGTGCTTGTTACACAAGCATGAGGATCTGAGTTCGAATCCTCAGCACCCACAGAGGAAGTTGGGTGTGGCAGCTGCACTAACCCAAGCCTGTTACCCTGGCACCAAGGGAGGCAGAGACAAGAGGATCCCTGGGACTTGATGGCCACCAGCCTAGCTCCAGGTTCAGTGAAAGATCTTGTCTCTAGCAAGCAAGGTAGAAAGTGATAGGGTGGGATACCTTACATCCATTTCTGGCCTCTGCAAACCTGCACACGTGTGTGTATATACCTCATACAGGCATGCACATGTGCTCTCATGGACACACACACACACACACACACACACACACACACACACACACACACAATCAAAACAAAAAACAAAACACCCAAGGGCTGAAGCCTCCATTCCTCAATCTGCTGCAACAGAGGGAGCTAAACCCGATTGTTCCCCCTTCTGCCAAACCAACTTGATAAAATTAATGGCACCCTGGTTTCCTAATTTATATCTGGCTACATCTCACAAATCTCACTTTTAACTCAAGGGGTAAAGTGCCTCCCATTTTTTAAAAATCACTCAGTTTTAAATAAAGCCTTGTCTACTCGGAGGCAGCCCACTGCATCGGAGCCCTTTGCTGAGGTAAAGGACCATCTTTGCTACACAGTTAAGATGAATCTACCCGCTACCGTGGCTGTCAGGGTCCATGCTGGCTGATGGAGACAGGTCCCTCTCCTCTTGTCAAATAGAGGAGTGATTATCTTGCAAATGCTGCTGTAGCCTCAGGGCACTGCCTGGAAATTTTGCCTCCACTAGAAAGCTGTGCGGTTGCAGCTCGAATGTTCAGTGCAAAAAGGAATACTGAGCTAACTGGGCTAGTGTTCAGGGGACCAGACAATGTCAAGGGGTTGAATTGACTCCACCTGCACAGAAGTGTGTTTACCATGACTACAGAGTTTCTGGAGAGACCGGCGTGAGGAGGGGGCATCCTCTTGTTTCCTGCACAAATAATCCCTTGACATTAAAAACCATCTCTCCTTTGGACAGGCAAGATGGCTCAGAGGTAAAGGTGCTTGCTGCCAAGCCTGAGGATATGAGTTCGATTCTAAAGACCCAGTTGGTAGGAGAGAGCTGTCTCTTACAAGTGGCCCTCTACATCTACACTTGTGCTAGGACACCCAAGCATTCACACGTGTGCACACACAAGTAAGTGTTAAAATAAAAAAAAAAAAAAAGGAGCCTCTCTTTTGTTATGCCTGTAATCCCAGCTATCAGGAGGCCGAGGCAGGAGGATTATGAGTTGAAAACCAGCCCAGGCCATCCCGTGAAAATATAAAATCTAAAACATGTGTTGTTGTACCCGAGGCTCTATTCTTCCTACCACATCCTGCAGCTGGTACTTGGAAAGCCTTTGGAGGACATTCACTGTCATTGGATAAGCCCCACACACCCTGAGCACTGTGGTGGTTGTGGAATATGCTGTGCAGGATAGGCCAATGGCTAAGAGGTGTCCAGGTATTGGAGAACCATGATAGGCTTCATTTGGTCCAGCTCAGCTCATCTTACCAACACCCCTTTTCTGTCCCAATCCATCACCACACTGCCATCGGCCGGTCTCATGCTAAAACACCAGGAATGCGCACAGCCCCTGCTGGTGTGCAGTATGGCTCTACGTGATACTTAAATCCAGCTGGGAACCCTTCCCTCATCCTTTGCTCTGCCCTCTCCACGAGTCCCAGCTGTACGTCTTACCCAGTGAGTGACTATGGGCAAGGAAGTGAGAGCATTTGTCTGTGAAACAAGGATAAGGACTAAGGTTGGCTGAGCATTGTGCTGATGTGCAGGAAGCCTTGGGCTCTGTCATCACACTGCATAAAGCAGCTGGGTGGTGCATAACTTGCAATCCCAGCACTTGGGAGGTAGAGACAGGAAAATCGGGAGTTTAAGGTCATCCTTAGCTACTAGAGAGCCAGCCTAGAATACATAAGGCCCAGTCTCCAGAACAAACAAATGAACAAACAAACAACAGGGGAAACAGTAAAACTTCTATGGCTGCCATGGGGGATTCGTGGATTTGCATTGTGTAAAGCAGAGGAAGGGCCTGACTCTTGTCGGTTGGGTTTTTTTTGTTGTTGTTTTTTGTTTTTTGTTTTTTTTTTAACTCCAATAAAATAACTAAGAACAATCATTTAAAGGAGGGAAGATTTATTCTGGTGCAGTTTTAGAGCTTTTGGTTCATAGCTGGCTGGCCCTGATAGCCTTTAGGCTGTGGTGAGGAAAAACATTATGGTAGAGAGAAAGGAAGGGATAGATATGGGGGGAAGGTAAGAGATCTTAAGTGCAAGTGTGCACAAAGGAAGAGAGAGAGAGAGAGAGAGAGAGAGAGAGAGAGAGAGAGAGAGAGAGAAGAGGAGAGGAGAGAGGAGAGACTATGAACCAGGTATAAAATATGCCCCTAGTGACCCCTGCCATTAACACACGCATCAACAGGTTAACCTATCTATGACATTAATGAAACTACCTCTCAAATGATTCCACCATCTGGGGACCAAACCTTCAACCCATGGGATGTTAGAGATATTTGATATATAAAGGGTAACACTGCACATGAAAAATTCCAATGTTAGTTAAGGTTCATATGAGTTTTCCCTCCAAAAGACTCACAAAATCCACCCTCCTTCTACGAATCCCCATTAACCCAAATGGGATTATCACATAAACTTGGGTCTGTGTCTCCAATCAAGCTATGAGTGTGTGGAGCCGGGGGTGGGGAGGGAGAGGGGTATGCAGGTATGCACAGGTGCATGTGTGCGCATGTCCACGTGGTGACCAAAGATCGAGTTCACATTTCATTCCTCAGGTGCTGTCTACCTGGCTTTCATGAGACAGGGTCTCTCACTGACCTACAGTCCCCTGATATGGCTAGGCTGGCCTGCTAGCAAACCTTAGGGATCATCCTGTCTCATCTCCACCACCTCTGGGATTGTAAGCCCACGCCATCAGGCCATGGATTCTGAGGATGCAACTCAGGTCCTCACGCTTGCACAATAAGTACTTTTCCCGCTGA
The DNA here is from genome assembly GCF_903995425.1 of Onychomys torridus. Classification (NCBI taxonomy): domain Eukaryota; kingdom Metazoa; phylum Chordata; class Mammalia; order Rodentia; family Cricetidae; genus Onychomys; species Onychomys torridus. The sequence continues at coordinate 22,170,260 of NC_050464.1, read as the reverse complement.
GCCATCTCCCCAGCTTGGTCTACAGATTCTTTCTGGATAAGAGTCTTATCATTTAACTAGGGCTGTCCCCGTGGAAGTACCTACCATAAAGCCGCACACAGTTAATGCCTAAAATATATATGCTGATACATAGAAAAAGATGTCTATTTTAAAGCCTTAAAAAAAAAAAGTGTGTTTTGTCACTTAAAGCTTTCCTCTTGTGGAAGCTTGTCACGTTCCCCCAGGGAGGAAAAAGTAGCCTTCTCCCCTTACATATATCTCAGCACAGAATGTGAAATCTCAGCAGCTATGCACGCCCAGGGCAATTCTTTCAACTAAATGACTCTCACAGGCTCTGACACTCCGGTACCTTATAATTTATCATCAAATTATATGTTGGATTAAGGATGGCTAATTGTTACTCATCATCTTGAATTGGTTATTAACGAGCAGTGTCACTAATTACAAGGTCACCTAACACAGAATGGGGAGGTCCCACTGTCAATTCCCAGAAGAATGTCTGGGTGCGGCATTCAGGCAAGGCTCCCAAAACAAGGTGCAGTGAAAGACTCCCTTCAGACATCACCACACCTCCTGTCTCTGGTCCTTCCTGGTGAGAACCTTGGGGTCTCACAGCTGGGAAGAGACCCTCGGATCAGCAGGTGTAAAGCTGAGAGCTCTGCCACTCAGCTGCTGAACGGAGCCAGGTGCTTGTAAATACATGGTGCACTCAAGGCTAGACACATGTTCCCCTTCACTCTCATTTTCTGGGCTGATTTTCCACACACATGCACATAATATTAAGTGTAGCAGGAATCTTAAAGGGGCTTATTAATAAAAACAAACCCAGAGCCAGGAATTGAGGTGAATACTGGAAGATCAGAGAAGCAGAACAAGCCACAGCTAACCTCACCTGGCCAACTTCTCAGCTGATCTTGTTTCCTCAGACTGGAAGCCCCTGTGTCCTCATATTCAAATGGCTTTCAGCTGAACTGCTTCTCAAAAGCCTGAAAGCTTAATCAGGCAAATGCTTCTAGTTTCTGGTCTTCATGCCTTATATAACTTTCTGCTTTCTGCCATCACTCCTTGGGATTAAAGGCGTGAGTCACCATGCTTGGCTGTATCCTTGAACACACAGAAATCCAGGTAGATCTCTGCTACCACTGCCTAGCCTCTATGTTTAATATTGTGGCTGTTGTGTCTCTGACCCCAGATAAGTTTATTAGCATGCACAATATTTTGGGGAACACAATACCACCACAGTTAAGACTAATAGAACTTGGTTCATTCAAAAGGATTGCATTCCTCTGTGTGTGTGTGTGTGTGTGTGTGTGTGTGTGTGTGTGTGTGTGTGTGGTGTGCATGTGTATGTGTGTACTCATGCATGCAGATGCCAGAGGTCAACCTCAAATGTCCCTTGTGACACCATCCACCTTGTTTTTTGAGACAGGGTCTCTCACTAAATACGGAGCTCATAAATTAGGCTAGGCGGGCTGGCCACTGAGCCCCCAGGAACCCACCCACTTCCTCCCTCCCAGCATTGGGATTACAAGCCCAAACCAACAAAACCAGATTTCTTTTTCAAAGTCAGGTCCTCACACTTGCACGGCAGGTACTCATGGACTGAGGCATTTCCCAGCTCTCATTCTTTTTCTAACTATTTATGAGACCCGACCTCTCTCCTGAATCTTGTATACCACTTACCCACATATTCATAAACGTTTTAGCATCACCTCTTAAGTGCTAGGTGCTCATTAGACATCAGAGGACCAGCTGCAGAATAGTCAGCCATTGGTCTGGCTTTGTAACTCATCCAACACTGATAAGTAGATAAGGAAAGGCTATCTCACTAGGAAAGCCAGATGGACAGACTGAATGGTGGTCCACCACCGAAGTCCCAAAGCTTCTCAGGACATTGGCTCCATGGACTAAAGGGAAATTATATGCAATGTCTTAGCCACTTACACAGCTTCTGGGGAAAGTGAGCTGTGGCTTTCACCAAGCTACCAAAGAGGCTCTCCACTTATCACACCCACTGGGGCTGTGGACATGGATGGAAGTGCCATCTCTCTGGAAAATGACTGAGGCTGAGGCAGGAGAATCACAGGTTTCTCACTGGTCTAGAGAATAAGTTCAAGTCCAGCACATGCAACTTAGAAAAACTCTGTCCCCAAATAAAAAGTAAAATAGATAGATAGACAGATAGATAAATGGGAAGGCTGTGAGGTAGCTGAGTGGTGGAGCCTTTACCTGGTGTTCATGAAGCCCTTGCTTCAGTGATCAACACTAGAACAAAAGAAATGGACTATGTTCCCTTAAAGCAAAACAACCTTAAGGTTTTGTTTGTATTTACATGCATGCGTGTGTGTGTGGGGGGGGGGGGGGGGGGTTAGGCATGTGAGTACAGTGTCCATGGAGGCCCGAAGAGGGCATTGGATTTCATGGAGCCAGAGTTACAAGTGGTTGCTTGCTGCCCAGTGTGGATTCTGGGAAGTGTGTTTGGGTCCCCTGCTAGGGCAGCAAGTACTCTCAACCTCTGCATCATCTCTCCAGCCCCCAGGGTGAAACGTCTTATATTACCTCCCCTACCAGGAAATCTAGTATCCAAATCTTTATTTAGTCTAGGCTATTTGGAACATGACAGGCTTCCTGTACTCCTCAATGGAGTATAGTCATAACCACTAACATCTTGGCATCACTGGATGGAGAAGAAATTACCATGTCCTCATGATTAAGAAAGCACATTATATCAGCTTAATAATATCAGAAGGCCCATAAAACTCCTTTCCGACAATTAAATCTCCCTATCAACCATTAACAAATTAAGTGTCTGGTAAGTAAAGATGCACAAAGAGGAGACCACTGGTGCATGCTTCCATTTTGTACATCAGAGATTCATGTAATATTAATGGCTCAGGATCGCAACTCTATGTTCTTGAGTCTTTAAAGTGCATATTAATCATCTGGTAATGTGACAGTAACTTGAGAGATACAAGTTACTGCTTCACGCAGAGCCTTCCTGCTCAGACTGGCCAATAGCTGCTGGCCATTCCACTTGGGTTAGGGGTGTAGCTCAGTGGTAGCCCTTTTGCTTAGTGAGGGAATGATGGTGTGGCTCAGAGGTAGAGCAAGTGTCCATTGAGGGGCAAGAGTCAGAACGCCTCCATGTAAGAATGCCTTCTTAGACTCCTCCCCTGAGTAGCTAAGGTATGGATCAACAGCAGAGCTCTTCTGAGAATTCCCCACTGAGGGGCTGAGGCCATGACTGAGGAGAAGCAATTGCCTAGACTCTTATAGTGAGGGGCTGGGGGCATGTCTGAGAGAGAGAACACTTGCCTGGAATACCCCAGTAAAGGGCTAGCAGCAGGGCTCTTGTTCAAGGCCCTTGATCTAGCTCTCCACTAGCACACACACACACACACACACACACACACACACACACACACACACACACACACGCTTGGTCATCAACATTCCTCACTATGACCAACACCCCTGTTGTTACCCTCATTCTTTCAGGCAAAGCTGGGGACCAGCCTCTCCCTGTCAGAAGGACACTATGAAATTTAATGTCTTTAAGTTCTGAAGGTCATTGATTCTTCACACACTCACTATGAAAGTTGAAATATCTCTGTGGGTTATACCTTGGCTCTCAGGTAATGTCTCAGTGATGAGCCCTGCACTGTGACTTGCAGACAGCTGAGGAGCCTTGCAGGAACAGTTGAACAGGGCTACAACATAGTTTCCTTTGAGATGGCACTCAAAGTCTACCTCCCTTGGTTTGGGAATCTGCTTCTTGGTTGCTCTCTTCTCAGGCAACTTTTCAGCTTTTAGTTTGAGAAGGACAGTCAGAAGACTTCTCAAAACCTTTCTCTTGTGTGATGGTGTTCCTGTTTTCTTTTTGTGGCTGTGATAAAATATTCCAACCAAAAACAACTTAGAGGAGGAAAGGGTTTATTTGGCTTATACTTCCTGGTCACAGTCCATCATTGAGGGAAGTCAGGGCAGAAACTAAAGAAGGAACCTGGAAGCAGAAACCTTAGAGGATGCTGCTTACTGGATTGCTCACTGGACCATGCTCAGTGAGCTTACTTATGTAGTCCAGGACCACTTGCTCAGGGAATGATACTGCCCAAAGTGGGCAGAGCCCTACGACACAAGTTAACAATCATGACAATCTCCCACAGATATGTCCACAGGCCAATCTGATCTGGGCCATCTTTCAACTGAGACTCTCTTCTCAGATGACTCCAGGCTGTGTCAAGCTAACTAGAATAAGTGGTTAATTTTGGTTGTCAACTTGATTGGATTGAAAGACACCTAGGAGATTATTAAAGCACATCTCTGGATGTGTCTGCAGAGGCATTCCAGGGAGAATTGATAGAGTGGGAAGAGCCATCCTGAATGTGAGCAGCACCATTCCACATATCTGGGTACCTGGTTGAAATAAAAAGGGGGAAGAGAAAAGGGCATCTGGAATTTACATTCTCTCTTTCTGTTTCCTGGCTTTAGAATGTGAGCTGTTCTTTTCTACCATGCTGTTCCTGCCATGGTAGACTCACCCCTGAAGTGATGAGTTAAAATCAATCTTGTTTTCTAGCCAGGTGTGGTGGCACATACCTTTGACCCCAACACTTGGGCAGCAGAGGCAAAGGGATCTCTGTCAGCCTGATCTACATAGTGAGACCCTGTCTCAAAAAAAAAAGTACATCTTGTTTTCCTTAAGTTGCTTTTCTCAGATACTTGTCATAGTAATTTTAAAAACTAGCTAGAGAGATGGCTTAGTGGTTAAGAGCACTGGTTGCTCTTCCAGAGGACCTGGCTTCAAGTCCTAGCACCCACATGGCAGCTAACAACTGTCCGTAACTCCAAGATCTGACACCCTCACATAGTCATACGTGCAGCAAAACACCAATGTAAATAAAATAAAAATAAATAAATAAAAACCTAACATATTTTGGTTATCACAAATTTGTAAACCAAGACAGAACCCACACCCACCCTGTAGAAAGTCCTTGCTCCTGTTCCTTACTTCCTTCTTGCTTTCCTGCTTGATATGGGGGGGGGGGGGGCTTGCACTAAATCCAAGCTGGGATTCCCACTTCTAATGACTGAAGACGGAATGAATCCCATGTTAAGAGTTTGGGGACTGGGAAGATGGCTCAGTTATAGAGTGCTTGTCTCACAAAAGTGATGTTCCCAGTTTGATGCCAAGAGCTGCCACAAAAGCCAGGTACCATAGCACGTATTTGTAATCCCACTAATGATGAGATGGGAGACACATACAGGTGTACTCCTGGAAGCTCACTGGCTAGCTAGCCTGGCATTCGTGGCAAATATCTGTACCAATGAGAACCACTGTTTCAAATGAAGGTGCCTGAGGAATGATGCCCAACATCCTTTGATGTGTGTGTGTGTGTGTGTGTGTGTGTGTGTGTGTGTGTGTGTGTGTTTGGGGACTGACAAGATGGTTCAGCAAATAATGACGCTTGCCATGTAAGCCTGATGGCCCAACTTGAATCCCAGACCCCACATAAAGGTGAAAGGAGAGTACGGTCTCCACAAAGTTGTCCTCCGACCTCCACGTGGGTGCCGCGGCACAAGCACACCCTCCCCCCTCCCCCAATGATAATAAATGAAAATGAAAACCAAAAGTCAGTTTCACACTAGGTAGAATGATATTGCCCCTCCCCCATGTCATACCCCAACCCCTAGAACCTGTGAAAATAACATTATAGGGAAAATCTTGGCCGATGTGATTAAATTGCCGATGTCGAGCTGAGAGGTTGAGATAATTTAGTGTTTTCACACAGGTTAACCAAGGGTGGGTAAGATCATAGAATGTGAAGCTACGGAACACCCGAGGAAGGATGAAAAACTGTATTATTGCCAATTTTAAACTTTCATTGCAGCCATATGAAAGCGGCGCCCAAGAACTATAGCTGCTGCTATAAAATACAATTGTCTCTCTCAGCAAGGAATTACTGATCCTAAGGCACCGTCATTCCTCCGGGAGCTGCTCGCACACCACTGCACCAGCCTTTGCCGCCAGTCTCTCCCAGCCCTTCTTCATGGCGCAAATTGACCCTTGGGCCTGGGGCCTCACTGTGCAGCGGATTTTTTACCGGCCCCACCAGAGCTTACTTGTCACAGACCTGATGGGGAGAGAGGGGTCTCCGGCGTCCCACCAGTCCTTCGGGGGGCTGATGTACATGCACCACAGCTCCCAACTGTACCCGTGGGCTGAGTTCTCATAGCGCTGCACCTCGAAGTTGTCCTGTTTGATGTTGTCGATGGAGGGGAGGATGACCCGCTTCCGGTTTTCCTGGATGCGGGACAGAACCGGCTCGGCCCTGCAAAGCAGAGAAGTCACAATCACATCTCTCTCCTGCGGCATGCATCAGCCAGCCAGCTTCTAAAACTGCCCCAAATGAAGAAGATTCAAAGGCTGCAACTCAGAAGGAAACCGTGTTACTCAAAGGCACGTGACCTACCCAAATCGGAGCATGTGATGGCCATGTAGGTTTCTATGGTTTTGTTTCCATTTTGTTTTGAGACAGGCTTTCATGTATCCCAGCCTGGTCTCAAAGACTGCGTAGAAGAGGCGAAGCCTGAATTCCTGATTCTCCTGCCTCCGCTCTGCTGGTGCTGGGATGATAAAAGCACGCACTACCATACCACACCCAGTTTATGTGAGCCTGGTGATCTAACCCAGGGCCACCTGTGTGTTAGGCAAGCACTCTACCAATCAAACTACATCCCTACCCTGATTGTGTTTTAAATTTAAGACTGTTCTGTTAAGTTGCCCAGGCTGGTCCTGAACTCCCATGTAGCCCAGGCTGTCCTAGAACTGCCAGTCTTCCTGCCTTTACCTACTAAGTGCTGGAATTAGAAGCATGCATCAGCCTCTAATGTAAATGCTCAGTTTATATAGTGCCAGGGATGGAATCTAGGACTTTGTATATGAAAGGAAAGCAGTCTACCAATAGACCTGCATCCATGGACACTCTGTATGTGTTTTCAAGTGTGCAGTATGCCTCTCATGCCTTCACTCATAACAAAATCACTATAATGATGCCTGTGTGGACAGGAGAGGCCTGGCAAGAGAATTAATGTGGAGTCTTAGCCTCAGAAAGTGCCAGACCTTCGAGTCACTTCCCCATCTCTCTCTCTTTCCTTCTCTCTGAGAATTTATTTTTATTTATGTATGTGTCTGTGTAGATATGTGCATGTGAGTGCAGTGCCATTGGAGGGCAGAAGGGGGCGCCAAATCCCCCAGAGCTGGAGCTCCTGGTGGTTGTAAGTCACCTGGTGTGGATCCTGGGAACCAAACTCAGGTCCTCTGTAAGAGTAGTACGTGTTGTGCCATCTCTCCAGCCCCAAGCCTTTTTATCCAAAACACTGTCCCCATCTCTGTATGATTGGCAGTTCTATATGATTTCCCCTCAGAGAACTGTCTGCCACCACTGTTGCTGATTTTTTTATTTTTTATTTTTTTATTTTTTGAGACAGGGTTTCTCTGTAGCTTTGTAGACCAGGCTGGCCTCAAACTCACAGAGATCCACCTGCCTCTGCCTCCTGAGTGCTGGGATTAAAAAGGCGTGTGCCACCACAGCCCGTCGGTTTTGTTTTTTTCTTTTTTCTTTTTCTTTCTGCTGGAACTAAATTTCCTATCCTCAAATAGGTCATTTCTGTGCTGGGTCTAATAAGCAGGTTCATTAGTTTCTTTGTGTGAGTTCGACTATTTTTTGTTGTTTTAATTGATTAGCTAATTGATTGCTTAAAAAGATCTGATTGGTCTGCAGGTGGAAGCCGTGGAACTAATTAAGCCCAAAGTCAGGCAAATCTTGACTCCCAGCTGTGCCTCCTCCCTCAAGGCTGCAGCCAGCACGAACTGGCTCCAGTTTCAAGGTGTTAGCTGGCTGGTTTAGTTCAGAGCAGATGGTCAAGAGGCACATCACAGGAAGGGATCACTTTCCAGGTTCTAGAAGCTAAAGATGGCTCATGGAAGCCGAGACATTAATCTTGCAGCTTGGATCAGAGCGTAGACTTTGGAAAAGAGTCAAGTGGAAAAATTCCATTTCTTTGTGCTCTTTGGAAGAATAATGAGAACTTACAGCCTGCAACAATCTCTTTTCATTTGCAGCTATTGAATTACCTGTTGGCTCAGCTCATCTTTCTATTTAAAATGAGCAATAAAATATACCCTGGGCCGTTGACTGCCTTCGATACATTTTACACACATGGTGGAGGTGCAAGCCAGAGGGGAATTATTCTCCTCAGCATCTGCAGCTTTCTCCCTCACATCTTCACTGGAGAGATTCTCTTTGTGGGTGGTGGGGGGGGGGGGGGGGGGGGATGCCCTTGGCAGCCAACAGAAAGCAGAGCCATTTAAGGAGCTTAGCTCTGATGTCACCTGTCCCGAGAAGCCATGCCTACTTTTTTTCCAGTAAGGAGGTTCACTTTTTCTGCACTTTTAAAATACATTTTTACTTTTTAATAAAAAAAATTGGTATTGTATGTGTGCAGTGATTTTTGTGTGTGCATATTCATCTGTGTGAGGGTATATGTGTACGAGTGCATATGTGTATGAGTGCACATGGGTGTGCTCACATATGCAGAAGCCAGAGGTCACTGTCAGATGTCATCCTTGATGCCTATCCACCTTTTTATTATTTTTCTAAGGTTTATTTAGTTTATGTATATGTGTGTATGTTTGTGTGTGGGATTGTGTTCCTGTGGTGCTGGCCTTATAGGAAGTTGGTTGTGAGCCGCCTGATGTTGGTGCTAGGAGCTGAACTTAGTCCCCTGGAAGAGCAGCAAGCACTCTTAACCATCAAACCATCTCTCCAGGCCCTCCATCTTTTTCTTTTTCTTTTCTTTTCTTTTTTTTTTTTGAGACAGTATTTCTCACTCAGCTCAGAGCTCACAGATTCCATTAGACTAGATGGCCAGTGAGCCACAAAGATCCTCCTGTCTCTACCTGCCCCAGTATTGGGGTTACAGGTGCTCACCATGGTACCCAACATGATGTTATGTGGGTGCTGGGGATCAGACCTCAGATTTTCATGCTTGCATCACAAGAACCCAACTGACCAAACATTCCCCAAGTCCCTCTTTTGCTTTTTTAACTGAAAAACAAAATTAATATTTTAAGTCAATCTTCAAAGGAATGGGTTTCATGGCGGTATTTCCATACATGCCCAGCCTTACACTTTCTACTTTCTCTGTGTGTGTGGTGTATGTACACATGTGTTTGCAGATGTGCCTACCTGTGCACCAAAGCAGAGACTAGAGGAGGATGTCAGGTGTCCTGCTCCATAATTTTCCACCTTATTAACTCAAGACAGGGTCTGCAGTGTACCTGGAGCCAATGAGCTTCAGCGAGCCTCGTATCTCCACCTGTGACAGCACTGCAGTTTCAGGCACACACAGGGCTATCCCTGACTTTTTTTTTTTTTTTAATAACATCAGTACTGGGGATCTGGTCACACATCCTCATGCTTACAGAGCTAGCACTTTCTATCAACTGAACCATCCCCCCTCCACCACCTTCAAGAATGTCTCCACAGTGCCGAAGCTTGGTCTCCCTCTCCATGACCTTTTCGCACTTCCTGTTCCTCCCCATTCCGCCCTGGGGTGTCTTGTGGTCATGGGACCTACTGTGTTTCCTCTGCTCACCTGACAAATCTGGAGCCCCCTCATGGTGGGGCTTCCACATGTGAATTGCTTTGCCAAAGCGATGTGGACCTAAGTAACAGTGTCACAGCTGGGAAGCAACTTGGATAGCCATCTCAAGTGTGGACTGAAGTTCTCACCTGTGTCAAGGATTCTGTAAGTCTGACTGGTTGTTTAGAACTTGGATGAGTAAGTCTGTGGGTGGGGTGGCTCAGTGGGTGAAGGCACCTGCCACTGGGCCTAACTACCTGAGTTCAGTCTCTGGGACCCAGATGGTGGGAGGAGAGAACCACTTCCCACAAGGTTCCCTCTGATCTCTGCTCATGCTCCACAGCACGTGATTGTGGAGACTTGAAATATTGAAGGTCCAGAGCCAAATTATCTGCTGCTCACTGGCTTGCTTACCCTGGCTTGCTTAGCTTCCTTTCTTATACTGCCTATCTCATCTGCCCAGGGATGGCTCCACAGACATACCCATAGGCCAGTCTGATGGAGGCCACTCCTCAACAGAAGTTCCTTCTTCCCTGGTGGTTCTAGTTTGTGTCAAGTTGATAAAAACGAATTGGCGCGGTATGCATGTGCACATACATGTAAATGTTTATGGGTACCAAGTAACAGCCTCAGCAGTCATGCTTTCATCCCCATCCCTAGAGTTGTTGAAGTAGGGTCTGTCCTTGGACTGGACCTCATCAACAAGGCTAGGCCAGATGGCCAGTGAGCCTCAGGGAGCCTCCTTTCTCTGCTTCGCCCCTGCAGCCTGCACCACCAGCCTGGCTTTTTCAGCTGGGTTCTGAGGCTCTAACTCAGCTGCTCACATATATTACTGACAGATCTCTTTCTCCAGACCCAGGCCAACATTCTCCCTGGATTCCAGGACACAGAAGACATTCAAGCTGAGTCACAAAACACCCAGTTCAAACGTCACAGGGAGAACAGAGGCATCCTTAGTGTACTGGTGTTACAGAATATTATTTTCAGGTGTGTTGCTTTTGTTTATGTTGCATTTGTTTAACTCCATGAAGATGTGTTACTGTGCCTGTCTAAAGCACCTGATGGTTTAATAAAAAGCTGGCCAAGAGCAAGGCATGAAGGAGAAAGGATAGGCAGGGCTGGCAGGCAGAGAGAATATAGAGAAGGAGAAGTCTGGGAAGGAAGGACATCAGGGGCCAGCCACTCAGCTGTACAACCAGCAACGGAGTAAGAAAGAAAGGTATACAGACGTAGAGAAAGGTAAAAGCCCAGAGGCAAAAGACAGATGGGTTAATTTTAAAGATAAGAAAAGCTGGCAAGAGACAAGCCACGCTAAGGCCAGGCATTCATAATTAAGAATAAGCCTCTGTGTGTGATTTATTTGGGAGCTGGGTGGTGGGCCCAAAAAGGAGGGGAAAAAACACCCAACATACTGGGCCACCGTGGAGATTTTTACCCAGTAAATGGTGAGACATTCTAATGAAGAAACACAGAAGGGCTTTAATTCAGAAAGGGGCATAGGATATTTTGGCTGAAGTATAAAAATAAGTCTGTATGGCTAAGGCTGACATCACAGAGCCTAGTTAGAATTAGTCCATAGAGTAATTAGGCTCTATTGGTCCAAGTCCGATTATACCTTTAAAGGAAGATGCCAAATATTGGCAATGTAGAATGCCCATTGTTTTGACTGATGGGACTGTTTCAGAGTGACAGTGGAAAATTCTGAGGGGGGGGGGCCCATCTGAACCAGGCACATCCCCAGCCTAGACCATTGTCATAGATACAGCAAGTGGCTGGGTGTGGTGGTGCACATCTGTAATCCCCGCTTTCAGGAGATGGAGGCAGGAGGTAAAGACCACTTTAAATTCAAGGCTAGCCTGAACTACATATTGAATTCTAGGCCAGCTGGAACTACACAGGGATTACATAGCCAAACACACCAAAGAATGAATTCAGAGAGCCATTGCGTTCCTGAGGGTGAGTGAGAAAGCACCAAGGTGGAGAGAGGGCGGTTCCAGGGGAGTAGTAGGAGGTGGGAGACGTGGTTAGGAGAGAAACTGATGGAGATGAGGTGACTGAATGGTAGGCAGGAGGTCAAGAGGTCAAGGCCAGAATCTAGTGGATAGAAGCACTAGGGAGATAAAGGATTTGATGAAGTACTTGACATGCAAGCGTGAGGACCTGAGTTCAATCATTGGAACACATGTTAAAAAACAAACAAACAAACAAACAAACAAACAACCCAGACATGGTGGCACCCACTTGTAATCCCAGAGATAGGAAGATCCCTGAGACTCACTGGTCAGCCAGTTAGCCGACTTGGTGAGTTCTTTGTCAGTGGGAGACCCTGTTTCAAAGAAAAGGGTGCGCGCGCACACACACACACACACACACACACACACACAGCTCCCCTGCCTCGTATGGACCCATACACCGTTGGGTCCTCTGCAAGAGAAGTTAGTACTCAACGCTAAGCCATTTCTCCAGTCCCTGTCTGTTGCTACTGTTTTAGAGAAATGACTTATTTTGGAGACTAGGACTCACGTGTCTCAAGCTGGCTTTGAATTTACTGACCACCACAATGATTGTGACAGTTCATTGTGACTATCAACTTATGTCTGTGAGGGCATGCCTGTGAAGTAGCTTCTAACATGGGCTAATTGAAGTGGGGAGACCCACCCTGAATGTAGGTGGCATGATCCTGTGAGCTGGGGTCCTGGATTGAATGAAAAGGAGAAAGTGAGTTGAGCACCAGAATCCATCTCTGTCTGCTTCCTGACTGCGGATACAATGTAACCAAATGCCTATCATTTCTGGATACAATGTAACCAATTGCCTCACCTTTCTGCCATGACTCCCTACCAAGATGGACCATACCTTCAAACCATGAGTTAAAGTTGGTGTCTTTCTTTTGTAAGTTGCTTTTTGCCAGGTACTTTAGGTTATAGCAATGTGAAAAGTGACCCATAGATTGACGGTAGCAATGACAGTGTCTAGAAAGCCAGCCTGTGATTTACTTTTCTTGCTTCCAACTTTATCCCAATGGCCTTCCCACCAAGCATCCCTTCGCCATTCTTCCAGTGGCTCCCATAGAAACAGGCGAAAGGTCCCACCTCCCAGATTCAGCCCTTTACTAAGTGATAAGTTTCGGCTCATGACCTACCAGCCAGCAGTGAATTCCACATGGGCATCGAAAAAGCCAGTGACCTGGCCAGTGGCCGCCTTCCAGCCCTCGATGCGTGCTCGGATCAGGCCTTCTCTTTTTTGATTGCGTACCACCTTCACCAGCCCAGGGTAGCGTTTGTGGACATACTCTTCCAAGGGAGCCTTCAACTCCTCTATAAATGACAAAATGCAAGACATGAATCACCTTAGACCTGCATCCCGAACACTGTGATGGGGCTGGGTAGATATTTGATTGTTAAGAGTACTTACACCTAAGAATACTAACACCTCATAGAGAGCATCAGAGTTCAGTTCTTAGCACCCATATTGGCTCCTCAAAACCCCCTGTAACTCCAGTTCAAGGGGATCTGACTCTCTCTTTTGGCCTCTGTGGATGTCTGCATACATGCGCATATATTCACATGCAAAGATACAAATATGCACAGCTTTAAAGTATTGAAAATAAACATTGTAAACCTTCAGGATACCTATTCGTCTTTACAAAGTCCCTTGAGTGCAAAAAAGTAGGCATGTGAGAAATTTTAACTCTCTGGCATTTAGAAAGTTGGGATATATCTCCATGCCCTCATCTAAGTTAGTTGTGCTATGACACATGTGAGTAGTTAACATTGACTGTCAATTTGGCAGAATCTAGACTCATCTGGGAAGATACACATCTGGGCAAATCTGTGAGGCAGTCTCTGGATTAGGGTGAATGAGGTGGGAAGACCCCTACTAAATGTGGATGGCACCACATGTGGGGTGGACTGAATTAAAATGAGAAGGTGAACTGAATACCAGCATTCAGCTCTCTCTCTCAACTTCCTGACTGCAGGTGCAATGGGACAAGATGCCTCACTCTGTCACCCCGCCATGCCTTCCTCACAAGGATGGACTGTGAACCTTCAAACTGTGAGCCAGAACAAACCCTTTCTTCCATAAGTTTTTGTTTGATTTTTTGTTTGTTTGTTTTTCGAGACAGGGTTTCTCTTGGTGTAGTTTTGGTGCCTGTCCTGGATCTCGCTCTGTAGACCAGGCTGGCCTCAAACTCACAGACATCTGCCTGGCTCTGCTGCCCAAGTGCTGGGATTGAATGCGTGCACCACCTCCACCCAGCCCCAAAAGTTGTTTTTGCCAGGTATTTCTGCCATAGCCACAAGGAAAGTAACTAAGGTAGTGTGGAAAGGAAGGGGAAGAAAAGCTATTCCATAGAGAACTCAACACCCTCATCGGCAAGAAGCCAGCTTCTGCCTCCTTAGTGCTGAGATTAAAGATGTGCACTATCACCCCTGTTTTATGTTTGTTCGTTTTGTTTTTGTCTGTTTGTTTGTTTTTTGAGACAGAATCTCTCATTGAACCTGGATCTTGCTGATTCATCTAGACAAACTGGCCAAGGAGCCCCAGGGATCTTCCTGCTTCTGCCCCTTCAGTGCTGGGGCTAGAGACACCCACCACTGTACGAAGCTCTTTTATGTGGCTCTGCTGTAGAGACCTCCAAATGTTCCTTTAACAGAAACTATGCAGATCTTTCACACCTTAAGGATGCCCAGCAGCTTTTGCAAATTGAAGGGCCTGTGCCTTCAGCAGATGTAGGGGCTGGCCTCTCTGGTCATGGGTTTTGTTCTTTAAAGACACAGCCATGTGGCACCAAGAAGAAGAGAGGATGGGGTGTTCTGACAAATAGGGAGGACTGAGTAAGAAAAGGTAGAGGGTCACGGAAATTCATGTCAGACAAGGGCTGGGATGCTGGGCAGAGAGGAAGGTCTGTGCATGGTCCTGCCACCCCAACACGAAGCTCACCTGCTCAAATTCTAACCCTTCCCCACCCCAGTACTGGCCATGGTGTGTATGGAGAAGTCAGAGAGCAACTTGCAGGAGAGACTTCTTGCTTCCCAGTGTTTGGGTCTGAGGAGGATGCTCAAGTTGTCACACTTGCCGGCAATCTCCTTTACCTGTGAGACATCCCCCCCTCCCACCCCGCCTCCCTCAATGGTTCTTATTTCTCCTCTGTTCCTCCACACGGTTTTAAGGAATCTGAATGGGGATTTCAGAACTGTGCAGATAGCCTGAGGAAGTCATGTCAGAGGTGACAAAAAAGGCCACAGATGAAAGTATTTCAGCTAGCCACAGAAAGAAACTATTTAGAGCCAGAAAATTAAGGGAGATAGTGCCAAGTTAGGCAGGGAGAGAGGGGATGTGCACTCACTATTCCACCACACATTTACACACACACACACACACACACACACACAAAACCCATATCACCACAGGGCTGGTGACCTCTTGCACCTGAGCAAAGAATGATAAGCCTACTAGAAAATAGTGAATAGGTGGCCAACAGGAAAGCCTGCCAATGGCAATGGATTAAATACTATTCATCTGAAATTAGCTTCTGAGAAAGAAATGGTCCTAGGGAGATGGCTCGGGGAAAATCACTCACTGTACAAGCACGAGGACTTGAGATTGGCTCCCCAGCACCTATTACAAAGCCAGGCACGGTGGCATGAGCCTGTAATCCCAATACCAGGTGGGGAGGATGGAGACTGGAAGATTCTTTGACTGCCAGCCTAGCTCCAAGTTTAGTGAGAGAACTGTTTTCAAGGGACTAAGGTGGAGAGAGATTAAGAGAGAAGATACCCAACATTAACCCCTGGCCTCCACAGGAACACATGTGTGCATATGCGTGCATATAACACACACACACACACACACACACACACACACACACACACACTCAAATAAAAAGGACTGGGGGTGGGGTGTTGCTCAGTGGTAGAGTATATCCAGGGCCCTGGTTCAATCTCCAACACCAGGGGAAAAAAAATAAAGTCAGTAAGAACAACACTTTGTGTAAGTTCCTTTTCTCCTCAAGACAAACTCAAATAAGAAAACAAAAACCTATTTCTGCTGAGATAAATGTTTACCTTCCAGGACTAGAGGAAATCCGATACTAAATTGGCCAGGTGCCATTTGGGAATCCTTGTGTGGCTGAGGGTTTTGATAAACAGTATTTGGGGGAGTTGGGGAGGGCAAGGGGGGAAGCGAATGCCACCCCAGATCCAAAGGGACTAGCAAGGGAGGCGCATCTGCTCCTTGGCAATAAAAGCAACAACTGTCATCCAGGCTTAGGGCGTGTAAACTGGAAGTGAGAAGGGTTCAAACACTACAAACTAACGGAGGAGGTTGTTATTACAGAATTCTATGCAGACTCCTCACGCTCATCAGTGTTAGCAAATACTCCTTTGGTATTCTCTTGTCTCAAAGGGCTAACCCAGGAGAGTCTCCCCACCTACTCCCCAAATCAATATGAGAAGCCCTGGACCACACAGACATGGGCCTGGAAGGTGGCCATTCATCCAGGGTCTGGGTGGAGTTCATGGATCCCTCACAGTGAATAACCTCACCCTCCAGCCTCACTGTCACTAGGACTGCAGGCTGAGGATAATCAAAGACTGGTGGATGCATGAAGAATTGGTCTGTGCTTGAGAGGGTTCTAGAATGTTAATTTGCATTGCAATCACTGGTAGGTCTGAGTTATAGCCTAAGAAGTTGTGTGTGTGTGTGTGTGTGTGTGTGTGTGTGTGTGTGTGTGTGTGCATGCTTGCCTGTGACTATGTGAGGGTATGGTCACATACTAATAAAACACATCTTTAAAACCTACAAAACTATTTGTTCCTGGAACTTTCCATTTAATTTTTAGATGATTTGCACTATAATTGACTGAAGCTAACCCAAACTATAGAATGCAAAAATTCAGGTAAAGTGGTGGGTGATGACCATGCTACCCCAACCAGGATTTTATTATTGTTGCTATCATCAGCCGCCCACTCCCAACCCCCACTGCCACTCTGATTACTGACACCACTCCCAGCCCACAGCTGCTGAGATAAGGGACCTGCTGCTCCCTGGGAATGTGTGGGTTGTGGCAGCTGAGGATGAGTGAAGAGCACATATGGCGTGTTCCAATTAGAAAACAGAACAACAGGGCCTGCCTCCAAGCCAGGCAGTCTTGGAGTCCGAGTCACTCGGGAGCCCATGAACATCTGAGTTCCCCGGCTTGTCTCGAAGCTGGCCTACTACAACCAGCCTCAGCGGGGTTGGCCAGCAGCCGGGAGGAGTGTCATGCCAACACAGGAAGTCTCAGAAAGCACACATAACAAAAAAGGTACCACTTGAAACATCTGGAAAAAAAATATTCAGGTCGGTAGTATAAAGTACATCCAAAGTGTCCTAGGAACATTCTATCATGTTAATCATAACCCCTGAGCCCACTAAAGTGGTGGTTCTCAACGTGTGGGTCATGACCTTTCTGGGGGCGGTTGGATGACCCCTTCACAGGGGTCGCCTCAGACCATTGGAAATATCAGATATTTATATTGTGATTCTTAACACTAACAAATTACAGTTATGAAGTAGCAATGAAGATCATTGTATGGCTGGGGGGGGGGGGCGGTCACCACAATGTGGAGAACTGTATTAAAGGGTTGCAGTATTAGGAAGGTCGAGAACCGCTGCTCTAAAGACTTAGCCTGGCCCCTGGTGACCCGTGACAACATTTCCTGTATCTGTGGGTTTGCCAAGTCTCGATAGTTCATAAAATGAGAATCCCTTGTGTCCGCTAGTCTTGCTCACAAACTCTTTTCAAAACATTGTATCCACCCTTGCTGTAGAAGGAGGGAGAAGATGTGTGTGGGCAGTGGCACGTGTGTGGGGAGATCAGAGGGCCACTGTGTGGAGGTAGTCTGTTCTACCTTTATGTGAGATCCAGGGTTGAACTCGGGTCGTTGGGTTTGTGTAAACAAGTGCTTTTACTTGCTTAACTGTCTTGCCATCTCAGTCACTTTTAAAAACATATTTATTATCTTGAAGTTGTGTGTGTGTGTGTGTGTGTGTGTGTGTGTGTCTGTCTGTCTGTCTGTGTTCCAATTTGTTCTAGTTTCATTCTGCTGCAGTAGCAAACCACTCTGACCAAAAGCAATGCAGGAGAGAAAAGAATTCGTTTGACTGACACTTCCAGTTCATGGACTATCAGTGAGGCAAGTCAGGGCAGGCACTTCAGCAGAAACTTGAAAGCAGAACTGCATGCAACTCCATGCGGCATCACCTCTGACCAGAGAACTCACTCACAGCCCAGGAAGTGCAATAGGAATCACCAGGAATGCTCCTTGCTGGACCTCTGGTAGGCTCATGCTCATCTAGCTTTCTTATACCTTCAGGACCACCTGCTCAGGGAATGGTGCCGCCCACAGTGGGCTGGGCCCTCCTTTATCAATAAAAATCAAGAAGGTGTTCCTCCCTGCAACATGCCCACTGCCATTCTGACCTGGACAATCTCTTAATTAAGGTGACTCTAGGCAAGGTCAAGTTGACATTACAGCTAAGTAGACACCACCAATCAATTTCTCCATGGTTGGTCCTTGCTCCTGGCCAGTTCTCTGTACTCTCCTGGGTCACCAAAAGCCACCACCTATCTGGAAGGATCTAACATGACACGTAGATTGGGACCTTCCAATGGAAACTGTTCATTATGGTCCATACCTGTAATCTAAGTGCTCCTGGTGGTAGAGGCAGAGGAATTGGGAGTTTGGGGACATCCTCAGCTATGTGAGACTTGGTCTCAAGACAAAATTTCTTCAGGCTGGATGAGTGGATTGCAGTACCCCCAGAGGGTGGGGTGGGGGTCCTGAGTCCTTGCATCATGTTAGCATCCCATAATTTCCCCAATACCAGCCTTTGGTTGCACCCATAATGAGGTTCACTGAGACTGGGGTTCAATGACATTCAGCTCAGAAGACACAGTTTTATCACAGACATTCATTGAGACACTTCACATTTCCCAAGCATCATTTTTCCCTGAGATATTTTCATATTTTATGTATGTGCAAATCAGTTATGAAAAAAATAGACTTAAAATTCCTAGATTCCCAGGTGTGCATGAAAAGATCTTTATGCCTAAAATAACCAGCCCACTAACTATATAAAGTGCAGCCGAACCAAGACCAATGCCTAGCTAATCTTCACAGTTGCCTTGATTGGATTAAGAATTACTGAGGCACATCTTTGGGTTATGTTTGTAGAAACGTTTCCAGAGGCAATGAACAGATGGCAGGTGGGGAGCCCATCTTTAATGACAATGGCCCCCTACCCTGGTTGTGCAGCCATTTCCTCCTGGAAGGAGGTGTGGGGGTCATGAGACTCAGGAAGTAAAGAAACTTCACCTTGTCTGGGAAAATGGAAAATTACAAGATACCCCGGACCCTTTCCCCTCGATGTTACAGAAGCAATACAAATGCACTGGGAGAGGAGACTGGCTAGCTGAGCTGTCAGGAGGAGCTTTTCAGACCCATGGAGCTGCCAGCAGGTCATGTAGGAGAACTCTGAGGCTTCAGCTTTCAGGAGTCTTCATCCCTATCAGGATGGCTTGTTAGTGATGCAGCTACATTAACCTGTCACCCAGACTCCTGTTAATAACACCAAGAAAACTCACCAGTCGGACTTTGGTAGAACCATTATTTTGGTCTGCCATGTATTCTCATTCTGGAATGAACAGATACATGTGTTGTGTCTATCTAGAAAAAGCTACACACCATGCACGGACTGCTTAAAATGGAAGGGGGAAAAAAATAGAGCCAGCCAGCTGAAGGCTGGCGTTCTGTTTTTGAAGCTTCCTGCTCCACCTGGATCCAAGTGAACTACCTCGTGTTTACTCTCAATTAACACCCTCCCTGCAGCCACTGTGTGCATCACCTCAACTGAAAGCCCCTACAGCAACCCTGTTTTCCCCACCATGATAAACCAGTAACAAAGATTCTATTATCTTCAAACTTAGGGTTTGGGAGTGATCCATGGCTTAGTGGGAAAGGTGCTTCCCTATGAAAGCAGGAAGAACTGACTTTGACTCCCAGAACTCATATTAAAAGTCAGGCATGAGGACTGGAGAGATGGCTTAGAGGTTAAGAGCACTGACGGCTCTCCCAAAGGTCCTGAGTTCAATACCCGAAACCACATGGTGGCTCACAACCATCTGTAATGAGATCTGGTGCTCTCTTCTGGCCTGCAGGGATACATGGAGACTGAACACTGTATACATAATAAATAAATAAATCTTTAAAAAAAAGGAAAAAGGAAAAAAAGTCAGGCATGAGGCTGGAGAGAGGGCTCAGCGGTTAAGAGCATGTACTGTTCTCACAGAGGACCCAGGGGTGGTTCCCAGAATCCACATAAGGCAGCTCACAGCTACCTGTAATTGCAGAGCCAAGAGACATAGCCCCTTCCTCTGGACTTCATGAGCACTCACATTCTCATGTGCACACACACACACATATGGGTGCATGCACACACATATACACATACATTTAATTAAAAATGATAGATTTCGGTATTTTTGTTTTTTAAAGCCAGGTGTGCATAGTATCATGGCTTATAATTCTAGCTTGAGGGACGAAGAATCTGGTGGATTCCTGGGACTTGCCTGTGTGTTCTGGGCCAGTGAGAGAGAGATACTGTCTCTGTGGGGGAGCCCAACACAGCTTGACCACACAGCTGCCATGACAGGCTTAGAAGCCCAGACACAGTTTCTGGCAGGCAAGACCTGGACCCAGGAAAAGCCATAAGCTGACCCGACCCAGGGAGGGCCTGCATCTAAGAGGAAATACCTGACATTCCAAACATTCCCTATACCCCTTAACAAATCAGCCAATCAGGTTTCTGAACCCTGGAAATCCCCTCACCCCAACCTCTGCTATGATAAAAACCCCGCCCTGCCTGGGCTCTGGGCTCTCTGCTCTTGTGGCTGCATTGGACAAAGAGTCCAAGCTCTGAGCCTGAAAATAAAGGCTCTTTGCTTTTACATATGGGATTTGGTCTCTGTGGTGGTCTTTTAGGGATCCCCAAGATCTGGGCATAACATCTCAAAAACAAACAAGAAATCAAGGTGAACAATGCCTGAAGAACAGCTAAAGCTGTCCTTGATCCTCCCTAGGCATGCTTACACATGTGTACATACTTACACACGTGTACATACTTACACACAAGTGCATCTCCACATGCACACACAAATAAATGAATGAATATTTAAGAATTGGAATTTTTTTCAAAATGAATGAATTCGGGTTTGTAGGACCTGAAATTCATATACTTTGGGAGATTCCTTTTTATGTAAGAAACAAAAACTCTTATTTTTATACTTTTGCAAAAATATGGGCTGGGGAGATGGCTCAGTGGTTAAAAGTGAACACTGCTCTCCCTGAGAATCCAAGTTTAGGTCCATGTCAGGACACTTTCAACCACCTGTAACTTCAGCTCCAGGGGATATGGCACCCCCTTCTGGCCTCCACAGGCACCTTCATTCACACATGCACATGCCCCAAACAGACATACACATAATTTAAAAATAAAATAAGAGAATTTCTTTATAAAATACTTAAATATTTAGGTAGGTCCCCTGGGGTGGCTGTGAAGGGTATCCCAAACAAGAATATAAAACTGTGAGCCTGGTGAGATGGGCTTTGGCAAGTCAGAGTTCCTACCCTGACAACCACTGTTCTTTTTCAAACATCCCAAGTACTCGGCTTGGATGTATCACTAATGAAATATTTATATCCCCAAATTGCTAATGAAGCTGAGTAAAAATGTCAGCTAATCAGAAAAAGCTCCAGAATATACCATTTATGGAGATTAGACCCCCTTTCATAATCTAATGAGGATGTCTCACAGACTTTAACAAGCCATAATGTGTATTGAGTCTTTATTAAGGGCCGCGGGCGACTGTGACTTTACCTATTTCAACTCTTCCTGCCTTCTTTGCAACCCTGTTTAAGTAAAAGGGTATTATGATCACCAGTTTATAGATAAGAAAATGGAGGTGTGCAGAGGGTTTGTGTCATCCCAGGATTCATAAGATGGAAACTAAACCCCTGTCCATGCATGGTGGGATGTACCTGTAACATCAGCCCATAGGAGGTTTGAGACAGGAGGACTGTGAGTTCAAGGCCAGACTAGGCTACATAATGAGACAATATCTCAAAACAAAACTTAAAAAGGGACCAAGGATATAGTTCAAAAGTAGAATGATTGCCTAGAATCCCCCAATGAGGGGCTGGGAGTGTGGCTCAGCATTAGAGCACTGCCAAGAACCCCACAGTGAAGGGCTAAGGCCATGGCTCAGGAGTGGAGTTCTTGCCTGGAATCTCCAGTGAGGGGTTGAGGTTGTGGCTCAGTGGTTGATCACTTGCCCCACTGCCCCAGCGAAGGCCTGGGATTGTGACTCAGTGGTAGCACTCTTGCTGATCACAAACAAGGCTCTGTTTCAAGGTCTAGTGCTGTAACAGTAGCAACCAAAGCTATCTTCCTTGATGAGAGATGAAGGTGTAACAGGGAAGCTCATGAATGGGATCAGTGCCCTCATGAAAGACCCAAGGAAGCTAGCTGGTCCCTTTAACTGTGTAAAGACACAAATACAGACCAGGCCTTCACCAGACACCCAGTCTGCTGGTGCCTTGACCTGGGACTTCCTAGGTCTCAGAACCATAAGCACTAAATTCTACATCACCATTACTCATCCAGTCTCAGGCGTTTTGTCATAGGAGTGAAAGGGAGCTTAAGAAAGAGCCAGTCACTTTTCCAGGCTTATGACATTTGTAAGTGACGTGTTTGCCCACATCTTACTCCTGTGAAATTATGAGAGCTGACATCTGTCTGTTTGTGGGAACCTTCTGACACTGCCATAGACTTGTCTTGAGGATCTGCTCCTTCCAGAGGCTCTACAGCACATTTGCTTGCAGAAAAGTTACCAGTGTGTCCCATCTTGCTACCTACCTAGGGATATACGAAGAACAAATGTGACTGAGTATGAAGGACCCAGAAAAAGACATGCCCTTTGTCCTCATTATATTTCTGTTGCTATGATAAAAACACCTGGGGGCAAAGAAGCTTAGGGGAAGGAAGATTCATTTCAACTCACAATCTGGGTTACAGTCTATCATTGCGGAGAAGTCAGGGCAGAAGCCTCAAACAGCTAATCACATCATATCCAGAGTCAAGAGCAGAGAGAAAGGCATGCATGTATGCTTGCTTGCTCACTTATCTGCCTGCCTAGGCTAAGCTTTATTTCTCTAGTCTTATGCAGTTCAAAACCCCCCTGCCTAGAGAATGGTGCCACCCACAGTGGGCTAGGTCTTCCCAAATCAATTAACAACCAAAGCAATCCCCCACATGTATGATATAACATGTCTAAAAGGAAATAAGGACAGGTAAATATTGGGTGATAAGGAAGGGCTGAATACATGTGGTGGACACATGTACTAAGTCATGAAAGAAGATATAAAACTAATTATTCTTCTAGTTTTAACTCTGTCATGGATTTTTCATTTTTTGTTTGTTTGTTTTTCCTTGGTGGATAAGTCCATAAAAATATATTCGAGCTGGGCAGCGGTGGTGCACGACTTTAATCCCAGCACTCAGGAGGCAGAGCCAGGTGGATCTCTGTGAGTTCGAGGCCAGCCTGGTCTACACAGTGAGATCCAGGACAGGCACCAAAACTACACAGAGAAACCCTGTCTTGAAAAACCATATGAAGTATATTAAGTATAAAATCCAATGTGAAGTCCCAGAGATTCAGAATGGCTATTCTAACTGTCTAGAAGTTTTTGTTATTGTTGTTGTTTGTTTGTTTGTTTTGGTTTTGGGCTTTTTTTGGGCTTTTTTGTTTTGAGATATATAGACTTTGGGTCTGGTCAATTTCATTGCGAGATGGTTTTTATTTGCAAGTTCTTTATAATAAAGTTTTAATAAATATAAAAAATAAAAAAAAACAAGACTACCCCCTACAGATGTGTCCACAGATCGCCAATGTGGAGAATCCTTCACTAATGCTCTCCCTAGATGATTCTAGTTGTAAAAGTTGACAGTTAAAGCTAACCACCACAGCCTTCCATTTGGAATCTGAATCCCTGATGGTGAATGGGGACGGCGGTCTCCATCACTCATAGGATGCTGGTCCAGAAGGGCAGGCTCATGTCCTGGACTGGAAGTGGCTACTGGCCCTTCTAGGTTGCCTTCCACCAGCAGCAGTCAATGCTTCCTGCAGCAGCGGCTCACAGGCTGATCGAGATGGCTGACCAGTGTGGGGTATCAAGGGAACCGTCTGGGGTTTAAGATGATACCACTGCCACTGTGTCCATTACTCTTCTCAGAGCTGTGACCAAATGCTTCACAAGAAGAGGGCTTTATTTTGGCCCATAGTTTAAAAGGATTCATTCTGTCATGGTAGGGAGGCTATGGCAGTAGGAACATGAGGCTGCCTGTTCACACTGGAGTGGATAAAGAAGCAGAGAAAGGGGAATACTGGGGCTCATTGGACTTCTTTTTTATTAATTCTGAGACCACAGTTTATAGAATTGCCTTGCCCACATTCAGGGAGGGTCTTCAGTCCTAAGTTATTCCTCTTTGGAAACGCCCTCCCAGACACAACCAGAGACACATCTCCTAGGAAACCGGCCATACAGTCAAGTTGGCAATGAAAATGAACCACCGCAACCTCCAAGCTGCATGAGTCATGGTGTTAAAAGTCTTGTGATAGTCCCATTGCCAAGACATGGACATGTCCATCTCTGAGAACCTAGGATCAACGTAGAGCCAGGGTGAGGACCCATGCAGAGGGACTCCTTAAGAGTGGGCTATGGGGTTGGCTGAGCAGATAAAGTGCTTGCTGTGTGCACACTGGAAGGCTGGAGTCCAGATACTCAGAACCCAAGTAAAAGCCAGGCAAGTATGATGGCTGCCTGGGATCCAGCACTTCGGAGGCAGAGAGAAGGGATCCCTGAGGCAAGCTAGCTAGCCAGACTAGCTGGAGTCAGTGAGAAACCCTGCCTCAGTACATAAAAAATGATCCAGGGAAACACATATCAGCCTATACAAGTGTGTGCACACACACACATACATACATGTATGTATGAGCACACATATACAAGAGTGCCTATACACATGTGAACACACATATATACCTGCATGCATAACACACACACACACACACAAACACACACACACACACGTGTGTGTGTGTGTCCATGTGCACATGTGGAATGTAATAATACAGAAGAAGGCTATCTTCAATATTTTGCTCTCTGAGCACCTCCCAGCTTTACTAACTCAAATAATGTACTTGTTGAGTATGAAGAGAAGGACTGGAATGAGAGGGGCGGGGCGGGGGGAAGTAGAGGCGAGAGCAAGAGGCTTCGAGAAGATCGGAGAAGGTTTAAAAGGGATGTTTTTGCAGTATCTGAAAGCATTTACAGGCAACGCCGTGGTGAGATAAAAGAAAAGAAACAAGAAGGCCGAAAACACGTTAGAAGCAGAAGCAACGCGAGGCTCAGAATACCAAGGCACGGAACTCAATACATTGCTCTGAGTTGTGCATTTGTGAGGAGGGCGCTGGAGAGAGGAAAAGCTCAAGGGCTTTTAACTCCATTGTCAAAAAATTCCCCATTTTCTGCCTCTTCCATTCAGAGCTCCCCCTCCAGTGCCAGTGAGGTGGCTCAGTGGGTAGGGACACTTGCTGCCACGCTCGACAACCTGTGTTTGCTCCCTGACACCCACGTGAGAGAACTGACCCACCCAATGGTTCTCTGATCGCCACACATGTTCCACGGCATCATGCACGTCCACAAATAAACACATACACACACACACACACACACACACACACACACACACACACACAAATAATAAAAATATTGATAAGGAAGCCTCATGATGACTACAAATGGTTAAGATGGCATCTGGCCTCCTACGCATACAGGAAGCAGTCGAGGCCTGGGAAGATGGCATGCTGGGTAAAGTGCTTGTCATGCAGTCATGAGGACCTGATTTCAACCCCCAGAACTCAGGTTTTTATAAAAATAATGCTCAGCACAAACGTGTAATCCTAGTGCTGGGGAGGTGGAGACAGGCAGATCCCAAGGGTTTCCTAGCCAGTGAGCCTAGCCTATTTCACAAGTTCCAGGTGAGTGACAAAGACCATCTCAAAAAAAAACAAAAAAAGAAGAGAAAAGAAAGGAAGGAAGGAAGGAATGAGAGAGAGAGAGAGAGAGAGAGAGAGAGAGAGAGAGAGAGAGAGAGAGGAAAAAAGTAGGTAGCACTTGAAGAATGGTATCTGAACTGAGCTAGTCCTCTTGGCCTACACATCCACACAGGAGGGGGGGGGGGGGGAGGGAGGAAAGGAGGAGGGGGAGAGAGAAACAAGCAGTCAAAACTCTGGTATCTGCAGCCGACCCTAACAACATGTGAATTTAAGCGATAAAATTTGTCTACAGGCTGGAGTGTGTTTTTCTTTCATTATGTTTCTTATTTACTGGGATATTGATTTGGAATGCTCTGAAGCCAGCAAACCTCTTCCTCTGAAATAGCAGGGGTTGCCATCATTAAGGAACAAAAAAAAAAAAAAAAAAAAAAAGTGAGCCAACCGGAAGACAGGAAAAGCTCAGGCCAAGGCCACAGGGAGGCGTCTCAGCACCAGACTGCTCCTTCCTTGAGTTTTCTTTATATGCAGTTGGCAGCCAAGGATGGAATAACTAAAGCAAGTTATGTGGCCAGTTCCCTATCTCTGGCATTGTGAGGTCCGGACTCTACACAGTGAGAGTCCTATGCCAAATGCTCAGTGAGTCTTCGGGAAATGCCCACATTGAAGTGTTGCATGAGTGTTCTATAAACAGCTTGTAGAAATGGACACATTGCTTTTACAAAAAGGAAATCTATAAAGATACGTAATAGAGATATGGGGCAAAACTCTGTTAGGATGATAGCGCTCTACAACAGCGGCTCTCAACCTTCCTAATATTTTGACCCTTTAATACCATTCCTTGTGTTGTGGTGGCCACCAATTATCTTTGTTGCTATTCCATGACTGCAATTTTGCTACTGTTGTGAATTGTAATGTAAGTACCTATGTTTTCTGATGGTCTTTGGGGGGTCATGCCCCATAGGTTGAGAACCACCGCTCTGCAAGGATCAGGACTATCTCCCCAGAATCCACAATAAAAAAAAAAAAAAATTGCCAGGCGTGGCGATGTTTATTAGCAATCCTAGGCCAGGAAAGGTGGGAACTGGTAGATCTGTGGAGTGCGCTGGTCAGCCAGTCTAATCTACTTACCAAGGTGCTGACAAGCCAGAGACCTGTCTCAGAAACAAATGAACAACAGCAAAAGTGAATAGCAAGTCAACAGCCAAATCTCTCTGTAAGGGGCTGAGTGTATGTCCCACTGGTAGAGCCCCTGCCTAGAATCCCCCAGTGAGGGTCTGGGGTGTGGCTCAGTGGTAGAGCACCTGCCTAGAATCCCCCAGTGAGGGGCAGGGGTGTGGCTCACTGGTAGAGCACCTGCCTAGAATCCCCCAGTGAGGGACTGAGTGTGGCTCAGTGGAAGAACACCTGCCTAGAATCCCCCAGTGAGGGGCTGGGGTGTGGCTCAGTGATAGAGCCCCTGCCTAGAATCCCCCAGTGAGGGGCTGGGGTGTGACTCAGTGGTAGAGCCCCTGCCTAGAATTCCTCAGTGAGGGGCTGGGTTGTGGCTCAGTGGTAGAGCCCCTGCCTAGAATTCCTCAGTGAGGGGCTGGGTTGTGGCTCAGTGGTAGAGCCCCTGACTAGAATTCCTCAGTGAGGGGCTGGGTTGTGGCTCAGTGGTAGAGCACCTGCCTAGAATCCCCCAGTGAGGGGCTGAGTGTGGCTCAGTGGAAGAGTGATAACCAAGAATGTCCCAATGAGGGGCTGGGGACATTGCTCAGCAGTCAAGCACTTGCATAGAATCTCCCAGTGATGGGCTTCACGCAGCCCTAGGACTAATCTTCAGGAATTGAAATATAAATAAATAAAAATCACAGTAGAACAAAGTATAAACACAACCATAAGACACAATGACTACAAGGTCAGGATGAGCTCTTCAGACCCAACTCAAGTCAATGGGTGTCCAGAGGTAGAGTTCTTTAAGTCATTACCATTAAGGGAAACTGAGGTAAAGGACCCACAGACTTAGAGCATCATTTCATCATTAACTACAAGTTTACATTTGCTTCAAATTAAATGGTTTTTGTTACTTCTGTATTTGTCCTGTTTCTTTCTTTCTTTTTTTTTAAGATTTATTTTATTTGTAAGTGTGTGTCTCTGTGGGTTCACATGATCCACAAAGGCCAGAAGAAAGTGTCAAACCCCTGGAGCTGGAGTTACAGGGAGTTGTGACCCACTCAAATTCAGCTCCTCTGCAAGATCAGCAAGTGCTTTTTTGTTTTGTTTTGTTTTTCCAGACAGGGTTTCTCTACGTAGTTTTGGTGCCTGTCATGGAACTCACTCTATAGACCAGGCTGGCCTCAAACTCACAGTGATCCGCCTGCCTCTGCCTCTCGAGTGCTGGGATTAAAGGCGTGCACCACCACCACCCTGTCAGCAAGTGCTTTTCTCTTGAGCCCCTTATTCTTCTTTTTAAAGCCAGGTGGCATAGAAGGCTTTGCCTGGGGCAGGCTCTCTCTCTCTCTCTCTCTCTCTCTCTCTCTCTCTCTCTCTCTCTCTCTCTCTCTCTCTCTCAAGTGTATATACATGGTCCTTACCACTTCCTTCCTCACACAGCCTGCAAGTGCAGGCATGGAAATGCAAATGTATCACTGAGCTGTGATGACAGAGCCACCAAGCAGGTGCTGCCACACTGCTGTGATCTGGTTAGAGGCAACAACAGGAATCATTTATGATTAGGGAAGCTCTTTCCGGGCAGTAGGAAAGGTAGGTGATGTTCACAGGACGAGTCCCTGGCCAAGCATGGAGCTGTGTGATAACCTGGCATCTCCCACCTCTGTCAATCAGGGCCTCATCAACCCAGGGAGAATCTTATCTGCCCCAAACATACACTCCTTCTATCTCTGCAATTATAGAACCAGAAGAAAAGCAAACAATGCCAGGTGGATGCTTTTCCAAAATCCTTTCTGGAAGGCCAGAGGGTAGAACCTTCCACTCAAAGGAAAAAAAAAGTTTTCTAACCCAAGCCATACTGCTTTCAACTTTTGAACACAACTGAACAAGAGAGGATGCCCACTGCCAGGTGTTCTTGTTTGAAAGACAGTATCAGTGATAAGTTATATAACCAACTGCATCACAGAAACCCACAAGATGATGCCTGGTAGCAGGTAATGTGTTAGTCAGATTTCTGATACTAAAATGAGTATCTTCTTTTTTTTTATGCACATGAAAACAAAAGGTCAATTTTGGTTCATAGTTTTAGAAGTTTTAGTCCATGGTACTGTCTACTCAACTTCATAAAATGTGTGATAATCACTAAAATATGGTGGTATACGCCCATGAGTCCTAACCCTAAGGAAGCCAAGGCAGGAAAAACATGAGTTCAAGGCCACCCTGGGCTATATAGTAAGACTCCATCTCAACAATATAATAAAGATGGCCAAGGTTGCAGAAGTAGCTCATTAATAGAGCCCCTGCCTAGAATTCTCCAGTGAGGGGCTGGAGTGTGGTTCAGTGGTAGAGCCCCTGCCTAGAATCCCCCAGTGAGGGGCTGGGGTGTGGCTCAGTGGTAGACCATCTGCCTAGAATTCCCCAGTGAGGGGCTGGGGTGTGGCTCAATGGTAGAGCACCTGCCTAGAATCCCCCAGTGAGGGTCTGGGGTGTGGCTCAGTGGTAGAGCACCTGCCTAGAATTCCCCAGTGAGGGGTTGGGGTGTGGCTCAGTGGTAGAGCACCTGCCTAGAATCCCCCAGTGAGGGGCTGGGGTGTGGCTCAGTGCAGAGCACTAGCCTAGACTCTTCCCTGTAAGAGGCTGAGGGCATAGTGCAGCAAGGTTCTAGGTTTCATCCTCAGCACCACAGAAAGAGAACAACTATCAATTAAAATTAGGATCAAACAGAACACGAGAGATCCTATTTTAACTATCTGAAGTGTTGAGCTCAACAGCATAGAGTGCTGTACAGCCATCTCCACCATCTCCAGGATTTCACTCCCTTTCACTGAACTCTCGTGCTCATTAAATGGTAAATCTCCACCCTTCCCCAGCTCCCGAGTGTACAAGTGTCATTCCAGGGGGTCACTGTGAGTAGAAAACGAGACTCAACAGACATCTTCACATCTGGAGCAAGCTCCCAACTCAGAAGACAAAACGTTAAGATCAGAGAGAGAAAGGCCATTTGTGGAAATGGACTGTCCAGGAGAAAAACTACAAGCAAAAATCATACACACACACACACACACACACACACACACACACACACACACACAGTATTACCATCCTATGGGGAATAAGAAAACATAATACTTCCATTAAGTTAAGACAGTATGTTATAGAAAGACCACTGGGATCTAAGGCTATGACGGCAGGAGAAGTTTAAGACAGTGGAAGAAAAAGAAAATGAAAGACAAAACAAAAGAGGCAGAAGAAACAGATTTTAAGAAGAAAAGATGGAGAAATGGGAGAGTTGAGCTCAGTTAGTGGTTCTCAACCTTACTCATGCTGCAGCTCTCGATATATAGCATTCCTCATGTCGTGGTGGCCCTCGACCATAAAATCCTTTTCATTGAGACTTCATAACTGTCATTTTGCTACTGTTATGAATCACAATGTAAATAAATATCTGATATGCAGGATACCTGACATGTGTCCCCCTAAAGGGGTCATGACCCTGGGGCTGAGGACTACTGAGCTATGACATCCAAGGCTGGACCAGTGGGAGACACGGAATGAGGGTAGGAAGAAGACATGAGGAGAGAGTGTTCTAGTTTGCTATCTGTTGCTGTGATAAAACATTCTAACAAAAAGAATCCTGAGGAGGAAAGAGTTTGTCTTATACTTCTGGGTCACAGTGCACTGTTGAAGGATATTGGGAGGGAATTCAAGAGATGAACCTGAAGTAATCATGGAGGAACACAGTGCTGACTCACTCGAAGGCTTATGCATAGCTATTTTTCTTGTACAGTCCAGGACCACCTGCCTAGGGACTGTGCCTCTCACAGTGGGCTGAGCCCTTGGGCATCAATTAACGGTCAAAACAAATCTTTCACAGACCTGGTCACAGGCCAATCTGATCTGGGCTATCCCTTCCTTGAAGCTCTCCAGTCAGATGTCCATAGGCTGTGTTAAGTTGATATAAAGCTAAGTAGGCTAGGGTGCAATTGCTCATGTATGGAATTGATGGGTAGGGGAAAGACATTTAAATAGAGGGGGACTCTCAGGGGTGCTGGGAGGGAAAAAGAAGAGAGAGAGAGAGAGAGAGAGAGAGAGAGAGAGAGAGAGAGAGGAAAAGAGTCACTGAGCAGTCAATATCACTGAAGTGTATTATTTGCATGTATGAAAATGGTATAACTAAATGCATTCCCCCATATATTTAACATGTATCAATGAAAGCAAACAGACAAATGAACCAATTAGGTGTGCTGATGTTCACCTGTGTCCCAGCACTCAGGAGACGGAGTCAAGAGATCACGTGTTCCAGGGCAGACTGGGATTCATAGAATTCTCCAAAACAAAATGAACGAATCAACCCAAATACAGTCACTATTCCTGTAATTCCAGCCCTTGAGAGACAGGAGGATCACTATGAGTATGAGAGCTTCCTAGAGTACAGGATAAAACCCTGTCTGAAAAAAGTCTAGGGGGTTCGAGACTGATTCAGTGTTTAAGAGCACTTGCTGCTCTTTCAGAGGGCTTAAGTTTGCCTTGCAGGACCCACAATGTTCAGTACTGCCTTATAGCTCCAGTTCCAGGGCATCTGAAGCCTTTCTCAGGCCTAACAAGGGTACCCACAATGTGGACATACATACATGCACACACACACACACACACACACACACACACACACACACAAATAAAAATAAAGTCAATCTTTTCTTTAAAAAAAATCTAGAGGCTGATTTTTAAAAAGTTAAAGTGCTTGCCACACCCACACATGAAGATCAGAGTTGGGATAACCGAGAAACTCAAAATGGTGGCTCTGGTGGCTCACCTACATTCTAGACCAGAAAGGCAGAGGCAGGTGATCCCTGAGACTAGTCACATTGACCAGCTTTGGGCTTGACTAAGAGATCTTGTCTAAATGAATGAGGAAAGAGTAATGGAAGGTGATTCCTGACAGTAATCTTGAGCCTCCTCATGTACACACACACACACACACACACACACACACACACACACACACTACATATGTGCCATCTTAGTCAGAGTTTCTATTGATGTGATACAACAGTTTGATCAAAGGAAATACAGGGAGGAAAGGGTTTATTTCAGCTTACAACTCTCATGAAGGGACTCTGGAGGCAGGAACCTGGAGACAGGAACCTAGAGGCAGGAACCTGGAGACAGGAACCAGAGGCAGAGCACCTGGAGGAGTGCTGCTTACTGGCTTGCTCCTGATGCTTGCTGAGTCTGCTTTCTCATACCATCCAGGACCACCTGCCCATGGGTGGCACTGCCCATAGTAGGCTGGACCCTCCCCCTCAATTGCTACTTAAGAAAATGTCTTACAGATTTGCCTACAGACAAGTCTCATGGAGGCATTTTGTCACTGAAAAGACTTACTTCCTAGATATGTCTAGGTTTGTGTCAAGTTAACAAAAATCAAGTGGTGTGTGTGTGTGTGTGTGTGTATGTGTCTGTGTGTCTGTGTGTGTACACACACGCACATGCACATGTGTAAGAATACACATGAAAAATGGACAAGAAAAAGCAATCTAAAAATTATACTGTGTTTAGTCTTCTGCATAAAACCTGACCTGTACCAGGTTCATCATTGTAACATTCAAAGCTCTAGGAGAAAATGATTCTATAAGCTTCCAGAGAGGAATAAGTATGGGGGTGGGGGCAGGGGTGGTGGAGTGGTGGTGGGGCATGCAAAAGATCAGGGATCTAAATGTCTTTTATTCTTCTTAAAAAAAAAAAACAGCAGAAGGAAAATTATCAGAGCAAAGCTATCAACATTCTTAAATGAAGTTACATCTAACTCTACCATGCCATCTCTCCTGCAGAAGACAGGGAGAATGTCATCTTTAGACTTCATCTCAAATGGTTTTCTCTGCCTCGAAGTCTTTTTCTCCCAAAGCTTCTAGATGTGGTGCTTTACCTGCATAAGAATACTAATGGAGAAAAAGAAAGGTACAAGGGTGAAGCACTGGAGAGGAGGCAGGAAACTACTGCAAGAATGCGGGAAGGAGTTCCATATGACAGTGGTGCAGAGATCAGCTCTGTAGCAGAGCATCTGGAAATCCAGGTAGAGTTCTGCAGGTATAATTTCTTCAAGCACTCTCCTCCAATTCTTTCTGTCAACTGCTGAGCCACACCCCAGCCCCTCACTGGGGGATTCTAGGCAGGTGTTCTACCACTGAGCCACACCCCAGCTCCTCACTGGGGGATTCTAGGCAGGAGCTCTACCACTGAGCCACACCCCAGCCCCTCACTGAGGGATTCTAGGCAGGTGCTCTACCACTGAGCCACACCTCAGCCCCTCACTGGGGGATTCTAGGCAGGGGCTCTAGTAGTCATCTATATTCCAAGGTCTTTTATACTTTATAAAAAAATTGAGACTATGTTGCCTAGGCTGATCTTCAGCTCAGTATGTAATGTATTCAGGCCTTGAACTTATGATCCTTCTGTCTCAGCTCCTCTTGTTCCTGGAGTCTTTTCTAGGCCTGTTCTTAGGTCTGCTTCCCTGGGCCTGGCTAATGAATGCTGAATGTGGAATCAGATTGGTATGGAGGTATCAAGAGAATGATTTTCAGGAGGAAACTTTGCTTACTACCAAATGCTATGAGGCCAGTAAATGGAAACTGGATCTGATGAGGAGAAAGTATTGACTGTTTTTGCTTGAGTGATTTGGTGTGATATATCAAGTGAAAGAATTGCACACTACCTGAACTTAACATATCACAGATCGGGGTAACACCGTATGACAGTTTCCCACAAAGATAAACAAAGTCACTGAAGGTTAATATCCAGTATCAATGTGAAACCTGAATGAAGAATGACCTCACATAAAAGTAAAACACTCTGGGCTAGAGAGATAGCTCACTGGGTGAAGGCACCTTCAGGCAAGCCTGATCACCTGCATTTCATCCCTGGGAGTCACATGATGGGAGGAGAGACCCAGTTTCCATACCTTTCCCTCTGACTTCAAATACGCACTATCATGCGTTTGTGCCACCTCCCTAAAAAATTAAATATAACTAAAAATTTTAAATCAGGGTTGGAGAGAGGGCTCAGCAGTAAGGAGCACTGACCACTCTTCCAGAGGACCTGAGTTCAATTCCCTGGATCACACAGTGGCTCACAACCATCTGTAACTAACATAGTCCTAGGGGATCTGATGCCCTCTTCCCACCTCTGACCCACCAGGCACAAACATGGTGCACAGATATACATACAGTGGGAACACCCATAGACATAAAGTAATTTTTAAAAAAATTAAACCCTCTAACATGGGCTGTATATCCCCTTATTTACGTACTGCCTGAGACCAGCTGAAGCATAATGTAACTTCAAGATGGACCATTCAGACCCCCTTACAATGATGTCTGCAGACATGTTTATATAAAAACAGAAGTGATTACATTTTACACCTCAGCAAGGAGGTGAAAGAAAGTAGACTATTAGCTTGTTTGCATTATCAGATCTTTACTACATAAAGTTGGCACTTAAAAGGAAGAAAGTATGAACGAATTCATCTCTGGTTAGTGTCTGTTTTTCCAATTACATTTGCTTTTTGACAGGTCCACATTTTCCTACAAAGAATATTCATTCCTTTTAATATCAGAAAACAATTATCAGTCTGGAAAAAAAAATAGAGAACGTTTTATCAAATTTCAACACAAGTTCAATGAGATTAACACCATGAATCTTGAAGAACTAAACTTGAGATGGAAAAAAAAAATGCTTTTAAGGTAAAGAGACTGTTCTGTGAAGGTGAGAACTGGTGAAGAGAGAAGGCCTGTGGTTACAGATCTACCACGACAAAACAATTCAAAACAGACACTATTCAGAAGCCATGAAGAAGCAGCAGTCTTTGTGGGAGATTTGAAAATATCATCACCACAGTGACTTAACATATAGTCATCGCAGAGTCTACCTAAGCATGCACACAAGTGATGTTCAGGAATTTAGTACTGTCGTTATACTGTGTGGGATTATTAAATAGAAGGTGACTACATAAGAGTAGATAACAGGGTTGGGGATTTAGCTCAGTGATAGAGTGCTTACCTAGCAAGTGCAAGGCCCTGGGTTTGGTCCTCAGCTCCGGAAAAAAAAAAAAAAAAAGAGTAGATAGGGGGCTGGAGAGATGGCTCAGAGGTTAAGAGCACTGGCTGCTCTTCCAGAGGTCCTGAGTTCAATTCCCTGCAACCACATGGTGGCTCACACCATCTGTAATGAGATCTGGTGCCCTCTTCTGGTCTGCAGTCATATAGGCTATGTACATAATAAATAAATAAATCTTTAAAAAAAAAAAAAGCAAGAGTAGATAGGAAGAAGGTCTCAATATAACAAAGACAACAGAGAGTGCACTGAATTCTGTGAAAGGGAAAGTGTTTGTAGACTGTCAAAAATACAGAGACCAGAGGCCGGAAATGATAAGAAAGAAATGGTATTTATATAGTCAACTCTGGTCCCCTGGGTCATTGAGGTCAATAAAGGATAATAAACAGTACTTAACCTTATGGTCTGCCTCAATCAAACACTTCTCCTTTCTTCTCCACTAATTATCATTTGTTAATACAAAGATTTATTTTGTTTTATTTAGATTATGTGTATATATGTATACATGTCTGCCTGTGGGTATGTGCACTTAAGCGCAGATGGACACAGGGGCAAGAAGAGGGTGTCAGAGCACTTGCAGCTGGAGCTCAGGTCCTCTGGAAGAACAGCAAGTGCTCTTTACCACTGACCCGTTCTACCAGCCCCTCCACTAACCTGCAGCTAGGTCCCAAACACCACCTGAAGCAGCACCTTCAGAATCAGGCTCAAGGACTGGTTGTTTCATCTTGGGATTCTAAAAACGTGATCCCCACACTCTCATCAGCAGAACTACCTCTGTGACTGTGAGACATAAAGTGTCACACTCCCACGAGGAGCCTCTTACAGCAGAATTTCCTTAGGCGTGCGGTACCAGAAGGTTCTGATACTAAGACACCTAAGTGAAAAGGGTGCACAAACCCCTCCCGTCCATCCCCCAGTGTCCCCAACACAACAATTCCAGCAAGAAACCCTTTGCTGTCAATCTTGGAACTTGAAACCTTCAATTCTGGTGCAGGTTTCATTTGAGGGTGACTCTACTACACAGGTTTGCCCACAATAGCCGTTTTGTTTTGTTTTACAGGTACATTCTCTCTCCATTCTTACACACTGTGGAGGTTAGTTTTAAATGTTGATTCAACCTAGACTCAGCAGGATGAAATCCCTGAATGGAGGATTGCTTAGTTCAGCTTGGCCTATGGGCGTGTCTGTGGGGGATTATCTTGATTGTTAGTTGAGGTGGAAAGATCCACCCTGGATGTGGGAAGCATCCTGGGCTGGATGCTAAACTCTGTAAGAATGAAGAAAGCTAGCGGAGCATAGACAAGGCAAGCAGTTAGCAACGGGTACTTTCATTTCTCTCTGCTCTTGACTATGGATATGCTACGAGCAGCTGTCTCTAGAGCTCCTGCTTCTGTGGCATCCCTTCAATGGTGGACTGTGACCTGGAATTGCAAGCTTTAGAAACCTGTCCTCTATGTTCCTTGTAGTCAGGGAGCTTCACCACTGCAACCAAAATAAACACGCAACACATCCCATGCCCCATCTGCATTCTGTCCACCACCATGAACCCCCAAATCTTTAATTCTGGTCTGTTTCTTCAAAACCCAAGTCAAGATACCTAGAGAATCCACTAAGTACCTGGCCTGTGCCAGAGGTATTTGTTATCTCCTGTGGAGCTAGGGTTCTAGCTGAGAATTTTCTCTGGCTGCCCAATCATCTCCTCTAGGTGTGTTTTGTTGCTTCTTCATTGTGGAGCTGTGGGAAATCACCTCTGCTCTAGGCCATCTAGTTCTGGGCATCATCAATAGCCACTTTACAAGTGACATCTATCTACCCTTCTGGAGCTCTACCAGGCTCCCACCTCCTCTCAGGGTGTTCTAGTTTGATTGCCTGTTACCTGACAAAAGCAACTTAGGTGAGAAAGGGTGTACTTCAGCTTGCTGTTTCGGGATAGAGCCCATCATGGTGGAAAAGTCAAGGCAGGAGCTTGAAGCATCACATCGTGGTCAGGAGCAGGCAGAATGTATACATTCTAGTGCTCAGCTCACCTCCTCCTCTATTATATGGTCCAGACCCAGGATGCTGCTGCTCACAATGGAAGGGTCTTCCTATAGTGATATTTTATTTGTATTGAAATGTGATTTTATTTGTATGTCAATAAAGTTGCCTTGAGGTCAGAGCAAACCAGAGCAGAAGCTAAGCAGTAGTGGGGCACGCCTTTAATCCCAGCACTTGGGAGGCAGAGCTAGGCAGATCTCTGTGTGTTCAAGGACACAGCCAGCATGGCAGACACACGCCTTTAATCTCAATACCAACCATAGAAGACCTGGAGGTCTGTACAAATAGGCAGTGACGAGGAGGTCACGTGGCTGGGTTTACAACCAATGAGAAAACAGAACAGAAAGTCTTTAAATAGACAGGACGCACAGAAGTAAGTCTCTTGCGGAGAGGAAGAACAGCAGAAGCAGTGAAGGGTAAGGTTTTCCGCTTTTGCTCTGACCTCATGGTTTTTAACTCTGCAATCGGTTCTGTGTTTCTTATTTAACAAGCCGGTTACATCTACATCTTCCCATATCAATTAAAGCATCAAGACACACATACCCCCAGACCAACCTCACCTAGACAATCCCTCACCGAGACACTCTTCTCAGGTGTGTCAAATTGATGTCTACAATTAACCATCACTCTGGATATGACTCACTAAGGAATGACTAGCATCTGCACCCTGTGAACCCCAACCCCTAATCCTGCATGGTCCAGGTGTACAAGACACAATGGTACCATATGTTAATGATGCTGCTGTAGGCAGTGAGGTGCCTGTTTCACACACAGCAAGAAGTCAAGCAAAAGCATCTTCAGGGAAGTAACAGGTTGGGATACTGGGAACAGTTGGGACATTGGTCAGTAAATGAAATGGGGGATGTGCAAGCAGAGGTCCCTTGTTGGGGGAAGGTGTTCTACCAAAGCATGAGATCTGCTGTGACTGTGAAGGAGTCTCTGGAGAAGAACCATACTAGGGAGAGACTTTTCGAGAAGATTCTGAACTCTCAGGAACTGAAGGAAACTCTTACTCTCAACATCCAAGTCAGGCTTAGAAGGAGGTACAGGCAACAAAGTGGTCCATGATAAAGGAGAAGAGCAGGGGCGTCTAGATGTGGCTCAGTTGGCAGAATGCCTGCCTAGCATGCATGAAGCCCTGGGTTCCATCCCCAGCACACACAAACTGGTTAGACTGGCAGGTGCCTGTCATCCCAAGACTTGGGAGGTAGAAGCAGGAGCATCAGGAGTTTAAGGTCATCTTCAGCTACATAGCAAGTTTGAGGCAAGCCTGGGCTACATGAGACTTTGTCAAGAAAGAAAGAAAGAAAGAAAGAAAGAAAGAAAGAAAGAAAGAAAGAAAGAAAGAAAGAAAGAAAGAAAGAAAGGGAAAGGAAAGGAAAGGAAAGGAAAGGAAAGGAAAGGAAAGAAGGAAGGAAGGAAGGAAGGAAGGAAGGAAGGAGGGAAGGAGGGAGGGAGGGAAGGAGGGAGGGAAGGAGGGAGGGAGGGAAGGAGGGAGGGAGGGAAGGAGGGAGGGAGGGAAGGAGGGAGGGAGGGAGGAAGGGAGGAAGGAAGGAAGGAAGGAAGGAAGGAGAGAGAAAAGGAAAGGATAAAGGGAGGGAAATAATAGTACTAAAATCTATGCAGTGACCAATTCTTATACACTGAACGATGACCCAGAGAAGACAGATTACTGTGCCCAGGAACACTGTTCACCAGACTTTGGGGATCATTCAGCAGTTCTGAAGAGTCCTTGAGGGAAACCCCCACTTCTAGGCTGATCCAGACCTGATCTCCTGGAGATCAGGCCACAAAAAAGACCAAAGTGAGCTCATCTTCTTTCCAACCTGAGAGCACCTTGTGGGGTAATCCTTCTACTCAGCCTGCTCAGAGCAAGAGGCTTAGGCACCCCTAATCCTGCTTGGAAGATTAGCCTCCTGGGCCTTCAGCAGGCTTGCTCTGCAGTTGTCATGTCTGTCCTGAGTTCAGAGGGATTTCTCCCTGTGGTGAGCATAGTGAATTTTGTACATTGAGAGGAGGTACAAGAGCATGGATGATCAGTGCCTACCTCTGCACACCTGGCCAACGTACTTCTGTCTGATGGTGTCTCGGACATCCTAAGAGTTTTGTAATCATCCTGCCATACTTGCTTCCTATCTTAGCTGAACCATCATCTCTCGATGTGCTGAATTGAAAAACCAGCTGGGGAAAGCTCATTGTCATAGGCCATCGTTTTGGGCTCAGTGACCCAAATGTATTCCTAACAGAGGTAGGTAGGTAGGTGTGTGTGTGTGTGTGTGTGTGTGTGTGTGTGTGTGTGTGTGTGTGGTGTTCAGGCAGGAGATTGATGTTAAGGTGGAGTGTCTTCAATCTCTACCTTTACATTTTGAGGCTGCACCTCTCATGGAACAGGAAGCCCCTGATTTAGCTAGACTGGCTGGCCAATAAACTCCAAGGATTGTTCTGTTTCCACCTCACACCCCCAGCCCTGGGATTATAGGTGCACACCACCACACCTGGCGTGCAGGAAGAATCTAGGGATCAAACTCAGGTCTTCAGGTATTCACAGCAAGCACTCTACTGTCTGAACCATCTCAACAGTCCCAAGGATGTTTTTGTTGTTGTTGTTTTGGTCTTGAAAAGTTAGTGGAGGAAGATTTCAGACTTTCCTCTTTGTGTTCTTTTGGTGATGTGAAAGGGAAATTATAGATCCAAGCTGAGGGATTTACTCTTGTTTGGTTGGTTTTCTTTTGCTCTTAAGCAAAGGTCTCACTGTGTAGCCCAGGCTGAGAAGAACTTACTACATAGCACAGGTTAGCCATGAACACATGACCCTCCTTTATCAGCCTCCCAAGTGCTAGGATTAGAGGCATCATGGGCCATCATGATTAACTCCAGCAATTTTATTTATCCATTTATTTAATTTTGCATGTGTGTGTGCACTTATTTGGGTGTATACAGGTCCATGTGCACATATATGTGGATGCATGTGGAGGCCACAGGACACTCTTGGGTATCATTCCTTGGGACCTGTCCACTTTGTTTTTTGAGACAGGGTCTCTCACTGGCTTGGAGTGCACTGGCTGGGTGAGGCTGGGTGGACTATAAGCCCCAGGAGTCCTTCTGTCTCTGCTTCCCCAATGCCAGGACTATAAGCACATGTCAACAGGCCACTCCTGGCTTTTTAAAAACATGGGCTCTGAGAAATCAAATTCATGTCTTCATGCTTGTGGGGAAGGCACTCTACCTATTTCCTTCCCAGTGCGTGTCTGCCTAGTAATTTCATAAGAATTTGTTCTAGATTCTGTTGTGGTGGTTGTTGTTGCTGCTGTGATAAAGCACCTTGACCAGAAGCAGCTTAGGAGAAGGAAGAGTTTATTTGGCTCACAATTCAAGGTTAGAGAGCTAGTCACATCCTACTTGTGGTCAAGAGTGGAAGCAGATAGAGCCTTGCTTTATTATTCTCATTGGACCTTTTTTTCCCTGGCTTATAAAGTTTAGGATCCCTTTCTTAGGGAATGGTGCCACCCACAATGGGCGGGACCCTCCTAATTAACTAACAGTCAAGACAGTCCTCCATAGACATGCCTGTGAGCCAACCTGATCTAGATAATAGACTCTCGTCCCAGGTAATTCTAGGTTGCATCAAGCAGACAGTTAAAACTAACCAGCACAGAACCATAGAGGACCCAAATAGTAATGTAACAATGTCTGCCAAGACTCCCCCTCTTCCTCCAATATGCTCCAGGGAGCAGGAGACATGGACACCAGCATGGTTCCCTTGGGAACGGAAGTGGCATTTCTTCCCTGCTGGCATGGAGTCCTACTGGCAGACTGTCCTCCCCCGTACCTTCATCACTGTTGTCATCCACCAGGATGATCTCCTTCAGCAGGTGTGTGGGTGTGTGATTGACGGCACTGTGGACCGACCGTAGGATCACGGACAGGGCCTCATTCACGAAGATGAAGATGATGGATATCTGGGGCAACTCCTTGGAGTATTTGAGCTCCTTACACCTGGGGAAAGGGAGAACAGGAAGGCTGTCAGAGAAAGCAAGACTTCACAGGAGAGGCTGGAGAGATGGCTCAGAGGTTCAAGGCCACTGCTCTTGCTGAGGATCCAGGTTTGGGTTCCCAGAACCACATGGAGCAGCTCCCAAGGGCCTGTAACTTCAGTTCAAGGTGATCTGATACCATTTCTTAGCTTCGACAAACACCTGTATTCGTGTGGCTCACACACATACCCTCAGGAACACAAGCACGTGCCTATGAAATAAACCTTTTAAAAAAGAATGCATGCAAGAGGTGGCTGAACAGAGAAGATTTTAGCCAATTTCTCACCAGGTTTTGTCAAGGAGAAAAACCATCACTCTCCCTTTGTACTCTCTTTCTTCTCTCTCTCTCTCTCTTTCTCTCTCTCTCTCTCTCTCTCTCTCTCTCTCACTCATTTTCTATTTCAAGACAAACTCACCCCGTAGCTGAGGATAACATTGCCTTACCAGTCCTTCTCCTGTCTTTACTCCCTAGTGCTATGATTACAGGCGGGTACTACCATGCCCATATTATATATTGTACAGCTAGAACCAACTGTGCCATGCATCCAGCATTCCCTTAGTCTTCTTTACTAAGAATTATAAAACAAACATAAGCAATAAAGCATGAAAAGATGCAGCTTATGTCACTCAAATATATTACCCCAAAGGAAAAAGAAAATACCAGTATGGGGCATATATCCGCCTATACCCACCTGCATCACATCCCTGCTCCCATGTTGCTATGGCTGGAATCTGAAATGTCCCCACAGTCTAATGTCTTGAGAGGTTTATTAAAAAACAAACCAACGGCTGGGGGAATGGTTTAGTTGACAAAGTCCTTGCCATGCAACTCCAACCTCCAGAGCCCACATAAAGAAAAAAAAATGGTTTGGTATGGTGGTACATGCTTGTCATCCCAGTGCTGGGGAGGCAGAGACAGTCAGATGCCCAGAGTTCACTGGCTATTCAAACTATCTACTTGGTGAGTTCTACCTGGTAAGAAACCATGTTTAAAAAGCAAAACAAAATAAGAGCTGGGAAGATGCTCGCTTACAATACAATCATGAGTGCTAGAATCCATATAAATGCCTGCTGGGTACGGCAGCCCACCTGTAATTCCATGTTTGGATGGCAAAGACAGAGAATCCCCAGAGGAAGCAGGCTAGAGAGATGAGCTCTATCAGTACGCTCTGGGTTTGATTGAGGGAGCCTGCCTCAGTGAATCAGATGGAAGAGTGATAGAAAACAACTCATGACATCAACATCAGGCCTCCACATAGATGCACACACATGTGCACTAACACACACATGAACTCACCATATCTGAATAATGTATACACACACACACACACACACACACACACACACACACACACACATAAATAAAGGGACTGGAGAGATGGCTCAGTAGATAACAGCACTGGCTGCTCTTACAGAAGAGCCAGGTTCAATCCCCAGCACCCCCATGTGAATTTAGAACTGTCTATAGTTCTAGGGTATCTGACACCCTCTCAGGTTTTCATGAGCACCAGGCACGCATGTGGTGCACAGACATCCATGCAGACCAAACACCTACTCAAGAAAATAAAACTTTAAAATTAAATAAGAAATAAAACAAGACAGCACCCTAGAAAAAATAGCTGAGGTGGTTGTTCTCTGGTCTCTACTTGCACACGCATACACATACACATACATACACACACACACACACACACACATACACACACATGTGCGTGGGAGCACAAACATGTACATGCACAAAAGGAGCACAAAGATGCAATTTATTGTGCCTCTGTGAGATTGCACAGCACATAGAAGGAAGTGTGAAGGACCTGAACAAGGGAGATGACATCAAAGGACAGACAGGGAGGGGCATGCCAGGGAGAGAGGAGGAGACACGTCTGTTTCTTTATGCTGAACAGCTTGGGCTGTGTCAGGCCGCATGAATCACACTGGCAATTTGCAGAAGAAAATAAAAGTTTTGTTACAATATACATCCCTGCCTCCTGAGGAGACTGTTCAGGGGAATCTGTGGATCATACAGCCTTATTTTTGCAATGGCCCTGTAAATCTACTGTTGAGGGATGCAGAAGGGATATGAACGAC
The DNA here is from genome assembly GCF_903995425.1 of Onychomys torridus. NCBI lineage: Eukaryota > Metazoa > Chordata > Mammalia > Rodentia > Cricetidae > Onychomys > Onychomys torridus. Next base: position 22,127,036 of record NC_050464.1, on the reverse strand, counting down.
CATGGATTGACCCATGAGCTGCCGGCAGAAGTCATCTATCTCATTGACTGGGTGGTGATCCAAGGAACGAGGGTGTACCAGCAGGTCTCCCAGGACCTGCATGCTCAGCCTGGAAGTCTGGCAGCTGCTTCATCTCAACCCATTTCCTCTCCATACTGAAGAAGAGAGAACATGTAGCTCATGCCTAGCGACTCTAGACACTTATCTCTTTGGTCCTGTTTGACTTCATTTTTAATTTTATATTGATTTTGACACACAATCTCATGTCACTCAGGCTGGCCAAAGTTGACCTGGAACACCAGCTCTTCCTACCTCTACCTCTCAAGTGCTACGATTCGAGGTGTGCACCGCCACAACCAGTTTGTGTAGTGCGGGGCTTTGTGCATGATGGACAAACACTCTACCAACTGAGCCACCTCCCCAGTGCTGGTCTGTTATTTTAACAGCCTCTAGTCCTTTCAGGCAAGAAGGAAAGATAGAGCACTCTCTGTATTGACAGTCATCTCTACCCATGAGCAGTGGAGTCTGGTTGTGCTCAAGGATGGAGTTCGTGATGGTTAATTTTGGGTGTCAACTTGATCGGATCTGGAATCAACTAAGAGATATTCTGTTGGGCAGACTCTTCCCCAGAGTGTGCCTCACCTTCCACAGCAGCCCATATATGGAGAGCTCAAATGGAAAAGTGTCATTGCTTGCCCTCACTCACTCCTTGATAGTGAGTGCATCCATGTGTGCTACAGTTGTAGCAACCATCCTTCACTGACCCCAGCTTCTTTAGCCTTCTAATGTGGCCCTCAAGGAATCCCCCAGGCTTTCACCATGCAGACTACTGGGGCATGGAGTCACACAGTCTGAGCAGCTACCATTTCCTAGGTAGGGAGTCCCAAACAGTCTAAGAGAAGAGAAAGTCAACAGAGAACAAGTAAGCAAGCCAAGATCCATATATTTACTCTCACTGCTTTTGACTGTGAATGTGATGCCTTAAGTCTCTGTGGCAACGGACTTGGAAAAGTTCTGCAAAGTAACTTGGAAGGGTAAGCCAAATAACCCTTTCCTCCCCTAAGTTTGCTTTTGGTCAGGGTGTTTTATCTCAGCAACAGAAAGTGAACTGGAGTTGATGTTAGATCTAAGGCACTTGCATCGAGGACAGTAAACATATCACACAAATAGCCAACACCTCAGAATCCATCATGGAGTGTGTTAGGTGCCCCCCGTACCAATACAGTCTCAGATCTGTTCTCCAAAACAATGTTAGATAACTAGTCAGTAATTGGCAGTCTTTTATGTAAACGGAGTTGGTTGGCAGGGAAGGGATCTGCTTTAGTTATTTTTCTATTGCTGTGGTAAAATTTCATGACCAAGGTAACTTCTAGAAGAGTTTACTTTATTTAGGCTTATGGTTCCAGAGGGTTAGAGTCCATGATGGCATATCAGAGGTAGCAGACAGAAGGCAGTTGGGGCAGCAAGTTGAGAGAGCTCACATCTGGAACCACAAAGCAGTAAGCAGAGAGAGCTGGAAATAGCATGATGGCATAAGCCTTTGAACCCTCAAAGCCTAACCCTGCCCCCCAGTGACATACTGCTTCCAGGGAGGCCACACCCCCAAGCCTCCCCAAATAGCCACCCACTGGAGATCAAATATTCAAATGTTAGAGACTTCTGAGGACATCTCATTCAAATCATCACAGAGTCCGAAGTTGGGGTCAATTTAAATCAATGCCCAAACCTAAAGGAAGATCCAGAGAAATTAAAAGCTAGATTTCTCTTCTCCAAAAAAAAAGGGGGCGCTGCTGGGTGAAGCAGATTATCAAGGAGGCTGTTCCCATAGGGAAAGGAAACTAAAGGAAAAAATAAAGGGCACAGAAAGAATCTGAGAGACAGGATGTGGAAGATTTAATGAAATGCCGTCTTCTAGATGGAATATGAACTCAAGGCAGATGTGGTTCCCTGCACAAGATCGAGGTGGGAAACCATGGACTGGGGAGGAGCTTGCAAGGTCCCAGCCCTCCCTGAGGATCTACAGGCAATCTGCTGAAGGGAGAGAGACACTTTCTTTGGTGGTGTAGACACTGGTAGGTTTCTTACACTCCTATGATAACCCTGCCCCACCATGGACATGGAGCAGGAAAAAGCAAAACCAACAAAAACAAGGCATAAACATAGGAGGTGGATTTTGTGGGGGAGTGGGGAGGGGATCAGTGGGATTGGAAATGAGGTGAAAAAAGATAATGGAGTGAAGCGGTAGAGGGCATGATACACGTGTACGGCATTATGAAACAACAGCAGCAATGAAGAGCTTCATGACTGAGGCTCCTGAACCAGTACACACTCCTTGCCGCTGCCCATCCTGTGTGTGACCCTGGGATGTGACCATCACCTCTGGGTAACCATGACCATCTCCTCCCCTCTTCCCAACCAAGACACCCGGCTTGGTTCATCTGACACCAGACATGCCCACAGAGTCACTTCACTGCTGGTGACATAGAGAGAGAGACGAAATTGCCTTGGAGAGGCCACCAGAGAGAACCAGAGGAGACATGGAAGGAAACAGAGCCGTCCAATAGTTTTCGGGTTTCTTGCTGCAAGACACAAGGAGTTCTAGAGACAAATGCGGTCTTGCTTCAAGACAGGAGGTATGCACTTAGGCACCAGTAATTTAACCAGAAGACAAAACTCATTCAAGGTGGATATGGTGGCACACATCTGCAATCCCAGCACTTCAGAGGCAGAGGCAGGAGGATTGCTGCAAGTTCAAAGCCAGTCTGGGCTACATGGTAAATTCAAGTTCATCCAGGGTTGCATAATGAGACCCCATCTTAAAAAGCAAAAGGGTGGAAAGAAATGGGGTGAGGAGAGTCCATGTCTCTCCTCCTTCTTTGTCTTTCTACTTTTCTGTCTCCTCATCTCTTCTTTCTTCCTCCCTCCCCCTCCCTCCCTCCTCCCTCTCTCCCTCCCTCCTTTCCTCATCTTTCTATCCCTCTATCTTGCTTTTTCTCCTTCTCTCTTCCTTAATTCTCTCCATCTCTGATCTCCTGGTCTCTCCTTCCCTCTCTCTGTATCTGTCTCTCCATTGTTCTTCTCTCTCCACCTTCCTTCCCATTTCCCCCCATCTCTCTACCTCCTGCTCCCGCCATGTCTTCCTCTTTCTTTACATCTCTCACCTTTCCACATCCCTCTATGCCTTTTTTTCCATCTCAGCCTTTCAGTTTCCCACCTCTTTCTTGCTGTCTGTCTCTCGGTCTATCTTCTCTCTCCCCCTCTCTCTTTCCATCTCTATTTCTTTATCTTTGTCATCTCTCTCTACTTCTTTCTCCTCTTTCTCCCTCTCTCTCACATACACTACATTTCCTCTCTATGTGTCACTTACTCATACCCTATTCCCTCCTCTCTCTCTCTCTCTCTCTCTCTCTCTCTCTCTCTCTCTCTCTCCACACACACACACACACACACACACACACACACACCCCACATTGCCTCTCTGTGTGTCATATACACATATACCCTATGGCCCCCTTTTCTACACACACACACACACACACACACACACACACACACACACACTCACACACCCTCTTGCTCACCTTCCTCTGAAAAGCCATGACTAACACACTGCTCTTTACATTGGGAGAAAGATTTGCAACTGATTGGAGTGTCCTACCTCATAAAACATTATGTAACCCCTCCTTCCTGTCAGAGCCTTGGAGCCTCCGACCCACCCTGAGGAATACTCAGAACTACCTTATTAAGGAATATTGGGGCTGTAGTGCAATTATCTCCTAATTCCCCTGGCCTTTGCCGGCCTCCTCTGTGATGCCAGAAATGCTGTATCCAGCTACTTCCAGCTTCAACCAATCACATTCTCCGTCCCTTCCAGTTTCCTCTTTCTCCCGCGAGGCCCCCTCTGACACCCCCAACTCTTGGGCCGCTCTGGTTTTTCCCTCTCTCTGGCAGCCCTTCCCTGGTGTGTTAGTTACCTTTTTCCACTGCTGTGCCAAAAATACCTAAAACAAAAGCAGGCTCGGGACAAAGGGGGTGTATCTTAATCACACTTTGCTGGCATATTCCATCATGATGGCAGAGGCATGGTAGGAAGAGCAGAAGGCAGCGGATCAGTTGCATCCACAGTCAGAAAGGAGAGAGATGATTGCTGGTGCTCAGCTCTCGTTCGGGATGGATATTTCCATCCAAAGGAACCTACCTAAAACTTCCCTCACAGTCAGGCTCAGAGGTGGGGGAGGCACAGCAGCAGGAGTGTTTTAGTAGCCTAATGATTCCTTTTAACTGTGACCTCGATATAACCTTGAAGCACCTGGGAAGAGAGTCTCAATGAGGGCTTGTCCAGAGAAGGCTGGCCTGTGGGCATGTCTGTGGGGGATTGCCTTGAATGCCTTAATTGACTTGGCCCACTCACTCAAGTACTTAGCCCACTGTGGGCAGCATCATTCCCTAGGGTGGGTCCTGAACTATATAACATTAGGTGTGGTGATATACTGTGTACCCTAATAAAGCTTACCTGAGGATCAGAGGCCAGAGACAGACACTAGATTAGACGTCAGACACTGATGGCACACACCCTTAATCCTATCACTCGGGAGGCAGAGATCCATCTGGATCTCTATGAGTTCAAGGCCACACTGGAAACAGAGCCAGGCAGTGGTGGCACACACCTTTAATCCCAGTACTGGGAAACACACCTAGCTTTAATCCCAGGAAGTGACAGCAGGGCAGAGAAAGGTATATAAGATGTGAGGAAACAGGAACTAAGGCAATTCAGCTGAGACCCTTTCAGGTGAGAACTCAGAGGCTTTCAGTCAGAGGATTTGTGGAAACAGGATTGGCTGAGGCTTGCTCTGCTTCTCTGATCTTTTGGCTTTCACCCCAATATCTGGCTCTGGGTTTTATTATTATTATTATTATTATTATTATTATTATTATTATTATTATTATTATAAGACCATTTAAGATTTGAGCAACAATTAGGGAGTGAGCTGAGTGATAGGTATACATGAATTCATTTCTCTGTGTTCTTGACTGTGGATATGATGTGATTAGGTGCTTCAAATTCCCACCTTGGCTTTCCCACATTTGATGGGCAGTGCCCTGGAATTGGGAGCTAAAATGAGCTCCTTCTGCCTCAAGGTTTTTTCTTTGTTTTTGTTTTCCAAGTTTCTTTTTATCACAGGAACAGAAATGAAACTAGACTGAAGGCTCTGACTTAATACGTGGCTTTGTCCCTTGACGGGTTCATGACACAGTGGCTTTATGGGGAGGTGGAGAAAGGTGAGAAGTGGAGCTTAGAGGAAGTGGGTCACAGAGGTTCCTGGGAGCTAGATTTTCATCTCCACCCCCCTCCTGCATCTCTCCCTTTCTGCTTCCTGCCTGCTTGGATAGGAGCCGCTTTGCTCCACCCACCCTGCAAGCTCTAGTTGATGGACTGATAAAGCCAGGAGCCAACATAGATCCTTCCTCCCTTAGATTCTTTCTGCTAGATGTTGGTTTCAGTATAAAGACAGAGCCAAACACAGTACCTAGGCTGAGCCCCAACTCTTCTCTCCAACCCCATCTCTCCTCCCTGCCCAGTCCCCATAAATATGCATATATCCTACACCTGGAAATGCTGCCCTTCCTTGCACACAAACTTTTCTGTTTGCCTAAAATACTCCATCACTTACCTCCTGCTCCTCTACCCCTAAATCCTGGCTCCTAGCAATGTTCCTAGACCTCCATTCTGATGCCCAATGCCTCTCTTTTGCTGTTTTCTAGCCCTTCCCACAGTCCTGGTCTCTCCCTCTCCATGGCAACCACCAATCATCTTCCTTTTTGCTTTCCCAGAACTTCATTCGAAACTCAGGAGAGAAACTCCCCCGCCCCGCGCAACTCCCCACCCCGCCCTTTCCTGTATTTACTCCATCTGCTATTCACTCGATCAAAGGTATCACTTCTTTCCCACCACAGTTATGATGTGTGTGACAGCTCTTCCACGCTTAAAAGACATCTCCAGCACCAGCGCGCTCCTGTCTCTCTTGATTTACTAATCAGGGCTCAAATGCTCCATGCTGCCTGGGTCAAGTACATCCCGCAGCCTGGCGCTCCAGTTCCGCTGATCCCTCCTCATCAAGCCTTTCCTGTGTCTTAGGAGAACAGTGCCATTTTTAGCAACAGCAGCCCTTGCAAAATGAGATGTGGGGTGGAGTAACACAGATCCACTCGGTCCCTCTCTTGATGCTCTCATTGGGGAGGGGGAGGGGGATGCACACTTTGCTGGGTGGTTTAATTTCCTCTTGAGCTCCATGGTTCCTATCAGAAGAGCCACATACCTCATTAGCTAGGCCTCCTGACAAACTGCCCGCTCCAATATTAGAGCTCCCTGGGTCTGCCCTATCCATCTTGGTGATGCCCTTCTCGGCAATGGAGATTCAGCCCACTCCATCATACAAGTGTGCTTATCTTCGGGCCCAGGGACCCCCAGAGAAACTCCAGAAATGAAATGCATGAGGTTGTGGGGTATGCATTTAGTCTCACCATCCTGGGGAGGGAATCTGTACCTTTAGTTAGCTCAACAAAGGAGCATGCTGGGAAGGGTTGAAGCAGGGCCACCTGGCCCAAAGAATACTGCTATTGGTGTGCAATACCATGTCAAGGTCACACAAAGCCATCTATCTTCCCTGCCAGCCTGGTTCCTATAAACATTTATTCTGGAATGTTCCCCCATAGTATTTTTATTCTTGGATGGCTCACTTCCTGGCCTCATGGCTACCTAGGAAGTGTTTTTCTCTGAGTCATAAAGAGCTGCTTTTCCAAAGACAGGACAACCACCTTTAGCCAAAAAATCCAGGAGGCCCCACTCTCCTTAGCCATATTAAGGTAGAGTGGGAAGTCCTGGTACAGGCAAGAACCTTCCACCCCTCAATGGGCAGAATTCTTTCTTTCTTTCTTTCTTTCTTTCTTTCTTTCTTTCTTTCTTTCTTTCTTTCTTTCTTTCTTTCCTTCTTTCTTTCTTTCTTTCTTTTTCCTTCCTTCCTTCCTTCCTTCCTTCCTTCCTTCCTTCCTTCACTCCTCCCCACTCCCTTTTTTTTTTTTAATGAAAGGGTGTGGATTTACCTTTAGCCTGAGTTCTGACCATAATTGACTCTCTTACACATAAATTCTTTGTCTGAAAAAGAATGGAGGACACACACAGACATGTAGGGGGTGCAGAGGATACCCTCCAGACCCTCCGTTTAATAGATGATTCCGCCCAGGTCTGATACAGCTTGTTTTATTGTGTCGGAGCAAAAAAAGAAAGAAAAGCAAACCCCTAGAGTTTTATTAAGCAGTGGCCCAGGAATAGAATCTGTAAAAATAATTAAGAGTAAATTGGTGCAGACAGTTTTAGGTCAGAGCTAAGAAAACCTCCACACACTCATGGCAAGAGTGACGCCCCCAACATTCCTGGGAGGCAGCTAACCTGGTACCTTTTGAAGCCCAGTGAAAGGAGAGGGTTGGCCCTGCCATTGCAGGAGGGCTGTAGAGACATTAAGAAATGATGCAACCTGGGAAAAATAAATAGCCTTATTTAAGGCGCAGCCAACCTCACACGTGGCCAGCAGGGTTCTTCCCAGAAACCGAAGGCCATACCATGAAACTCTCTCTTCTCAGCAAAAGAAAATCTGCCCCTTCTCTGTCACTTCTGAGCAATCCAAACTGTCCTACCGGTTTTGTTGTTTTATTGCTTGATTTGGTTTTAGTTTTGTTTGTTTAGCGAACCCAGGGTCCCACTCCCATGCCTGCAGAAAGCACCGGCTGTCAGTGCTGTGGTGGCCAAGGCGGGAGGGTCGGAGTTCAAGGTCATCTTCATTTACATTGTGGGTTCTGAGAGCTAAGACAGAAGAACCAAGAGGTAAGAAACAGATGGGTCTCAGAGACTCTCCAACAAGGACTGACCACAAGCCAAAGGAGAGAATTCATCAGTCAATCGTGCTGGGACTCTGGGCTCTATCCAGTACAGTCATGAGCATCTACCCTCTGAACACACTCCAAGATTAATTTTCCACTTAAAAAGCTAAGAGAAAATATGAGTATCTACAGATTCTGGATGTCAAAGAATTTCCAAGTGGAAACATAGTGGGTTAATAATAGCGCAGATTCACGCTCCTCAAAGGAAAATGAAGATACAGCAAACTGCAAATGAAAAATAATTTTTAGCAGTAGCTGAAGAGAAAACTACCTTACGCCATTCCATAATGAAAAGTCAAGAAGCGTAATTAATGCCGGAGAAATGGTTCAGTGGTTAACAGCACCTGATGCTCTTGCAAAACAAAAACAAAAAACAAAAAAACATCCCCCAAACAAACAAACAACAACAGCAACAACAAAAACCCAAGTGAAGTTCTCAGCATCCATGTCAGGCAGTTCACAAACACCTGTGACTTCAGTTCCAGGGCTCCACTGCCTTCTTCTGCCTCTGTGGGCACTGCACTCACATGCCTGTGCACGTGCACACACACACACACACACACACACACACACACATATGCACATACACACACGTACACACAAAAATCTTTTAAAAAAGAATAATTAGCTAAATAGACTAACACAAAGCAAACACATGAGAAGCAGAAATACAAATAACTAAAAAACACAATAATAGGTTGAACCTCTACTGTCATAAGATGTCCACTGTAAAACAAATAACATTTTGTCTCCAAGTGGAGATGATATGTCATTTGCCTCATTTCTTTATGTTTTCTGTTCTCTCTCTGTCTCCCTCTGTGTGTGTGTGCATATGCATGCATGTATGTGTGTATGGTATGTACATGTGTGTATAGAGATGCATATTCATAGAAGCCAGCAGAAAGTGGTAAGTGTCCTACTCTATGACTGTCTACCTTCTTGAGGCATGGTCTCTCATTGAACCTAGAGTTGGGCTAGTGGCCAGTGCCCCAGAAACCCTGTCTTCTCCCCAATGCCCCCCCCCCCCACCACATACACATTAGAGTTAAAAGTTTGTGTGCTCACATCCAACATTGTAGATGGATGCCAGGTAATCTGAACTCAGTTCCTCATGCTTGTATAGCAAGTGCTTTTTACCAACTGAGCCACGTCCCAGGCCCCTGTCCTTACTTTGTGATAATGAGCAATAGATCACAGCAAAAATGACCCGGGACAGATGAATAATTTATGTATGATAAAAAAATGCATTGTGCAATTACAGGGAACTGAGATGCTTGACTGACAGCTTAGATGTTCACAGGGCATGACACTAAGTGTCATGAAGAGACACGCCCTGTCACCACCTATCACCTTCTGGAGCCACAGCTAGACACAGAAATCTGAGTAAATACCATCATCACAGGCAATCCATGTTTGTCAATGGAATCCCAGGAGAGGGGCTGGAGAGATGGCTCAGCGGTACAGAACCCAAGGTGCTTTTACAGAGGACCTGAGTTAGGTTCCCAGCATCCAAGCCAAGCAGGTTACAGAGCCACCTTTAACTCCAGTTCTAGAGGATTTGATATCCTCTTCTGGACAGACAGACAGACAGACAGACTGACAGACACACACACACACACACACACACACACACACACACACACACACACACACACACAGAGTTAATTTCGGCTTCTTTTTCTCTGTCTCCAAAAGTTCTTCCTCCCCCAGGTGTATTCACATTACAATCTTTCTTCTGTTTAACCATCCAAGTCTCAGCATCTGCCTTCACAAAACGCCACAGGTTACACCTCAGACAGACTTGGAGTTTGCCATGCAGACTCAGCTCCTCCTGTCTTGGGCTGGAAAGGGAGGTAGAGAACTGTAACAGACTCACAAAGCAGGATTCCCGGCGGCAAGACTAAATGTCTCCATGCATGTTTCTGCCCTAAAAAAATCCCCCTCTTTTAAAAACTCTTTTTCGATTAAGTAGTTATGTGTGTGTGCATGAGTGTATGTGGGGTCAAAGATGGCATCAAGTGCCGTTCTCTCGGGTGCTGTCCACTTTTTCTAATTTTTAAAGGCACGGTCTCTCACTAGACTGCAGCTAGCCAAGTAGGCTCATTTGGCTATCCAGGAAACTCCTGAGATCCTCCTGTCTCCACCACCCCAGCACTGGGATTACAAGCATGCACCACCACACCTGGCTTTTTCTCAAATGGGCCCCAGGGATGGAACACAGGTCCTCATGCTTGTAAGCCAAGCATTCTCGCAACCGAGCTTCATCCTGGCCTGAGAATGGATCTTAAACATCCTCCAAAGGCCCAGAGGTTGACCGTCAGACAAGAGAACATGGCCAAGGCTGTTCACCTCAAGCCAACCAAGAAACAGAATATGAGTCAGGAACCATGGCTAGGCTACTAGGTTAAACCACCAAACCACCCCTAGTGACCTATATCTATCAGGCAGGCACCATCTCCCGAAGTTTCCAGACTCTCTTAAAATGGCACCACACCAACCTGCAGAGCAAATACTCAAAACACAAGCCTGTGAGACTTGTATTTTCTAATTCAAACCATTCATCAACCAAAAATGGAAAGCTCTAAGACTTTTGAGCTAAAATAAACTTTTTCTCTTTATAAGTCAATTTCCCTTGGGTATTTGGTTACAGTGATGGCAAACTAATAAATACATTTTTCTGGTGGTCTGTGTCTGCAGTGAGTTGCAGAACATTTAGTTTGGGGATGTCAAAGATTTCACAAGGGACCTATAATTGCAGGAAAACTAAATCCCCTCCAGGGTACCTGTTATGCCTGGTTGAAGATGCCACATCAGGTCATTTGGGGAAGAATCGCCTCTTCCTGGGGATGGTGACTTCATTTAAATTTCAAATAGTTTTCATACCACTGGCTTTGCCAATGGGGGAAAAAAAACCCTCAGGAAACTGCACAGGGCAGCTATGCCTCGATTCTGATCACAGATGGAAGATGACTCCCCATTCCTTCATTTTGAACAGACCAAAGGACAAGCATGTCTGTATCATCCACAAACATGAGCTTCACCATGACATTTGAAAAGCTAAGCATCTGCCGTGGACCTACAAGATGTTGGAGATATAGTATTAACAACAACAACAACAACAAAACCCTCTGTGTGTAGCTGGGTGCACATGAGTGCCTCAGCATCCTGGATATCAGTCTTTGCCTTCCACCTTCTTTGAGACAATCTCTCTCTCTAAAACAACAACAAAAAAAGATTTCTTTTTCTATTTATGTACATATGTGTGTATGCATGTGGGGTCTAGGCATGTGGGTATCCCCAGAGGACAGAAGAGGATCTTAGCTTGGGTTACAGGTGGTTGTGTGCTGCCGTATGTGGATGTGGGTAACCAAACACAGGTCCTCTGCAATAGCATCAAGCACTCTTGAATACTGTGCCATCTCTTATGGTCAGTGTCTCTTGCTCATTGTCATGTATGGTAGCCTAGCTGGACCACAAGTTTTGAGGGATTCTCCTGTTTCCATCTCCCATCTCAGATAGGAGATCTGGGATCACAGAAAATGCACCGACATGTCCAACGTTTTGTGGGTTCTGGGGATTTGAACTTGTGAAGCAAGTCCTTTGCTCACTGAGCCATCTCCCTGGCCTCAGGACTTCTTTTTTTTCTTTACTGTCTACTCCTGGAAAAGTTTACAGTTCCATAAGAGAGAAGAAATGTGCAAATCACAATTATGACACCAAAAGATAAATGCCACGCAAGAGGTTTGTTCAAGAAGCTCCGGAAGCCAATTTCTGTTTGGAAGAGATGGATGGGGACCTAGGAAAGTTTGACACAGGAGATAAAATGTGATCTGGACTGTGAAACACCAGTAGACAGCTTCCAGGGGACGGCTTGCAAAGGGAGAGCTGGGAGAAGCAGGGAGGGGGTGGTGGTGTTGTCTCCACAGACGACGAGAACAGCATTGTGCAAAAATGGGACAGAAAATACACAGAATCTCAACCAGAAATGGGTGTTCCATAGACTGATTGGTACAAGGAAAGGAAACAGCATCTCAGGCAGGCTAGCTGGCTCAGTGGGTAAAGGTGCTTACCACCAAGTCTGATAGCTTGAGTTCAATCCCTGGTACCCACAATGTTGGAAGGGAAAAACTGATTCCCATAAGTTATACTTTGAACTACACATGTGCTCTATGACACATGCAGGCCTGCAAATATACACAACACACACACACACACACAGAGAGAGAGAGAGAGAGAGAGAGAGAGAGAGAGAGAGAGAGAGAGAGTCAGTTTCTAATGCTCAGTCCACACATGAAGGTCCTATTTTAGGAGGCAGGGTAAGCTTGGGGAAGCAGAGCTGAACTCCAGGATGTAGGTGATTAGGGGTTGGAGGATCAGAGTTACACATCCCTGCTGACCATTTTCTCTCTACTTCCTGGTCCGTGACAGTAGAAATGGTCTCTGACACACACTCCATTTGGTCTTTCCTGCCATGATGAACTGAAACTTGGACCAAAATAACACTTTCCTTTCTTACATTGGTTCTGTTGGGTACTGAGGTCACAGTAACGCAGAAGTAACCAATGCACCCAGCATAAGAAAACCTCAGAAATGTACAGTCAACAGTACTTACTTTTGTTGCGAAGAGTAAGATTTACTCTATGGCTTGAAGTATGGATGGATGGATGGATGGATAGATAGATAGATAGATAGATAGATAGATAGATAGATAGATATGATAGATGGGTAGATAGATAGATAATGACAGATGGGTAGATAGATGATACATACATACATACATACATACATACATACATACATACATACAATACCATACATGGAGGGAGGGAGGGAGGGAGGGAGGGAGGGAGGGAGGGAGGGAAGGAGGAAAGGAGGGAGGGTTGAGTGGGTGGATGGGTGGATGGATGGGTGGGTGGGTAGATGGATGGATGGATGGATGGATGGGTGGGTGGGTGGGTGGATGGATGGATGGGTGGGTGGGTAGATGGATAGGTGTATGGACGGATGGGTGAGTCACTGACCAGCCAGTCCAGCTTAATCTGTAAGCCTCAGGTTCACTGAAAAACATAGTCTCAGAAATTAAGATGCAAAGCAGTCGAAGAAGACACTCCATGTTGATCTCTGGCCTACACATGTGCACACGCATGTTCCCTATCTCTCTCAAACCCAGAGACTTTGTGGTCTTGTGGGAGAAGAGCTGGACAGAGCCCCAGGGGAGACACTGGTTAGAAGAAACAAAGCTTCTGAAATGGAGGATTGCATCAAATACTTCATCTGAGTTACTTAGAATAAGAGAGAATTAAACCAAGACCCAAAAAGTTAGAAAACAAGGAGGGCAGACCAGAAAATATGTGTTGAAGCCTGAGTTTGAATCTCTGGTCTGCCACTTCTGAGCCATTGAAAAGTTATTTAACTACAGTGAGGGAAGAGAAATAGAAAGAAATCAGAAAACAGAGGAAAAACCCAAGCTAAGAGGAAGACGGTAGATCAGAGCATCCTCAACATTCATTAACAAACAAACAAAAACAAACACATCTAAAGGAGTGGCCTGACTCAGTTCCATCAACATTCAAAATGGAATCTGGCTTTGACTCTACCAGGAAAACAAAACATTTAAAATGATATCCAGAGACTGGGCAAACAACTCAGTCATAAAGAGATCCTTGTAAGCATGAGGCTATGAGTTTGATTCCCAGAACCTATGTAAAAAGCCAGGTGTGGTTGTGCCTACAGTCCCAGGAATGTGGAGGTAAAGACAGACAGCTCCCTAAGGCTCACTTGCCACCCAGACGAGCTTAGCTCTAGGCCAGAAGGAATGGTTCAGTAGTTGGAGGCACTCACCGCTATTTTAGAAGACTGGAATTTAGTTCCCAAGTGGCTTCTAAATGCCTGTTAACTCCAGTTCTAGGGCATCCAACACCCTCTTCTGACCGCCCTGAGCACCTGCATTCACATTTTCATATTCACATACAGACACACAAACATACACATAAAAAATAAAAAGCAATTGAGAAAGACACCTGATATAGACTTCTGGCCTCCACTCCTACACATGAGTATGGGTGAATACACCAATACAGACACACACACACACACACACACACACACACACACACACACACACACTAAAATGACAACATGATAACCTTAGCTCTACCAGGGAAGTCATCCAATATGGTAGCCCCCCTTGGCTACTGGTCTCTTTAATGAAACCCGGAAATATTTGGAAAACATTTCTCTGCTCTAAGGGCAAGGACTTTGACTCATAATCACCACTGTATTTATCTCCCTATGCCTCGGTCAACTTGGGATGAAACCATGCTCCCCAAACACTAGTTACTAAGCAAATTAACATGTTAGACATTACCCTGGTTAGCCTTAACTGTCAACCTTACACAGCCTAGAATCCTCTGAGAAGAGAGCCTTAATTGAGGGATAACCCAGATCAGATTGGCCTTTGGGAGATCTGTAAGGGAACTGTCTTGATTATTAATTGATGCTGGAGGGCCCAGCCTACTGTGGGCAGCACCATTCCATAGGCAAGCAGTCTTGGGCTATCTAAGGAAGTTAGCTGCCCATGAGTCTGAGAGCCAACCATCAAGCAGAGTTCCTCTCAAGGCTTCTGCTCTGTTCTGCTCCATCGAGTGACTGCTCTGACTTCCCTCAGTGACAGACTGTGACCTGGGAGTGTACACAGAATAACCGCATCCCCCAAGTTGCTTTTGGTTAGCGTGTTTTATTACAGCATCAGGAAGATAATGATGATAGCCGTGAAAGGAAGAAAATTGGAAAGGAACTAGTTTAGGAACCTACCTCCAGAGTTGGGAAAGAGTCTACACATGGCCACCACTCATTCAATGACAAATATGGTGCAGTCTTCAAGACCTAAGTTGTCCTTTGAATGGCCACAAATTGGCCATGTGTATGTTAGTGAAAAAAGCTATGTGGAGTACTTCCTGTATAAATATACATAAATAGATGTTTTCCTGAGATGCCTCTGCCAAGAGAATGGTAGTAAATTCACCTCCTTGCCATAAAAGGAATCAGGAGTCTTTCTGGGTCCTATAATCAAGCCTGGGTCTGTCCTGCTTCCTCAGGCCTGCACACGCTCCAAGGGAGTGAAATGGGAGCAGTGAATTTCTTTGTTAATCTTGATATTTGCAGGAAGCAAATGAACCACAGAGCTTTGCAAATCACCAGCTTTAATCTTTAGAATTACTTAGGCTGCCATTGAGGAGAGCTTTGTGTTCTGGGGAGATGTGTACGCAGCGGGCACAAACATTCTAATTGCTGTTAAGTACATTTGCTGTAATGTGGTTGGGGGGGTAGAGTCATCAAATCGCTTGAGCATGAACACATGTGCTCATGGGCATAATGTAAGTTTGTACACTGAAGCACTCACCTGGAAGTGTGTGAACAGAAAGACAAAAACAATCTTCTTGCCTGAGAAAAGTGTGTGTGTGTGTGTGTGTGTGTGTGTGTGTGTGTGTGCATGCATGTGCATGCTCCTGTATGTGTGGGGTGCATACATATCACTGGATCCTCACTTTCCACCTGGATTCAGACAAGGTCTCTTATTGTTTGTGCACCATTATGGATGCCAGGCCAGCTGGCCACAAGCTGTCAAGGACTGTCCTGTCTCTGCCTCATGATGTGAGTGCTAGGTCTTCTGTCCACATGTATACATGCCATGGTGGACATGAGGAAGGCCAGAAGACACGTTTTGGGGGCTGGCTGTCACCTTGCTCCATCTGAAGGCATGATCTCTCTTGGTTTTGCTGCTGTGTTGTGTGCTACCCCAGATTGCCTAGACTGAAAGGTTCCATGAGATTCTTCTGGCTCTGCCCCCTCCCCCACCTCACTGTTGGAGGGCTGGAATTTCAAATATGCACCACCATATCCAGCTTTTTGTCAGCTTTGGAGATCAAAATCTACCCTTGATGCTTGCATGTCAAGTGCCTCACCCACTACAGGGCCCTTAATTTATTTTTTGAGGTATGGTCTCATGTAGCCAAGGCTGGCCTAAAGCCTGCCTCAAACTTCTAAGTATTTGTGAATCTAGGTTTATGCATTTTAATTTTTTTTATTCTTCCATTTTTTTATTCTTCCATTCTTTCAATTTTGGTGTGTGTTTGCATGTGTGATGCATGTGTGTACACATATTTTCGCAGGTATGTGGCACTCATCTACATGTATGTGGAGGAATCAACCTTCACTATTCTTCCACCTTATTCATTGAGATGGGGTCCATCAATCAAATCCAGAGCCCACCAATATGGCTAGTCTTGCTAGCCAGCTTGCTCAGAGGATCCCCTGAGCCCCTATTCAAAGGCCGGAATCACAAGCAGCTGACACACTCACCCAGCATTGATAAGTGTTCTAGAAATCTGAACTCTGGTTCTCACGCCTGCTCAGCAAGCGAGCACTTTTAAGGACAGAGCCATCTCCCCTGCCCTGCATTTTACTCTTAAATGCATTTGCAATGTCTGATATAGTCAGCTCACAGTGGCTCATTGAAATGTGACCCCATAAGTCAAGAAGTACTTGGGTGCGGCTAAAACCACAACTGATCTTTCCGTTAAGTGTGAATAATTCACTTGGCCTCAGGACATAAGAACTTAAAAAAAAAAAAACAACAACAAAAACCAAAACCTGACAAATAGAAGCTAAACAAATAATCCCTCCCACACACAATGAAGAGAAACAGTGTGGTTACCTGACTGTTGTCATTAATGAATGACATCAGCTCAATGGTCCACAGGGCCAAAGGTCAAAGGATGGAAGCGGTAAACTGTATTCAGTGAAATTGTCATTTCTGGACAAGTATCAGCAATTTCATACAACGTGGCCAAATACAATGGAAACCATTCAGTGCTGACATTCACCTCCTAAACACAATCTGACATCGCAGTTGTAATAGCAAGACGTCATGCGATCTCCACTGTTTGAATTGAACTGGTCCAGCGGGGCATGTGGTGGCACACGCCTGCTGTCCCATCACTTGGGAGAGGGAAGCAAGAGGTTCAGGAACCCAAAGTCATCCTGGGCCACTTAGAAAGTTTGAGGCTATCCTGGACAGCAAGAGACCCTGTCTCAAAACTTTTTGTTTGTTTGTTTTGTTTTGTTTTTAAGGAAAAGAAAAAAGAAGGGAGAGCAGAGTTCTAGAGATGCAGTTCAGTTGGTAGAGTTGGTAGAGTGCTTGCCTAAGGTGTGTGAGGTTCTGGTTCCATCTCCAGCACCACATACACTGGGTGCATGCTTTTGATCCCATCACTCTCAGGAGGCAGAAGCAGGAGGATTGGGAGTTCAAGGTTGTCCTTGGGAGTTGGATCCCCAGAACTCACATTAAAAAGTCATATGATGGCACATGCTTGTAATCCCAGTTTTGGGGAGGTGGAGACAGATGCATATCCAAGGCTCACTGGCCAGCTAGGTGAACCTACTTGGCTTATTCCAGGACAATGAGAGATGCTGTTTAAAAAAAAAAAAAAAAGCTGAACAGCATGCTTATAATGACAATGACATCCAAGCTTGTCCTCTGGCTTCCAGATGCACAGACATAAATGTGCACCTGTATGCACAAGTAATTTTTAAAATGTCACTTCCAACTTCTGAGGGAATGCAAATGCAAGGACTGGAGACATACAGCCATGGGAAGCCACCCTGAACTGTGTGCCATTACAGGCACTGAAGGGCTTCACATTAAACAGACAGTGTTGCTATACCTAATAAAAAAGTGTCAATTATTTCTATCTATCTATCTATCTATCTATCTATCTATCTATCTATCTATCTATCATACACACACACACACACACACACACACACACACACACACACACACAGAGGGAAGTGGGTTATTCAAAAGACCTGTTGGCCAATCATTGAAATCAGAAAACAACAAATGTTCCTTGTGGGTGCTGTTGGACTAGTAACTTACTGGCGATCAATGTGTTCTTATTGAATGCATATATTAATAAATGACAGAGAATGAAGACATGGCTTAGTGGTTAAGACTAATTGCTGCTCTTCCGGAGGACCCAAGTTCAGCTCTCAGCACCCATACTCAGCAGCTCACAATCACCCGTAACTTCAGCTCCAGATGATCTGATACCCTTTCTGGCCTCTACGGGCACTTGAGTACATCTGGCATAAACAAACACAGATAAATTCACATAGTTAAAAATAAAATTACTCTGGTAGTAACCAACAGCTCTGTAATTGGATTTAAGACTCCTTCAACACAAGGGAAACCTAGCCAACTATGCAGGGCTAGTGAAGTCATAGATCTTGGGGGATAATCTACAGCTACCACTCTACTAAACTAGCATAATCCTTTACTACATTCTAAATATTTGTCCTTACACACACAGGTAAGTATAGTCCTCACTCCTCATCAACACACATATTATACAGACTGAGCAGGTTGTATTATGTATTTATGAATATTAATTAATGAAACAAGAGGCCATGAATTGAAAGAGCAAGGAAGGGTATATGGAAGAGTATGGAGGGGAAAAAGGGAAGGAGGAAAATTATACAATTATAATATAATCTCAAAAAATGAAAAATAATTTAAAAAATGAATCATATTAATAAATGGCATACTCAGGTCTATAAATATGATGGTAGTTTCCCAAAGTATCTACACTTTCTGGTTGTTCAGTAGTGACATTCTTGTACACATGGTGAATAACCCTATTCTCAAACTAGAATTGAGGTGCTCAACCAGTAACATCTCTACAAAGATTCTCAAATCCATCAGACTCCTAGATCTGAAGCATTCTGACCTCAAACATTTCTGATAAGAGAAAACTAATGTGTACCTTAATTTTTAATATTACAATGTTTACCACACATATTAGTGTTGATTTGAATGTGGAGTATCCCACACAGGCTCTTATATTTTAACACTTGGCCACCAAGTGGATCAGTGAGGGTAGGCCTTGAGGGTTTGTAGACAGGAACTATCTCCTGTCTGTCTCTGCTGCTTGTTAGGTGGAGATGGGGGAGTCTCAGCCACACACTATGGCAGCCATGACTCTACTTCACCTTCCTCACTATGAAGGACTATGCACTCTTCCAAGCTTTAAGCCCAAACCAACCTCTCCTCCCTAAAGTAGCATGCTATATTATCTCCTTTTCTCATTGTTCTCCAAAACTTCTGACAGAAGAAATGAAGTAGAAGTAAATAAGGAAAGATCACAGTTCCAGAGTACATAGGGAAGGCAGGGCAGCAGGAGCGTGAGGCGGCCGGTCACGTAGCATCCACAGTCAGGGAGCAGAGAGAGATGGATGCTGGTGCTCAGCTCGTTTTCTCCTTTACAGTCAGTCCAGGACCCCAGCCCATGAGGTGGTGCTGCCCACATTCAGGATGGGTCTTCCCTCCTCAGTTAACATAGTCTAGAATCTTCTTAACAGACATGCTCAGAGGTAAGTCTCTAAGATGATCCTAGATACCAAGAAGTTGACCATCAGTATTAGCCATCACAAGTGGCTTCTTAGTCTAAGCAATGAGAGAGGTGGGTGTGGTGATTTAAAAAGGAATGCCCTCCATAGGCTCAGTTATTTGAATCCTTGACCTTTAGGAGTGGCTCTACTTGAGAGAGATTATGAGGTGTGGCCTTGTTGGAGTGGGGTGGACTTGTTAGAGGAAGTGTGTCACTGGGGATGGGCTGTGGGGTTTCAGAAGCCCAAGCCAAGCCAAGTGCCTCTCTTCTCTTCCTGCTGCCTGAGAATCCAGATGTACAATTCTCAGCTGTAGCTGCAAGTTTTTCTGTGCCCCACCTGGTCTCCAGTCACTCAGGCCCAAGTAAACACACAGAGGCTTATATTAATTAAAACTGCTTAGCCATTAGCTCGGGCTAACTATTGACTAGCTCTTACACTTAAACTCAGCCCATTTCTGTTAATCTACAAAGATTAACATACAATAAAATATATGTTGCCATGTGTTCCATGGCTTTACCTGTGTGCCATTACATGCTCTCCCCTGGACAGCAGGCTGGCATCCTGACTCAGTCTTCCTCTTCCCAGAATTCTCCTTGTCTGCTTATCCCACATATTCTTCCTGTCTGGTTACTGGCCAATCAGCATTTTATTTATCAAACAATCAGAGCAACACATTCACAGCATACAGAGCAACATTCCCACCACTCAGCTCCTCTCCAGCACCATGTTTGCCTACATGCCATGCTTCCTATATTGCCATCCTGATAATGGACCAAACCTCTGAAACTATAAGCAACCCCTAACTAAATGTTTTCCTTTATAAGCGTTGCCATGTTCATGGTGTCTCTTTACAGCAATAGAACACTAAGACAGTAAGCAATACAACAAATGGTTCAAACTTAATGTGCACAGAACTTTAGATGTCCTTAAAATACATGTTTCAGATTTGAAGTCAGTCTGTACACAGTGCAGCCTAGAAGTCTCTGTCTCAACAAGAGTCTCAAAAGACTGGGGTTCATGTGCTCTACTGATGTAGGGAAATAGCATATCAGCATAGGCTTAGACTTTAAGATAGTCCCACTAAGGAAACACCAAGGGCTGGGGAGATGGCAGAGTGGGAAGGGTACAAGCAGCCAAACCTGAAGACTTGAACTTGATCCCCAGGATCAAGGAAAGAATTGACTCCTGCAAGTTGTCCTCTGACCTCCACATGTGTGTAATGGCATGTGTGTGCCAACTCCTACACACATACACAGAGAGAGAGAGAGAGAGAGAGAGAGAGAGAGAGAGAGAGAACACAAAGAAATGTTTGTTTAAAGCAACAATAACAAATTGCTGGTGCACAAATTCAACACAGTCTATAGCTATAAGACAAAACAAAACAAAGTCTCCCCCCCCCACAAAAAAAACAAAAACAAAAACAAAAATAAACACTCAAGCACTGTGATGAAATAGTGACTTCTTCAAATCTCACATGTATGTAGAAAAATAAACACAGGCTACCAGTAACTGTTCATTCCTCCACTCCCTCCTTGTCAGCTTTCACAGAGAAAGGGCAGCTAGGGAAACTCTGTATGGAACAAAGAAGGAAGCTGGCAAGAAGCCAGGATGGATAAAAAAAAATAATCAATAGAAAGTCCAGCTCAGGTGTGACAATGTAAAAAAAAAAAAGAGGTTCCCTGGTCCATCGAGTACTTGTTTGTAATGATGGCCTGTGCATGAGCATGATTACAGGCATTGTACTGAGAGTGGACAAGATGACAGGAAAGGCAGCCCTTGACCACACAGTAGGGATGGAGAAATAAATAAATAAAGGGAGCCTAGGTGAATCCTAAATAGTCAGGCAGACCCAGAGCCAGGTATCAGGACTCCCCTTCCTCTACAAATACACAAATACACCCACTAAAGAAGTCACACTAGGGGATGTGGCCAGCAAGGTTATCTTTGAGTCATGTAAATGACCCAAGTCTACAGAAGCAATTGAGAGGACTAGTGAGAAAGCTCAGCTGGTGAAGGCACTAGGCACCAAGGCTGATGACCAGAGTTCAATCCCCAGCTGTTCTCTGTGCAGACTGGGGCTATATTTGTCACAAATCATCCAGGGCTGATTTGAAACTTCTTTGGAGTCAATGGTATAAATAAGACTGTGCAACTAAAACACCTCACATGTGCTCATGAAACTCCTGAGAGCTACAGACAGCCCTGTGCTAGTCTTAACTGTCACTTGACATAACCCAGAATCACCTTGGAAGATAGCCTTAATGAGGAATTATCTAAACCTGGTTGGTCTTCTGGCATGTCTGTGGGGGATTGGCTGAATTATTAGTTGACGTAGGAAGAGCAGCCCATTGTCAGTGGCATCATTCCCCAGGTAAGAGATCCTGATACACTATGAAGATAAGAGAGAAGAAAGCCAGCTGAGGTGAAGTGAGCTTGCGTTTCATTCCTTCCCTACGTTTGGCAAGAGAAAGGTGAGGCTTTACCTTAACCTAAAATTCCCCACAATAGCTGTAATTGTGAGCTGAAATAAACCATTTTTTCCCTAATTGGGGGTATTTTAACACAGCAACTGAAATGAAGCTAGAACCAGCTCTTCTGTTTAACGAGGGGTCAAGGGTACAGCAAAAGTGCTATCCCTGGAAACACATCACATTATATGATCATCACAACATCTACCACTGAAGACCTCCCCAAGGCATAATAACTTCAGTACATTTCCTTGACACAATTTTGCATTTATTTATTCAGCTGACTTACTTACACTCTTGGTAATGAGATGACGCTCAGAACAGTATGGGTTCAGTCACGTTGTCTTCTTTCATGTTCATCTGATTCGCTGCATAAGACTATTTTTATGCAGATGAGGTTAGGATGACATTAAACATTTTCTCCTGATTTTCCAAGAACAAATATGTTCTCTCCATATGCCCTGATCTTTTATTTTCTCCCGGTGTTCATCGTCAAAGCCCTGTTGGCTGATCTTTTTTTTTTTTTTCCTAAATTAACTAAAAGAACATGCCATCTGCAGTGTGAGGTGTCTACTTCTCCATGTGCAGCACACACATGATGCTCCCATGAACACATAAATTTAGTCTGTCTCTCCTGCTCTTCCGGAAGCCCAAGTTATTGTCCATTCCAACACTGATGCAGATCTCATCTCCTTCATAATACTCCATGGGTTTCTCTCGCTTGTCACACTGAGGGATCTTCACTGTACTGGAAGATCACAAATAATGAAGGTCTCTCTATATAAAACATCTGTCAGGCTTGCAGACACTGGGATCTATTGATTATTCTCTGAATTGAGAAAGGTATTGAACCAGTTAGCTTTACCTGTCATTTTGACAC
The DNA here is from genome assembly GCF_903995425.1 of Onychomys torridus. Classification (NCBI taxonomy): domain Eukaryota; kingdom Metazoa; phylum Chordata; class Mammalia; order Rodentia; family Cricetidae; genus Onychomys; species Onychomys torridus. Next base: position 22,104,302 of record NC_050464.1, on the reverse strand, counting down.
AGCCTACAGTCATCTGAAAGGAACATCTAGATTGAGGAATTGCCTAGACTAGATTGGCCTGTATCCATGTCTGCAGGATTTGTCTTGATTACTGACTAATACAGGAGGACTCAGCCCACTGTAGGCAGCATCTTTTCCTGGGCAGGTGGTCCTGGGCTGCATTTAAAAAAAAAAAAAAAAAAAAAAAAAAAGCTAGCTAAGCCTGAACCTATCAGAGAGCCAGCAAGCAGTGCTCCTCCATGGTTTCTGACCTTCAAATTCATCCTTTGAGTTCTGGTCAGGACTTCCTTCCGTGATGGCCTATGATCTGAAAGTGCAAGGCAAGTAGATTCCTTCTTTAACTGAGCTGCTTTTGATCATGGTGTTTGTTATAGCAACGGAAAAGAAAGGAGAGAATACATGTGTGTGGGAGAGTATTTCTTTTAGGTAAGTGCGGGGAGGTAAACACATGAGCACTAGTTTAAGATAAAGTCCCTCGCACAAGCTCAGGTACATACACACACACACACACACACACACACACACACACACACACAGCAAAACACTGCAATGAGAAGTGGTACACTAAGAACCAACACCCAACTCACCAGTTATGGGTTCCATTACTAGAATCCCCATGAACAGAAAGCATTAGGATTTCTGAATATGTAATAAGCTGAGTGAACACCCTCTCATAGCAACAAATCAATCTTTTGAGTGACTTTTCCTGAGCAGACCTGAACAAACCCCTACTGGTACTAGACAGGGCATCACCAATGACAGACCAAATTAACAATTCTACCTAAGTCTGACAATGAGTTTATTGGAGTTATGGTGGGAACATGAATGAGGAATTATATACAAAAGCATACATAATTCAAAGGCATCTTTGTCATTGTTAAAACCCACTCCAGGATGGGTGATGACTCACAAAAGTGGCATCCCTGGAGCTCCTTGCAAGTAGTTGGCTGGTGGGAGTTTCTCCTCTCCCTGGCAGTCTTCACTGCAATCATAACCCTTGGGAGAAGGCTTGCCAAAGTTGTGAGTTTTAGAAACTTCCTGAGACTACTAAGTTGTTGACTTCCTGGGTTTTAATGAGTCTCCCTCTAGGACATAATGTAAAAATTGCTGCACAACAGCCTGCAATGTTGCCATCAAGTACTAAAGGTCCATAGACATAAGGATAACCGCTACTTTCAATTCCAGCATCAGTTTGAAGTCAGCTAATAAATAAGTTGAGAATTGTACTTCCTACAGTAATGGCTACATGTTAGGTACACGAGGTTGGATCTCAGTGTTACCAGAGACTGTAAACAGCAGAGGGGGTGAAAGATAACACTCAGCTCACTTTTCCTTTTGTATTCCTTCAGGATCACGGCTTGTGGAGTGGTGTCACTCAACTTTAGGGTGGATCTTTTCTCTTCAGCTAAACCTTTCCAGAACCGGACACCCCAAAAGATATGTTTCCTTGGCTATTCTAAATCCGCTTGACCACAAAGATTAACCATCACAGACCTCTTGGCTAAATAAACTCTACTGTAAAACATTTCTTAAACCTAGTATTATTGTTATTTCTTTTCTTGAGCTTAATACAAAGTACTGTGTACTGTAAATAGTTTGAACTCTATCATACTTACATACAAGGGGTCATACTAGATAACTTATCAGATTTCACATGCAGCCCCTTTGGTATTAGGATGCTGAGTTGGATGACTTTAAAAGGGATCAAAAGAAGAAAATCAAAGCAGTGGAATACACAGATGGGGTTTGTGGGGAAGAAGGAGAGAGAGAGAGACAGACAGACAGACAGACAGACAGAGACAGTGACAGACAGACATCAAGACAGAGGGAACAGACAAACAGACTGAGACAGAGAAAGAGACAGAGAGAGAAAGAGAGAAAGGGGAGGGGAGAAAGGAGATTCCACAGAGGAATTCTCCTTTCCTCTAAGGTTCAGGATTTCTTTCTCACTTGGCAATACCAGTGTGGGTAGAAGATTCCATTTGGCATGCCTGGAAGGTTATCAATACCAGAGTGATTAGAAGGTTCCATTCTGCAGATGTGGGAGGTGAGGTTAGGCATGACCAGTTTTAGAGAGGCTATGTGATGGGAAGACAGCATTCACAAACCTTGAACACAGTCTCACGCAACACACAGGTGGTTGTGGGCCAGGGCTCCACAGTACCTGTGTGACCTAAGTCAGGCTTCTGAACCTCTCTAAGCCCTCCCTTGCCTCATTTATAAAACAGAGATGGTAACAGCTACTTCAGAGAGTGGTTAAATTAAAATGAGATCAATAAAACATGCAGCACAGTGACAAAAACATAAAAGGCAGTCAATAAAAGGGAATAATTATCGTGCTCAGTGAATCAGACAGGCTCCTGAGCCTGGACCTATTTATTATTTCAATCAGCAAGTATTTATTGGACAGCTTCCCTCTTGGTGAGCGTCGGTGAACAAGAAAGTAGTACCTAGGATGTTTCACCTTCTGAAAGTCATTTTGAAGCCATGGGAAAACCAGGGACTAGGGGCATGGAGCAGTGGTGGAGTACCTTTATAGAACTTCCTAGGGAATGACAGAGAATCTAGTTCAGTGGTAGAGTACCTGCCTAGAATTCCCCAGTAAGGGGCTGAGGATGTGACTCAGTGGTAGAGCACCTGCCTAGAATCCCCCAGTGAGGGGCTGGGGTGTGACTCAGTGGTAGAGCACCTGCCTAGAATCCCCCAGTGAGGGGCTGGGGCATGGCTTAGTGGTAGAGCACCTGCCTAGAATCTCCCAGTACTGCAAATAAAAAGTAAAGCTTCAAAGGGAAACTAACAAAGGTACATCAATCATCAGAGATATTCAGATAGAAAGGGCCTGGTCATGGAGACAATAACCATGTATGCATGACTTTTCATGGGAGGAATCTGGACAGTCTCATGCTATTAAAACCTACATGGGCCCAAAGATGCCACTGAAAATATCTAGTCAATAGAAGTTGTCATCTTGGTAAGATCTAGAGTCACCATAGAAACAAGCCTTTGGACAGGTCTATGAGCGGGTGTCTAGACTGAGTTAATTGAAGTGGGAATATCCACTCTTCATGTATGGGGCACCATTCCATGAACTGGGATCCCAAGATGAATAAAAAGGAGATAGTGAGCTGAGCACCAGTATGCATCTCTCTCTCTGCTTCCTGACTATGGATGCCACGTGATCATCACCCGCCTCATGTTCCTGTGGTCCAGCCTTCCCTGCCATGACATACTGACCCCTCAAGCTATGAGCCAGAACAAACACTTCCCCCTTGATCTGCTTCTGCCAGGTATTTCATCACTGTAAGGAGAGAGCAACTAATCCACATCACCAGTGCTTGTGTGACTCCATCCTCCATGCTTGCTCCAGCCCCCGACCTGCATGCACCCAAGCTCAGCACAGTGACATTCCACAGATGCCTCACACACTCATGCAGAAGACAGACATTGCTGGGATATGATTGGCTAGAATCTGCAGGTGACGGGGGTGGGGGGGAGGAATAAAAGGAATGAGGACCCTTTCTTGGTGAAGTAAAATGAATTCCAAAGAACCCTGACATGTGGATTTATTAAGCAGGAGGCCAAAGGAGGAACCAGAGATAACAGCAGCAGGAATTGCTCATCAATAACACACGCTGTCTAAGCAGGGAGGCGTGGTATTAAAGTCTGCACAGAAGTCGCAGCAACAGCTTTAATAAGCAGACAGATTTCCCTGTACCAAGGTGGTCTCTTCCCCAGATTATGGGATAAGCAAATACAGATAATCAACACAGCACCACCTGAATGGCACATCCGGACAAGAGATAGGATCCAGGATTCTGGAGCCACCAACCTCATTCACACACACTGGCAAATAGTAAATGAAGCTGGACAGATGCACATCAGGTTGTCATCTCAAGGAAACTGTAACCATGGGAAACTATGGACAAGCAGAGGTACCATCCTCTTCACAAAATATGAACCACAGGAGGATCCTTACTCCCAATTAATAAAACCACTTCCACTGTATATCCCCAAACTTGAACATCACACATGGGATGACGATGGCTCAGTGTTGCAGTTCCTGCTTTCTAACATGGGGAACCCACAATTCAAGCCTCAGTGCCACAAATGCAAATTCGTATTCCAAGCTAGAAACTTCTACATGGACCATTGCATCCATATCTAGTTAGCTGCTACATCTGGTTGATTCTGTGGAAGGTCTTTCTTTCTCTTCCTCCTCATCCCTATTTTACAGTTCTGGGGATAGAACCCAGAACTGTGCACACACTATACAACTCTAAGGTTAAGTCACAATCCTGTGGGGGATTCTAGGCCAGAGCCCTGTGGCTGAGCTACACCCATCCCCTCACTAGTAGACACTAAGTAGGTGCTCTACTGCTGAACCACACTCCCAATCCTGTCTTCCTTTTATTTTGAGATAATGTTTTACTATTTTCCCATATGGCCTATGACTCACTTTGTAACCCTGGCTGGCCTTGCACTTTCTGTTCATCTGTTTCAGTCCCTGAATGGCTGGGATGGACAGGCCTGTGGCACCAGGCCTGGCTGACTACCCACCAAAATGTCAGAATTATACATTGGAGAAAAGACGACCTCTTCAATAAGCATCACTGAGCACATGCAGAAGAATGAAGTTAGAGCCCCCTACATACAAAATATATCCACTGAAAATGGATCAAAGGCCTCAATGTAAAACATATATCTACTAAAAGAAGTTGCAGGAGGGGGCTGGAAAGATGGTTCAGTAGTCAAGAGCACTTGCTGCTCTTGAAAGAGAGCCAAGACATGCAATCAGCTGAGCTATCCATTGTCTGTCGTGAGTAGATAAAGACAATGTGGTATATCTACATGGTGGAATATTATGCATTCAGAGAAAAATAAAATTCTCGTAATGGCTGTAGTAGGCATGGAAGTGGAAAATAGCATGTCAAGAGAAAAGCCAGATCCGGGAAGGCAAATACTGCACATTCTCAATCATACACGGACATGGGGAGTGAACGGTTCCCAAAGAGGCTGGGGCAAGCTGCTAAGGCTTGTGACCTGAGTTCAATCTCCAGGACCTACATGGAGACTGTGGAGCGAACCAGCACCCACAAGTTGTCCTCTGACTTCCACACATACCCGCAGCAGCCTACAGATCACTAGCTGTTAAGGGCAAAACTTCAAGGTCAGTGCAAGCTTGATTTCTCCCTGTCCTGTGACCAAAGTGTGAGGTGTCTTCAGCAACAGGCTCCTACCTGCCATGAAGTTTGAGAAGACAAGTAGGAGCGATGCCTATATCCTGTCTTGTTTGGGTTATGTCTCGGGACACACACACTACTCCCACCCACACACTGATTATGTTTTGATGTCGTTGTTTTATTGAGACCAGATCTCTTTATGTAGCCCTGCTATCTTCAAGCAGGGTGGAGACTGAGAATCAAGGCTTGAGACTGTCCTCCGACCATGCACTCATACACACACACCCATGCATATACCTGTATGTATGTGTGCAAACACATATGCACATGCGCGCGCACGCACACGCACAGAGAGAGAGAGAGAGAGAGAGAGAGAGAGAGAGAGAGAGAGAGAGAGTGAGCACTTTAAGGAATGCCACCAGAAGTGCTGGGGATGCAGTTCCTTGGCAGAATGTTTGCCTGCAAGTGTGAAGCCCTGGGTTCCACTCCCAACTTCACACAATACAGAATTGCTAGTATGCTGCGCACAGTGGCCAGAAGCAGTGGTTCATTACACTTCTCATGAAGAGCCATCAAAGCAGAGTCTGGGGACCCCATCAAGACATGGGCAACATTTAATGAGTCTGAAATTCCAACTACCCTGATCTGATCATCACATATACACGCATCCAATTATCACCCTACACTCCATAAACACACACGATTACTGTGTTGGATACAGAATTAAATAAATGAGATACAACGGGAAAAACAATCAAGGTCATTCCTGCAGGGCTCTCCTGCTCTCAGGACCCCTCAGCCTCTTATCTTTCTCTTTCTGGACCTGGCCCAAAGCACTTTATATAGCCCACATGCCTTCCCACCCTCTTTGATGTCCTACAAACCTAGCTATGGTTTGCTCCTCTCTGACACCCAGGGGACCTCAGTCATACAACCATGTTTAATAATTTATTTGAAAACCAAAAAAAAAAAAAAGGAAACGGAAAATAAGAGACATGGACCAAGAGAATACGCATACAATCTGGAAAATAGACCACTCATGTGAGAAAATATCAAATACCATGCATTCGCCTCCTCCCAAGGAGAGAGGGGGGATTGCTTACAAAATTATTCTGAAATTTTGAAGACAAAACCAGAATGGAATATTTATAAGTATTGGAGGGATGCTATCTGCCTCAGTTTTAAAGCACTCGGGAAATGAAAACACGGAAAGATTGACAGTTCCAGACCCAGATGGATTTTAAAGTACCTGTCCAAGCCACAGAATTCAAATAAAGAGGAAAAAGCAAGTTCTGGGATGAGATTTGACAAGCAAGGGGTTAATTGTGCAACTACCTAGGATATCATTCATATTTACTAGGAAAACAATTTTCTCAAGTGTGGTTAGAATTAAAACAACTGGAGCTCTGTTTAAAACTATAATGAAATCCATCTACTTTAATCTGCTCCCCAAACAATCATTGTGAGAGCTTTGAGGGGTGGGAGAGACTTAACACAGGATGACACCCACTGGGAGACCACTTCCTTACAAGTGAGAAGATGTTCTAACCCCAGGCAGCTCTCTCCCCTGGACTCCAGAGCTCATTTTTTAGAGAAGTTTATTCCAGGGATAAGCCTCTTGCCACTCTTGAATGGGGGTGGGGGAACTAATTTTCAGATGACACAGGTTAATTTGGTCATTTTTTGTGTGGCACTCAGAATTTGCAAAGGGTGACTTTGTTTATCTTGTATAGCCCATGGGCAATTCTCCAAATCAGCCCAAATTCCATTTTCAGATTTATCTCACAAAGAGCTTCCAAAAATAAACAAGAGAGCATGGGGTAGCACTGATCAGTAAAGTTATTAAACACCCTCACTGTATCTAATTTTCTTGCATATAATATTCATCTTTATTTCTATTGCAGTTCTTTATTCATATGTGTGTATAAGTCAGGGGACAGCTTGCAAGAATTGGTTCTCTCCTTCTACTATGTGGGTTGCAGGAGTAAAACTCGGGTCACTGGGTTTTGCTGCAAGTGACTTTGTTCCATGAGCCATTTTCCAGCCCACACATTATGTTTATATATATATTGCATTTCTATTATAGTTTCACTGAAATTCTGTGGACTTATATTTTTGCCTTAATTGAACTTTTGTTAAAATAGAACATAAACTATTTCATATCACTTCTTGTGTTCCATATTTTTATGAACAACAATGACTAAGATGCCAAATCTTGGTGTTTGTTTGCTTGGTATTTATTAAAAAAAAACAACTCTGTGTGTGCACATGTATGTATAAAAGTGTGCATGTACAGATAGAGGCCGGGGATCCATGTTGGGCATCTTTTTCCTTTATACTCCACTTTACTTTTTAAGACAAGGTCTCTCACTGGATCCAGAATTCAGCAAATGTCCCTCAGCTGTTTGTCAGCAAAAATCCAGAGGGCCATCTGTTACCACTCCCTCGACAGTATGGTTACAGACGTGTGCTACCATTTCCAGCTCTGGGTGTGTGCTGGGGATCTGAACTCAGGTCTTCTTGCTTACCAACAGAGCCATCACCCCAGCCCTGGTTTTACTTTGTTTCTTTGGTGTGCTGGCTAGTCTTATCTCAATCTGACACAAGCTAGAGCTATTTGGAAAAGAGGAAAACTTAATTGAGAAAATGCCCCTAGCAGATTGGCCTCTGGCTAAGTCTGTGATGCCTATTCTTGATTGATAATTGATGTGGTAGGGCCCAGCTCACTGTGTGGTGGGGCCACCCCACTCTGGCCCTCAGTACTGTAAGAAAACAGGCTGAGCAAGCCATGTGAGCATTCCAGTAAGCAGCATTCCTCTGTGGTTTCTTCTGTCATTGTTGGCTATGATGTGTCTTGGTAAGAGGTAAATGCCATATGGAATAATAAGCAAGCTTGCTTTAATTCCCACCTTGGTTTCCCTCAGTGATGGACGATGATCTGAGCTTGTAGGTCAAATAGACACCATCACCCAAGTTGCTTTTGGTCAGAGTGGTTTTTATGACAGGCACAAACATGAAATGGGGACACCCGGCAACATGTCTGTCACCCCTGATCTCACTCCCTTTCTTTCTATTTCTAGCCCAAAGAAGTTAATTACTGCTGCCTGGTGGAATCTGGCTTTTTGTTGGCTTGATGGTCCGCAGGTAACCACAGCTGCAGTGAATTCATGTCCGCAACAGCCAACTCGTATCCACACGACAGTGCTTTATAACAGTTCTCCCCCGCCTCCAGCTCTCACATCCCTTGTACCCCCTCTTCCACCGTGTTCCCTAAGCCTTGGATGAGGGGTGATAAAGGTGTATAGACTTGCATTTCCCCCCCTCTAATTTTTCCAACTCCTTTTATCACTACTTACCCAAATGATTTCCTCGATGCTATTTTTCCAACCCTTCACAGACTTGCCTATTTTTGCTCAATTTTAAACTTAGGGGATTTATTTTGATTATGGTTATTTCTGTAACAGAAATGTTCTCATTCTGTAAACAAAGTATCCTGTGATCCCTGGAAGTCAATTATAGTTTTAAAGTCTAGAGTCTCTGCCTCCACAGAATGCTATTTGTTATTAAGGTTTGTTATTGTTTTTTTTTTCTCTTTGTTGCTGCTGTTGTTTATGTTCATTTGTTGATAATAGACTCTTTGTAGGATGTCTGGAGCTTCTATCTCGCTTGTCTCAGAGTATATGTGATTGGCCTGGGGAGATGATTTAGTCAGTGAAGTGCTTTTCTTGCAAGCTTGAGGACCTGAGTCTGACCCTAAGAACCCACACAGAAATCCAGATGTGGTGGTCACACCTGTAATCCAACACTGAGGAAGTGGAGACAGGAGGATCCCTAGGGTTTGCCTGTTGATCTAATACAGGAGAGCCACAGTCCCAGTAACAGACTCTGCCTCAAATAAATAAGACTCCTAAGCACCAAGACTGGAGATCAACCTGCATCCTCCACAAACACACACACACACACACACACACACACACACACACACACACAAGTGTGTGCATGCACACACATGTGCACATGTACACACATCACAATTGGAAAAAAAACGAGTAACATCATATAAAGATAGAGTTTAACAGCAGGCATTCCACATGAACAGCCATCCTGAGTCACCCCCACAGTCATCCATTGGCCTCTTCTTTAAGTTGGGTTGGTTTCTGCCAAGTGGATCTGCAAACTTTTACACACAGCAGTGGGAGAGCCTAGAGAGGTCACAAAGCTGAACAGTCTCTCCATTGAGTATGTTCTGACATAGGCCACCTCCATAAACTCGAGTTTGGAGGGTCAAGGACAGGGACAAGCTCCGGCTGTGCAGATGTGAAGGCAGGTGTCCTGGATAGCTTTAGCTGTCACCTTGACAAGAGTTTAGAGTCAGAGGAGAGGAAAGCCTCAGTTGAGAGATCACCCAGATCAGGCTGGCCTGTGGGGTTGTGTCTGTGAGGGGACTGTCAATTAAGACAGTTCATTGACATAGGTAGGAAAACACAGCCCACTGTGGGCAGCACCACTCCTAGACAGGTGATCCTGGGTTGTATCTAAGTATGAACATGCCAGTAAATGAGCATGTGATGTTCCTCATGGCTTCTCTTTCAGGCATTTCTGTTTTGAGCTCCTCCCTTGGATTTCTGCCCTGACTTTCCCTGGATGATGAACTGTGACCTGGAAGTGTAAGATGAAATAAACTCTTTCTTCCCCCAGTTGATTTTGGTCAGAATGGCCTCTCACAGCAACAGAAAAGAAACTAGAACAAGAGGAAATAGAGATATGACTACAATCCTCTCATTCTTACCCACATCCAGCCATAGGGAAAGCCTGTCTTGTCCTGTCCGGGTCCTGAGTGGTAGTATATGGCTTTTCTTTCAGAAACCATGTGACCCATCCTGTCTTCATTTGGAAGCAGAGATAATTCTTGGCCTGGTAGCTATGACAACAGCTTGAGCAAACACACAGTGATAGATGGTAGACAGCTAGGCCTGTGGTATTAGTAATGGTGTTAGCACTTCCTAAGAGAAGGAGGGAGTGGAGGCTCTTAGGACCATCATCAAGGATCCCAGCCACTACTCTTTTTGCCTCGCCATCAGTTGCAAAGGATCTTGGGAGATGTTAGACTACCTAGGGAATGGAAGACAAAGGCGAGTCTCCATGATGTGGCATCCATGTGGTTGCCATCCATTACGGGGTGGGCTTTTGGTGGCACAGCTGCTCTTGGGTCATTCATGCCCCTGCAAGTAGCCTGTCACCTGTGCTATGAAAGCAAGTCCCCAAAACTCATTGGCCGACCAAGTTGGACTTTGGTGGAATCATTCCTTTGGTCTGGTGTCAGAGCCCTACCTAGGATGAGGAGGCATTGTTCACGTCTCCCCTGGAAAGCTAGTGCAACAGTGCGTCTCTGGGGTTCCAATCAGCTATCAACTTGGTGATGAGAATCACCTCAGGAGGAAACCTCAGTTGAGGGACTGCTTCTACCAGGTTGGCCTGTGTGTGAGTGTCTTGATTGTTCATTGAATGTGAGCAGCAGTATTTTAGGGGCTGGGCTCTGTGTGTATAAAAGTAACCGAGAACCACCAGCAAGCAAATAAGTTAGAGTGTATTTTTTCTTTGTTCTTAGCTATGGACGTGACAAGACTAGATGCTTGAGTCCCTGCCTTAAATTCCCTGAAATGATGCGCTGGGCCTTGGAATTAAAAGCCAAAGAAATCCTTCTTCCTTAAATTGCTTTTTGTAAGGGTATTTATCACAGCCATAGAAACAACACTAAAAATGAATCTCTGCCCATTTCATGTGGGAAGGTAGGTCTCAGTTTCTCCAACTGGCTGCCAGCTACCACTTACCCATTCTCTTCCCATCTTCTAGTCCCGTGGGTGTTTGGGTGATGTCACCAACTGTCTTAGTTAGGGTTTCTATTGCTGTGAAGAGACGTCATGACCATGGCAACTCTTATAAAGTAAAACACTTAATTGAGGTGGCTCTCTTACAGTTTTAGAGGTTCAGTCCATTATCACCATGGCAGGGAGCATGGCAGTGTGCCGGCAGACATAATGCTTGAGTTATAGCTGAGAGTCTTACATCTTGCAGGCAACAGGAAGTCGACTGAGACACTGGGTGGTCTCCTGGGCACAGAAAACCTCACAGCCCACCCCCACAGTGACACACTTTCTCCAACACCGCCATACTCACTTCAACTAAACCACACCTCCTAATAGTGCTACTCCCTTTGATACTAGGGGGAGGCTATCATATTCAAACTATCACACCAGCCATCTTGCTAGTTTTCCCTTTTCATGCTCTGTGCCTCTTTCCCATCATTTTAGCAGCTTCAGGAGGAACCAGACATAAAGCTAGGCTCACTCCACCAAGCTGTACCCCTTGGATATGCCGAGACTTCCTACTGCAGAGAACCACACTCAACATTTGCTTGCTGTTCCCCTGGTCTGGTCCATTCGTATCTGCCTCTCCTCTTCAGATGTTCTATCCAACATATCCTTTGAGCTTTCCTTAGCTTTGGGATATTGCCTCAAGCAAGAGATGCTCAGACCCTCCCTTCACACCCTGTGTGCACAGTTGCCATGGCTACCATAGACCACTGTTCTCCAGGATTGACATGGACATTGCTCCCTATGAGAGACTGGTGTTAGATGGGATGAATGAAAGTTCCATCATGAGGGAGAGAGGCTCACAAGGCCCCACTCCTCCCTGAGGACTTATTGGCAGTTAATGGTTGCCTGGGAAGGGAGGCATTTTCTTTGGTAGTGTTGCCAATGGAGTTTACCCATGCTCCTGTAAGTAGCCTCAAGTAAACTCATCGTGCACCAAGCATTGGGTAGAATCATTTTGATGCTCAGACATGGGGGTGCCTGGGATGGTTAATCTCAACTGCCATCTTGATGGGACTTTGAATGACTATAAAAAACAATCCTCGTGATATCTGTTTTCTAGAGAGAGTTAACTGGATTGGAAAGATATCCCCTGAATGTGGGTGGCAGCATCCCATGAAGTAGGTTTCCATACTGAATAAAAAGGAGACAGTGAAGTAAGCATCAATATTCATCTCTCTCTCTCTGATTCCTGACTGTGGATGCCATGTGACCAGCTGCTTCACACTCCTGCTGCCATGCCTTCCCCACCATGATGGACTGTACTTTTGAACTGTGAGCCAAAATGAATTCTTTCTTTCTTTCTTAAGTTTCTTCTTATTAGACATTTTGTCACAGCAACAAGAAAAAACCTCCCTATCTTGAGAGAACAGACATTTGTTAGTCTCATCAGGAACAGTTGCACAAAAGGGTCTCACACCACATTGGTCACCATGCACTAAGGATGGGTCTTACACCATAGAGGTCACATTGCACTGGAAGGATGTCCTTGCTTGCTTGGTTCCCTCCACAGACAAGACATGAGTAGACCAGGACTATGACCCTTGCAAGAATCCATCTCCAAGGTGCAGCATTCACTTGGTGCATAATAGATGCTCATTTGCCTCTGTTCAGTTGAGCCATTTCTAATACACTGCATGTTGGAGGCCCTTCCAGCCTCATTAGAGAGCGAAAAACAGGGCTGTGTTTATTTGCCAACATGGAAATAAGAAAGGCTAATCAGAAAGCACCAGGAAGTGAAAACCGCCAGATGTTTTTTGAGAACACAAGTCCAGGAAGACAAAATAGCATGCAATGGGGGTGATGTATATTTTTCCTAGTGATTCAAAATGAATGTATGCTTATTAGGCAGAGAGAGAGATTTAACGGGTTTCTCAGCTAATGCTGTAATTTTAAATCCATTTAAGATAATTTTCTTTATCTTGAATTTATTTTTCTCAGTAACCAGGATACTTAACTGATTTGCACAAAACCCATTTGAAAAAAAAAGAAATAATCTACTGCAAGCGAGGGCACATTTTAAATGGGAATAAAAAGGAGACACTGAAAATCTAAAGAAAATGGAGATTTGAGAAATCAGAGTGAGCTCTTACATAGTAAATAGAGACTTTCAAAGCTCCAGTTTGGACAGGGGAGGGGTGCCAACCCCCACCCTCGGTGGAGGAGCTTTTGGAATGTGGTGGCAGCGAAGGTCACTCTTCTTTGGGTACATGGACTGGTAGGTTACCTGTGGTCCAGTGGGTGTCCCCACACCCGCATGCTTATAAGTAGAAGATACAGTGTTGGGGACATGATGAAGAGAGTGATAGGGGGTTTGGGAATGGTGATAGATATGGCCATATTTTGTTGTCTACATGTATGAAGTTCTCAAGCATAATAAAAGACCCAATAACAACAAAAAAGGAACTGCTAAAATTCTTTGAAAGATAATGCTACAATATCGACCTAGAGAAGTGGTTCTCAATCTGTGAGTTACGACTCCTTTGGAGGTGGAATGATCCTTTCAAAGACCATCTGAAAACACAGATGTTTACATTATGAGTCATAACAGTAGCAAAATCACAGTAATGAAGTAGCAACGAAAATAATTTTATGGTTGGGGGTCACAGCATTAGGAAGACTGAGAACCACTGATGTAGAGCCTCCAGCATATTTCCTTTGGATTCAAAGCTTGGAAGTAAGCACTAGATCACTACATAGACACAAATGAGAAAAGATTACACACAACAGTATCACGCACAATACAACATCAAAAATACTCTAAATTTCCAATTATGGACAAAATGACCATAATGTGTTCTATCAAAAGCTTGTGGGGCTGAAGAGATGGCTTAGAGGGTGAAAAGCTTGCTGTGAAACCATGAAGACTTGAGTTTGACCCCTAGCCCCATGAACATGCCAAGGTTGGCAGCATAACCTTGTAACCCTAGCTCTGGGAAGACAGAGGCAGGAGGATCTCCCAGGCTGGTCAGCTAGCCCAGCTGAATCAGCAAGCTTCACCTTCAGTACGAGGCTCTACCTCAGAAACTAAAGTGGAGAGAGATAGGAGAAAACAGCTGACATGTACCTCTGTCCTCTGCATCTGCATGCACACCTGCCTGTACACCCCCCTACATACATACGTGTACACACAGGAACACAAACACTTACATATGTGCTTGTGAGAGAATGTCAAATAAAAAGAAACCTGATACATCAATGGCTCATAATCTATAGAAAACAGACTCAATGGTAATATTTTAATGTGGTCATATATTGGTACATGATAGTCTATAGTATTATCAATATGCTAGGCACAGTGGCTCATGTATGTAATCCCAACATCTGGGGAGGGAGAGCTAAGGCAGGATTGATCATGAGTTTGAGGCCAACTTGGGCTGCATAATCAATTTGAGCTAGCCTGAGCTACATACAATAAGACATTGTCTTCAAAACCAATAAATACATAAAATGAGGTTCAACAGATAGATGATGGAACAGGTAGATGACAGGTATAGATAGGTAGACAGACAGACAGATAGATAGACAGACAAATAGATAATGGATAAATAAAAGATAATTAATAGATATTAAAACTAAAAATATCTAAATTAAAATAGATATTAATAGGCAATTAAAACAGTTGCCATGTTTAAGTTAGGATACTATGGTGATATTTTAAATTTAAAAACTTTCATATTGAGAATCTTTATGCTTTTAAATTACTTTTATAACAGTTATACTTTCTATTTTCTGAGATGACATCATGTAGCCCAGGCTGATCTCAAACTAACTACTTAGGCCAGGCTGGCTTCCTACCTCAGTCCTGAGTTCCTCCACTCCTGCAGTGCTGGAATTGAGGGGCAAGGGTGCGCCACCACTCCTGTGGAGTCTGGGATGGCACCTAGGGCTTCATTCTAGAACCCATGCTAGGCAAGCACGATACAATTTGAGCCACATGACCAGCCCTTAACTTTTTTTAAAAAAAGATTTATTTATTTATTTATTATGTATACCATGTTCTGTCTGCACATATCCCTGCAGGCCAGAAGATGGCACCAGATCTCATTACAGATGGTTGTGAGCCACCATGTGGTTGCTGGGAATTGAACTCAGGACCTTTGGAAGAGCAAGCAGTGCTCTTAACCTCTGAGCCATCTCTCCAGCCCCTTAACTTTTTTAATTAGCTAATATTTCCTAAGCAACAAAAGTTCTTGATTGACTGATTACAGCAGAGACAGAGCAAAATAAAAGATCCCTCTGTGGTTACAAACAGATGAGAAAGTATCACAGAATAAGTCAAAGCTAGCCAGCTCCTTGTCAGGGCTCAGCTGTAACTTACTTAGTGGGCCGATAGTCTGGAATAGACCGATCCAAGGAGATCTTTTCACTGAGGTAGGAATTGTAGCCATACTTCTCATGAGGTCCTTTGGCTTTTTCTTCTTCAGAGGGGGAAAGGGTGGCAGGAAGGCCCCCTTTACCCCGCCCACCATACCCTTCGATGAGCCCAAGGGACTTGGATAACCCTAAAAAGAAGAAAGAGAATGAGTTATTCTAAAATACCTCCCCTAGATACATCATACAACCTCCCATAGAGCTACAATTGAGATTTTACAACATCTTAGCACAGGAAAAAATATGACCTCAGTTTACACATCCTGTATCCAGAGGCAAGGTCTGATGCAGCCTGGGCTGGCTTTGAACTCATTATGTAGCTGAGGATGACCTTGAACTCCTGATCTTCCTGCCTCCACCTCCCATGTGCTGTTATTACAGGGCTGCATCTCAAGTATCCAGTTCATGTGGTAGTGGAGATATTTCCATGCAGAGAAAGGCCCAGGCTATGCTGGGCTCTAGGGTTCACATCTGAATATCTACTGGGAGCCTCACTCTTCTTTTGGACACACATGGAAACAAAGACCACCAAGACCTGGAGAAAACAAACCAAGAAGAACCCAAGAAATGGGATGAATGTGGGGCATGATCACATTTCTTTGGGACCATCCCAGCCAGATTAGGTCTGCAGGAAGGAGAAGGTTCCAGGCATCTCATAGACCTAATACATATCAGGAACCACCAGGCTGCAGATGGATGGGTGCATGGGGGTGGGCGGGTTGGGGAGTATTGCTGCAGTTGAACTAGGAAAGAATAGATTGATTTCAACATGAGCTAAAAGCACAAGCCAGGACTTGACATGACTCTTCGCCTAGTGGTTTTATTTAAGTTCCATCTCAATGGCAAAGGGAAACACACAGTATCTGAGGATAAATCATGGAGAAGAGAAAAAAGCCCGTAAGCATGATAACCAACAATACAAGAAGGAGCCGTCCACGGCAACACTCTCTGGGCACCGCTGCCCTCAGGATAGTAGGTCCCCATCCATTGTCACAGTATTCCATAAAGACCTTGAGGGGTAAGTCAAGATGGCAGAGGTGTGAGAGGTTGAATTACTTAGCTAGGAAAATTTGTGCTTATGGCTCAATGGACAAGCCACTTAATGTACACGCACGTGCACACACTCTGGAGTCCCAGGAATTGAACCAGGGCCTTTGACACACTATACAATGGGTTTTTGTTTTTGTTTTTGTTTTTTGTTTTTGTTTTTGTTTTTGTTTTTTTTTGTTTTTGTTTTTGTTTTTAATCACCGAATCACATACTCAATTTCTTTCTGGAGAATTCTAGGCAAGCACTCTACTGCTGGTCTAGGTCCCTTGTCCTTCACCATGTGATTCTACAGAAGTACTTTCCCACTGAGTCACAACCCCAGCCCTTCATTTCCACTATGGACAGCATGAATATAAATCACTGTGTTCCTTGGCTTTAAGAGTAGGCAACTGCCAGGTGGTGGTGGCACATGCCTTTAATCCCAGCACTCGGGAGGCAGAGGCAAGCGGATCTCTGGGAGTTCAAGGCCACCCTGGGCTACCAAGTGAGTTCCAGGAAAGGTGCAAAGCTACACAGAGTAACCCTGTCTTGAAAAACAAAAACCAAAACAAAACTTGTAAAAGACTAGGCAGCTATGGATCCCAAGTGGACCCAAACTTCACATCGCTGGGGAAGTCAAAGCCAACAATTCCTCATGGGTCATGTGAGATTCAGCATCACAAAACACCAAGGTGCACCATCTGTTCCAGGCATTGCTACAGATGGGAACGCATTTGTGTAACACAAAATAATCAAAAGCAGCTTGGCTCAACCCAGGGCCACATTGTGCAACATGTGGATGGTTCCCATGGTTTAGTGTGTTCTTCTCATACTTGGGCTCTCAGCTCTTAGCGCCCATCCCAGCAGAGACGCCATCAGCTGAGATGCTCACTTCTTGCCTACATCTTTGTCTTTAGCCTCATGGTCCACTTAGATGTTGAAAAAAGGCCCAAATAGCACCTGCTTCGCCCTGCTCAAACAATGTCCTCAGTCAAACACAAGCACTTTTGTTCCATTTTGAAATCATGTGGTGGCAAGGCAAGGCAGTGTGCACATGGAATCCCATCACTCAGGAAGTGGAGATGGGAGGAGTGTGACTTCAAAGCCAGCCTGAACTACACTGTTCCATGGCTCAGAAATATAAATCAAACCAAATCACTAGTGATAGAGCACTACTAGAGGAATGGAAAACGGAAAAGGCTTTAGCAATTCTTCAACATGTCAAACACAGTTGACCATAAGACCAAGGAACTCAACCCCTGGGTGTATGTCAAAGCAAAATAAAAATGGATAATCACACAAAACTCAAACCAATGGCTCATAGCATGTTACCCAAATGTAAGCAAAATGTAATGTTGGCATACAGTGGTGTACTAGGCAATAAAAAGAATAAAGTGGCCATGTGTGGTGGTACACATACTATACCACATAGAGCATATAGACAGACAGGTAGATGATGCCTGTCTAGTTGACAGACACATTGATATATGATTTATAGACATGATAGATGGTAGTTGATAGATATGAAAGATGATAAATAGGCTGACAGATAGATAGATAGATAGATAGATAGATAGATAATTGCTATTTGGATGAAGGACATATAGATGTATGGTGGATAAACAAGACATAGATGATAGATAAATATGACATAATAGATAAATAGGCAAATAGGTGATAGATGACAGATGATAAATACACAGATGGTTGACAAGCAAAAGATAAATAGATGACAGACAAAAGGTAGATAAATATGTGATTGACAGGTAGACAGATAAATAATATAGAAATACAAATACAGATACATGATCAACAAGAGATTAGGTGCTATATAGAGATATAGATAGATTGATGACAAATGATAGAGATGATTACATACATACATGTGTATATATGTGCACATATATGTACAGATGTATATGTATGAATATATAATATATATATGTGTATATATGAAGTAAGGCTCTTTGGGTGCAGCATGGCCACATGGTCTCCTGAGCACTGGGATCACAGGATGCTTTCAATAGCTGAATACTACAGGATCTATAAAGCACCCCCACAAATCCATAAACACATAGCCCTCTTGTGATGAGCCATTCTGTTTCTAACAAGACAAAATGTAAGGGCACACCTAAAAACTTTCCAGGGAAGCACAGAAACACTCAGAAAAGCTGTTTTAAAATGCATAAAATGCATAAAGAGCCAAGCTTCTGGAACAGGAAATTCCTGAGATGAGTTAAAGGGAGAATGGAGACAGTCTGCTGAGACAGGAGAGGTGGCTTGATCATTAACTAAAGGCTGGTGTACAGAACAGGAGACTGCAAGTCCCCTAGAGAAATAAAATTGAAACAGAGATATCTATAAAAATCAGGATTCCCTTAGAAAAAGGCACTTAGAAAGGAAGCATGGAGGATGATGATGATGATGATGATGATGATGATGAAGATGATTGTTGTTGTTGTTGTTCCAAAAGCCTGGGCTGGTGTCTGGTTCAATTGTAGGGTACTCGTATATAATCTGTCAATAAGGGGCTGGGGGTTTATCTCAATGCTGGAGCCCCTGCCTAGAATCCCCCAGTGAGGGGCTGGGGTGTGGCTCAGTGGTAGAGCCCCTGTCTAGAATCCCCCAGTGAGGGGCTGGGGTGTGGCTCAGTGGTAGAGCACCTGCCTAGAATCCCCCAGTGAGGGGCTGGGGTGTGGCTCAGTGGTAGAGCACTTGCCTAGAATCCCCCAGTAAGGGGTTGGGGTGTGGCTCAGTGGTAGAGCACCTGCCCAGAACCCCCCAGTGAGGGGCTGGGGTGTGGCTCAGTGGTAGAGCCCCTGCCTAGAATCCCCCAGTGAGGGGCTGGGGTGTGGCTCAGTGGTAGAGCACCTGCCTAGAATCCCCCAGTGAGGGGCTGGGGTGTGGCTCAGTGGTAGAGCCCCTGCCTAGAATCCCCCAGTGAGGGGCTGGGGTGTGGCTCAGTGGTAGAGCCCTTACCTAGAATCCCCTGGTGAGGAGCTGGGGGTATGGCTCACTGACGAGACAGCCTAGCCAAATTGGTACACTCCAGGCCTCAGTAAGAGACTCTATCTCAGAAATCAAGGTGAATAGCACCTCGGGAATAATGACCGAGGCTGACCTCTGGCCTTCACATGCAACCACATGCACACACAATACATGCCAAATAACATAAAAATAAAGATTAAGAAAGCATGCCCATTCTACCAAGGGCATGCAGGGAATTTGGTTCTGAACACAGTGTTCCCCCCAACCTTGTTGCATGGTTGCTTCCCCATATGAAAGACTTCCACTTAGCAACCTCACAGGAAAACAAAACAAAACAAAACAAAACCAAAACCAAACCACCATGCCTCCCAGCACAATGTGACAACTATGAATTATATATTTTGTGGTCCATGTGTTCCCATTTTCCCCCCAATTTCATCTGCCAGAGAGATACAACAAGGCAGCACAAATTTCCTCAGCATTTCAATGTGTTTACTTAGCAAATTCCCAGAAAACACCAGCAAAGACAAATAAGGGTTCAAGAACATGGATGATGGCTGAAGTAGTCTTTGCCTGAGAACGTTGCCACTGGGGTCTATTGAGATGACCTCACTGTATTAGTTTCTTCCTCATTGCTGTGACAAAATCCCGGATGAATGCAAGTCAAGAAGGAAGGGTTTATTTTGACTTCCAGTCTGAGAGTACACTCTACCAGGAGGTCAAGGCACAGTGGCCAGAGTGTGAGGCAGCTGGTCACATGACATCCACAGGAGACCGGGGGAGATGTATGCTGGTGCTCAGCTCACTTTCTCCATTCTATTCTGTCTGGGACTTCATCCCATGGGATGGATGGCACTACCCACATTAGGGTGGGTCTTTCCTCCTTAATTAATCCAACCTAGAAACCTCATCACAGACATGCCCAGAGGTGTGTCTCCTAGGTGATTCCAGATCTTGTCAAGTTGACCCTTAATATAAACCAATGCACCTAGAAATGCTTCTTTTCCAAAAGGGCCCCTTGCTCTTTTCATAAAGCACATATAGCACAAGGACCTGAGCTTGCTCCCTAGAACACTCATTTATAAGGCCAGGCACAGTGGAACACACCTATAACCCCAGCATTGAGGAGGCAGATCGCTGGGGCTCACTGGCAAGTCAGCCTGGACTTTTTAGCCAGTTTCCAGCTAATGAGACCTTGTCTCTATAAAAGCATCTGATTTTGACCTCTGTTTTTCCCACACATTTACACTCATGTACACAGAGTAACATGCACACACACACACACACACACACACACACACACACACACACTAACTAGCCCTGAGAAGTCATCTAAAAGAAGAGTGAATATAATAATGAATCTATATTCATAAAGAAGAGGACAGACACTAATGAATGTCACAGAGAAATCAAGCTTGAAAAAGGCCAGCTGGGTGTTGCAAAAAGGGCATTAGAGTCTCTAACGACAGCCCTGTCGGGGAAGGAAGTGTCCCCAGGGTGATAAAGAAAAGAAGTAGGAATCAAGGCTGCCTCTCATTGAGGATGCCTGGGTGGAAGAAGTAACGATCTTGTATTAACAAGGGCTTTTTATTCCCACAATAACTACCCAGAATATATAATATTGCAGGGAACCTATTTATAACAGCAACAATATTGCATCTGCTCCAGCAATAACCAGTAAGACTATAAGGACATTTTGCTAAGGAAAATAAAATGCAACCTACATAAACTGGTAATGAAGATGAGTCTCCTAATTGGGAGATGGAACAGTAGGAAAATGCAATACTATACACCCTCTCTTGGAAGGGTGATGGGATTTGAACTCAGAGCCTTGTGCTTGTTAGCTGGCAAATCATACTTGTACTGAGCTGCACTCTAAGTCCAATTTCTTCTTCTTTTTTAAAAAATGCATTTGTGTGTGTGTGTGTGTGTGTGTGTGTGTAGGTGTGTGTGTGTGTAGGTGTGTGTGTGTGTGTAGGTGTGTGTGTGTGTGTAGGTGTGTGTGTGTGTAGGTGTGTGTGTGTGTAGGTGTGTGTGTGTGTGTAGGTGTGTGTGTGTGTGTAGGTGTAGGTGTGTGTGTGTGTGTAGGTGTGTGTGTGTAGGTGTGTGTGTGTGTAGGTGTGTGTGTGTGTAGGTGTGTGTGTGTGTGTGTAGGTGTGTGTGTGTAGGTGTGTGTGTGTGTGTAGGTGTGTGTGTGTAGGTGTGTGTGTGTGTGTAGGTGTGTGTGTGTAGGTGTGTGTGTGTGTGTGTAGGTGTGTGTGTGTGTGTAGGTGTGTGTGTGTGTAGGTGTGTGTGTGTGTGTGTGTAGGTGTGTGTGTGTGTAGGTGTGTGTGTGTGTGTAGGTGTGTGTGTGTGTGTGTAGGTGTGTCCAATAAGCC
Organism: Onychomys torridus; assembly: GCF_903995425.1. Classification (NCBI taxonomy): domain Eukaryota; kingdom Metazoa; phylum Chordata; class Mammalia; order Rodentia; family Cricetidae; genus Onychomys; species Onychomys torridus. Next base: position 22,082,480 of record NC_050464.1, on the reverse strand, counting down.
ATAGGATAACTTGTGACAATTTGTTCTTTTCTTCTATCATATGGGTCTTAGGGACTGAACTCAGCTCATCAGGTCGGTGGCAAGTGCCTTTACTGTCTGAGCTATCTATCCAGCATCCCTTCAATTGTTAAGTATGTGTATCTGTGTGGGTATGTGCATAAAAGTGCAGGTACCTGTGGGGACCAGCAGAGACCATCAGATACCTGATACCTGGAGCTGAAGTTATAGACAGTTGTGAGCCACCCATCATAAGTACTGGAACCCAAACTTAGGACCCATAAAAGAGCAATTCATGTTCTTAACCACCAAGCCGTTTCTCCAGGCTCTATTGGTTTTCGTTACTGTTGCTACTTAAGTCTAGAAGACAATAAAGGGTAGTAAAACTAACCTAGAATCATGAAAAGGTAAGAAAATTATAGTTTTGTTTTTTTTTTTTTTCAGAAGAGAGAAATAGAGCTGGGGAGGTGAGTCTGTAGGCTAGAATGCTTCTTGTGCAAGCCAGAGGACCTGAGTTCAGATCCTTGTACCCAGGTAAAAAAGCCAGGCATGACTGCACATGAACCTGCAACCCCAGCCCCATGGTGAGCTGAGGGAGGAGGATTGCTGGTGTTAACTGCTTGGCTCCCAGCTGGGAGTGCTGTTTCAGATGGTTCTAGAAACTCCAGGAAGTGGGGCTTGGCTTCAGGAAGTCACTTTAGGCATGCCTTTGAAGGTTGTAACTGATTTGAGGACCTCTTGTGATCTGTTTCCTGTTAAAAAGAAAGTAAGACACTCCACCTCACGCTCCCACCACCACAATAGGACTACACACGCATGCACATGGGACTAAGTAGCCGTGCCCTGTAACCTCTGAACTCAGGTACCCAAACAAATCTTCCCTGTCTTAGGTTGGTTTTGCAGATATTTTGATCATAGCCATGCAAACACAATAAGTGTGATCAGTGGAAAGAAATTCACATGTTTGCAGAGAGGTGAGGCTTGAAAGGATTTCTTTTTAAACTTTTTGTTACATTTCTCTCTTTAGTTTGTATGTGTGTCATGCCTGTGGCATGGAGCACATATGAGGGACAGAGGACCATTGTCGGTAGTCAATTTTCTTCTCCCATGGGAATCCTATAGACGGAACCCAAGCCAGTGCTTCTACCTCTTGGGCCATCTCACCAGCCCAAGATATTTCTTTTTTTCGGATATTTACCAAACATGAAGCAGTAAAAACAACACTAAACTCTTCAAACTTTTGAAATATTAGGGGGAAAGAAAGGGGGAAAAAAACAGGCAGGGAATTAAAAACATTTGTGTACACTCAGATCATAAAACAGCACTTGAGAGGCAGACACAGGATGATCGCTAAGGCCAGCCTGGTTTACAGAGCAAGTTCCAGGACAGCCAGGCTACACAAAGAAAACACAAGAAAGAAAGGAAAAGAGGGAGGGAGGGAGAGGGAGAGGGAGGCAGAGACAGAAGGAGGGAGGGGCAGAGGGAGGGAGGGAGGGAGGAAGGAAGGAAGGAAGGAAGGAAGGAAGGAAGGAAGGAAGAAAAGAAGGAAAGAAGGAAAGAAGGAGGGAAGGAGGGAGGAGGGAAGGAAAGAATTCCTTTCTATTGAGATCAGGAACTACCTTACTTTTAAGGCAAGTTCCCATGTCCCCCAAGCTGGCCTTGAACTCACCATATCATAAAAGATGACAGTGACCTTTTGCCTCCTGTGTCCATTTCTGGGTTTTGGAATCACAGATGCACTCTATTACACTGGGTTCATGTGGTGCTGGGGTGGAACCCAGGCCTTGTGCGTGCTAGATAAGTACTCTACCCACCAAGCAGACTCCCCAGTCCTCTGGGACTACTTTCACATATGTGATGGATTGGGTCCATCTATCCCACAGGGTCCAGAAATCCTGTGAGGTCCACCAGCTTCACAGTTCCTCCGCTAAAGATAAATCCTCCCAGTCCACATAGATTCCAAATGAGCTACTGCAGCTCTAGCGTGGCAGCAAAAACAAACAGCCCAGAGTGTAAATCATCACCTCCCTCCACACAGTCGAGGACATTGTTTTCTTGGGGGCTGCAGTTTAAACTCCCGTGTTTACGGTAGTCAGCATTACTCCTCCAGAAATAGGAATGAGACTTAGAGCACACACAGATTCCAGACTAGAGGCCACAGCAAGTGCCCTGGCAGGTCACTAAGTTACTCGGCTGGAATAGAGTGTGTACACAAACACATGCACACACACACACACACACACACACACACACACACACACAAGATTAAAAACATTTGTATACACTCAGATCATAAATACACAAACATATTTATACATAAACACATGCATGCATGCATACACACTCTCCCCACACAAATATATTCACACACTCCTCTATATAAGCACACATGCATATATACATACTTCCACACACTCTCATACATGTGCGCACACACACACCCACACCCAAACAAACACACACACACATTCACATACTTACATGCTTAGTCAGTAAGCCAAGCATGCCAAGTTCAAGAATTCCATTGGATTCCACAGATTAGAGGGGTTTCTTTAAGAGAGACTCAGCTTCCCCATCAGTCTGAGTTCTGGACAGATCCCACATACATTAAAGCATTTGGAAAGAGGTAGACCATGGAAATCACAGCTGTGTGCATAATAGCAAAAATTCCACATTTATTCCTGGCCAATTTCCACTATTTTATGTGGAGAAGCCTATTTTTTTTTCCCAGAAGCCAGAATAATAATTGCAGTAAAGCCAGTGGAACTCAGTTGGTGGAGTGTTTTTCTGGCATGTCCAAAGCCCTGGGTTTCATCCCTAGCACTGCATAGACCAGCCACGGCGATGTGTGCCTGTACTGCTGGCACCCAGTAAGAAGAGGTAGGAGGATCAGGAGTTCAAGGTCATCCTTGGCTATTCAGCAAGTTTGAAGGCAGCCTGGAATACAATGAGACTCTGCCTCAGAAACACAAAACAAAAACAGATCGGGGTAAATATGGATCATACGCCAAAAATGGGGCTTACTGCCTTAGCTATGAAGTAGAAGGAATAGCTCTGATAATTAAGCTGGAGAGACAAAGACACAGAAAAGTGAGTCGGGAAATATTGCCGCCAGAGAGTTTAGCAACATTCTGGATACCAACAACAGTGATAATTAATTCAATTGACAAGAGCCTATTATACACACAGCAGCAAACGGCACTTTAATACACGGACTGAACATACACGAGTGTCATATTCAGATCCACTTTCTCCACGCATGTGCGCACATGGCAAAATATTTTAAAACTCTCTACTCAACTCAAATGGCCATTCATTCTTTTGGGTATTGGGGATTGAACCCAGGGCCTCTACCACTACATCCCCTGTCTAAAAGGACACTTTTATGTTGGTGTATTTTGTCTTGTTTCTGGTTTGCTTTGTTGATGGTCTTTTTTGTTTTGTGTTGTTGTTGTTGTTGTTGTTGTTGTTGTTGTTGTTTGTTGTTAGACAGAGTCTCTCTATAGCCCATGCTGGCCTGGAACTCACTATGTTGCCTAGGCTAGTCTCCAGCTCATAGCAATCCTCCTGCTGCAAAATGATGGAATTATGAGCATGTGTCAAGAAGGACCAGATGTCAGCATGTTTATGTCTTTCCATTCTTGCTTTTTCATTTGATTGTTTGTTTTTGGTGTGTGTGTGTGTGTGTGTGTGTGTGTGTGTGTGTGTGTGTGTGTTTGTGTGTGTAAGTTCAGTGCCTGAGGAGACCAGAAGAGGACATCGGAAACCTCAGATCTAGAGTTAAAAGTGATTATGAATTGTCCAATCAGGGAGCTAGGAACCGAACCTGGGTCCTCTGGGAGAGCAGCAAGCTCTCTTAACTGCTGAGCCATTTCTCCAACCCCAACAAGTCTCTTGACACACTCCCTCTTCTCCACTTGTGCTACCACTTGGAGAAGCTCAGGGCATCTCGTCTCTTGCTCAAGTGATTGCCCTCAGCTCCCTAAGTGATCTACAGAATGAGTCTTCCAGCATGCAAACACGATCCTCACTTGACCAGCACTCACTAGTGTTGTGGTGTTGCTTATGGAAGGCAGCCTGGGAGAGTCCAAACACAGGAAGTGGCTCGTTAGCAGACTTCCAGTGTCTGGTCTAACTTGCCTCTCCATTGCATTCTTTATTTAAACTATCCCAACCCCTCCTGATGACCACGAACTGCAAATGACCCCACTCACACAGAGGGGTTCCTGGGGGATTGAATCTAGGGCTTTACATGCATACCAGGCAAGCACTCTACCAAGAAGCCATACCTCTGGCCCTTCACGGGAGGGTTCTGGTCAAGTCCTCTGCCATGGACACATGACCAGCCTTTGTTTCCCTTCCTAAGACAGATTCTTACTGAGTTGTCCAGCCTGGCTTTGAATTTACTGTGTAGACCTGGCAGGTCTGGAATGTGTGATCCTCCTGCCTCAGCCTCCCAAGAAGTGGAAATGATAGACCTGCAGCAGTAAGCCTAGCTTGCAATCCTTTTTGAATACCAGTCAATCTAGACTGTCAACATGTGCTTTACTGGAAATCTCAACAGAATTCTCAGTCTCAATTAAACAGTGTGGCTGTTAGCATATTTATTAGCCTTTGATGGTCATTCACATAGGAAAAGGGCCCTTGCAAAGAGGAATGACCCTTTTGTGTCTTGCACATAGCCTGGTGCCCAGCGAGCATATATATTATGCACACAAATGAGCTGCTGAATGAGCAGAGCAAGTTTGTGAAGAAGTCAATGAGTACTCTGTATGTTGGGCTGGTGGAACACATCACCATGCTCTAGGTCAGCAGTTCTCAACCTGTGGGTCCTGACACCCTGGGGGTTGCATATTCAATATCCTGCACATCAGATACTTACACTGCAGCTCCTAACAGTAGCAAAATTACAGTTAGGAAGTAGCAACGAAAATAATGCTATGGTGTGGGCAGGGGGCTCAGCACAACATGAGCAACTGTATTAAAGGGTCACAGCATTAGAAAGGTGGAACACCACTGGTCTAGACTGACACAGAAATCTCCTGGTGACATGGTAGGAATCAGCCAGCATTACTTCATGAGCTCAGTCAGCTCATCTCTCCTCCAGTTCATATATTAGCAGGATGTTTGCTGACATTTGTTGACACCTGCATTATGATGGTGATTCTGACATTTCCATCCTGCATCCTCCCAGCTTGCCAGATGTGATGTCCAAAGGTTACACTAGCCTTAATATACTGAATGAAGTTATAAAAATTCAAATACAGGCTGTGGTGATAGCTCAGTTGGTAAAATGTTTGCTGGACAAGCATGAGGACTTGAATTTAATTCCCAGAAACCGTGTTTAAAAAAGAGTTGGGTGTCGTGGTGCAGGTTTGCAACTCCAGCACTAGACAGTTGCCGACAGGCGGGTCTTTGAGACTCATTGACTGGCCAACCTAGTGGAATAGGCAAGATCCCAAAAGGTAAACAGCACCAAGGAATACCACCTGAGGTCATCCTCTGGCCTCCATGTGCAGACACAAACACATATACATGCACATGCACCTGCACACATATGAACATGCATGCACAAGCACACATGCAGTACATTCTATACCATAGCTCCAAGGGTGACACTTAAAACACCATCACTTGTTTCATCTATGCAATGGTTTTCTACAACATTTAAATTTAAACTTGCTTTTTCATTATCAATCTAAGCCATTACCATGACCTGGCTTCTTGTCTTTGTTTTGGTCCTAGGCTACACATTACCCTGATAATAGTGTGTTATCAAATGTTCTGTGATACAGTATCACAGAACAGCCTGGGCTACAGTATCAGAATATTATTGGTTTAAACCAAGGTATTAGTATCTCATGGCGATAGAGACTTGCCTTGGCTTGCTTCTCTGTGGTTGTTATTTAAAAAAAAAAAAAAAAACTTACAAGAGTAACTTGCAAGGGAAGGGGTTTATTTGGCTTACACAGTCACAGTCAATTATTGAGGGAGATCAGGGCAGGCAAACAGGAGCAGAGGTAGAACCATGGAGGAACGCTGCTTAATTGCTTGCTCTCTGTGGCTTGCTCAGCTTGCACCCAAGACCACCTGCATGGGATAGCATTGCCCATAGTGGGCCCTCCCATGCCAATCATTAATCAACAAAAGTCCCCACAGGACAGTAGAATGGAGACAATTCCACAATTAATATCCCCTCTTCCCAGATATTTCTCAGTTTGTATCAAGTTGACAAAAAGCAACCAGTATGAGACCAAGGCACTGGCAGATTTGGGTCTTGTTTTCATTTCTTATGGTTCTGACTGTTTTTGAAGTACGGTTGCTCAATACAGCTCAGGCTGACCCAGAGCTCCTTAGTATGTAGCCCAGGCTCGATTCAATCTCATGCTCCTCATGGCTCAGCTTCCTAATTCTGAGATGACAGGTGTGTGCCCCTGTGCCTAGCTTAAACTGGGTGATTGTAACAGTTAATGTTGTCAGGTTGATGGGGTCTAGAATCATCTCTGAAAACATCTGAGTTTCTACATTGAGTTCATTGAGGTAGGGAGACCCACTCTAAATGAGGGCAGCACCATTTCACAGCTGGGGTCCTGGACCAAATAAAAAGAAAAAAATTATTAGATGAACATCAGTATCCATCTCCAGTCCGTTTCTTGACTGTGGGCTCAATGTGACCAGCTGCCTCATGTTCCTACCGCCATGCCCTTCTTGCCTTGATGGACTGCATCCTCAAACTGTGGGCTATCAATGCCTCCTTCCTTCCATGGCTTTTATCTGGTGTCTCCCCAACAGCAGTGAGAATCAAGTGAGGAATGCAGCTGCCCTCCTGGTTTGCAAACAGCTGACTTTGCAATGTCTTTATATGATACAGTCTTGTGTCTCCTCCTCCTCCTCCATCTCCTCCTCCTCTTCCTCCTCCGTGTGTGAGTGGTGTGTGTGTGTGGGGGGGGTGTGTGTGTGTGCGCGTGCATGCGCGCGCATGAGTATGAGAGAGAGAGAAAGAGCGAGAGCATCAGCATGCATGCATGCATGTGGGCATACATTTCAGTGCTGGGGATTGAACCCAGGGCCTCATGCATCTCATCATGCATCTATCACTAAGTCACCTGCCTCTATGTTTTTTTAGCTCCACCTTCAATACCTTCTGAATTCCCATGGGTCTAGCCTCCAAATTCCATCTGTCTTGCTGCTATTTCCTATGATTTAGGCCATTCTGCTAAGACTCAGAAAGTAAACAAAACTCACAAGTGTTGTGTGACACCATCCCTGGGGAGATACGAACAACATTCTACTCACCCCAGATAAAGAACTAAGGACAGTACATATACCACTAAAGTTCAACTTGTGAACCAATGAGTTTTATTTGGGTGAATTACAGGAATGTGGGTGAGAGGTTACTTACAGGAACAGCAATAACTCAAAGACAGATGCATCACCAAAGCCTACCCCAGTGTGGATGATAGTTCACAAACTGGACCTGAAGTACACATAGCCTACAGGAGAGCATCTTCTCCAGGCAGTTTCACTGGTCTGTATTTTTCTAGGCCAGTGGTTCTCAACCTGTGGTTTGCAACACCTTGGGGGGCAAAAGACCCTTTCACATGGGTCACCTAAGACCATAGGAAAACATAAATATTTACATTATGATTCATAACAGTAGCAAAATTATGGTTATGAAGTAGCAATGAAAATAATTTTATGGTTGGGGGCCACCACAACATGAGGAAATGTATTAAAGGGTCATGGTATTAAGAAGGTTCAGAACCACTGTTGTCGGCAATTTGCCTGGTCTCTGATTCTTCCATGTAGCTCAGCTTAACTAAGAGTGTCCTTACTGCTTATATATAGGCTTATATCTAAGCCATCCTCACTGTTTATATACAGGCTTGGTGGAGTGGGGTTAGCGAGTGAATCTAGTCAGTTTCAAGGACTTCCTGAAGCTACTTTGCTTTGTTTACTTCCCAAGCTCAAATATCCTTATTGTTCCCCTCCCTACCGACAAAATGTATCTTAGTGAAGGGACTCCAAGAAGGAAAGTCTTAATCTCAGAGGAAACTGCTAACACAACAACAGATCAGAGGAAGTTCCCCAAACTTACAGTATTCACAGGGCCCTTCCCTATTGTGGGATATTTGTACACTGTATGAAGATGTATGGCTGTGGTTAGTGAAATAAAGAGCTGAACAGCCAATAGCTAGGCAGGAAGAGGTGAGGCGGGACTTCTGGGGACAGAGAGGACTCAGGAAAGGAGCAAGGCAGTTGCCAGCCAGACTGGGAGAAACAGGATGGGCAGGTCAGAGTAAGGTAATGTCATATGGCAGAACATAGATTAATATGAATGGGTTAATTTAAGTTATAAGAGCTAGTTGGGAAAGCCTAAACTAAGGGCAACTTTTCATAATTAATAAGAAGTCTCCATGCCATTATTTGGAGCTCATAGCCCAACAAAAAAATCCAACTACACTTCCCCAAGGCTATTGAAGCATTAACAGTTGCCAGGGAGAGGAGAGTCTGACCACTGAGCTGCCTACAGCTTGCTCAGGGAGTTTAAGGGATGGAGTTTTCATGAGTTGTCACCCATGTTTGGGGAGAGGTTCAGAATGATACAGCTGTGCTTAAGTCACCATATCCACATCCCTGTCGCAACCCCCCAAAATCCCATGGCTCAGTGAGCCACAGTTACATTGGCTTGTTTCTTTGATCCTTTGTCAATGCCCATCTGAGAAGAACAGGAGCTTATTCACGTCTCAAAGAATAATCACACAACGCTGTCACATCGATGGCGAGGGCTTGCCACGGAATTTGAAGAGGGACGGGGACAGAATTCCGTTGCTAACACATGGCCACGCACTGTTGGATTGTGGCCTAGAAGACGGCACAATGAGTAATGGGTTCCCTGGTTGTGCGTCCCCTGAAGCTCGGAACACTAGAAGTACATTTTTGTCCATTAGCTGAGCTGTTCACGCAGCCTTTTCAACTCCAGGAGTGATGAATCACTGTGATGTGCTCCAAGTACCTTTGGAACAAACCGTCCATAAATTCCCAAACTGCTGTTTTATTCAAATGGCATGTCTTACATGTATTATGAACTTTGTACTTCCTGGAATCTTTCGACAAAGATTATTTCATTTTATCCTCATTTGGAGGCTGAGAACATTGAGATTCCATGAGGAGACTGCATGTGCTGAAGTCACTCCAGCTACTTAGCCAGGATCTAAAACTTGGGTCTCTGCATTTGCCACCCAGCACATCTTAGGAAAAGGCACTCTTGACACTGTAAAGATGGTTCATGGATTAAGAACACTGGTGTTCTTCTAGTAGACCTGGGTTCAATTCGCAGCACCCACACGCACACGGTGACTCACAACCATCTGTAACTCCAATCCCAGGTGATCTAACATGCTCTCCTGTTCTCTGAGGCACCAGGTATGCATGCAGTATGCAGAAATACATGCAGTCAAAACACCCATACACATACAAATTTAAATTGAATGCACTCTTACAGGGCAGGGTGGGGCAGGCCTTTAATCCCAGCACTCAGGAGGTAGAGGTAAGCAGATCTTTGTGAGTTCAAGGCTAACCTAGCCTACATGGTGAGTTAAATCCAGCCAGGGCTATTGTAGCAAGACATTATCTCAGGAGGAAAAAAAAAAGAAGAAGAAAGAAAATGCACTGTTAAAATGTTTGTAGAAATAACCTTGCATGCTGCTGGTATGAACAGAGCAAAGCAACTGTAGAAATAAAAAGCCTAAATAAAACGACCACATAACCCAGCCATGCCACTCCCGAGTGTACACTTGACAGACGATAAGTCAGTACACCACAGAGATACCTACACATTCATGTTTACTGTGGTACTACTCACCATAACCAAGATAAGGAACCAGACAACATGCCCATCAATGGATGGATGGATAATGAGGCATGGTATGTACACACAGAGATGAGTTTCATTTGGCCAAGAAAAAGAACAAAATTTTGCCCTTGGCAGGAAAATAGAAGGAACTGAAGATCATTATGTTAACTGAAATAAACTATAATCAGATGAGAACTGCTGTTTTCAAACACACACACACACACACACACACACACACACACACACACACACACACACACACCATGAAAGCAGGAGGGGCACTATTTAGGGGGAAGAATGGAGATTATTGGAACTGAAGAGAGGGAAACAAGATTGTGTGTGTGTGTGTGTGTGTGTGTGTGTGTGTGTGAGAGAGAGAGAGAGAGAGAGAGAGAGAGAGAGAGAGAGAGAGGAGAGAGAAGGGTATATATGACAAACATGTCTGGAGAAGTTATAAGAAAATTTATGCTGATTTTAAAAATGTAAACCAGAGAGAGAGAGAGAGAGAGAGAGAGAGAGAGAGAGAGAGAGAGAGAATATGCTTTCAGATTTCACTTGACTGTGATGAAGAGGCCTGAACGGGCCTGAGTTTCACTCTCATTGCCAAGCAAACACTGGCACAAACATGCCCCCTCCCGCCTCACCCTGTGTATGCAAGTGATAAACATATGCCTCTGGCTTCCTCCGGCTGCCAATCCACCAAGTGTGTGGGTGAAATGAATATTTCTAATGGAGAGAGGAAGAGGTTGGCAGTCATCGGGCCTCGCTTGGAGCAGATGGATGAAGACCATGTATCATGCAGGCTAATTGTATCACACAGGCTAATTGTATCACTTAGCCTCGTGTTGGTTCGAGAACCATACAAGAGATTAAAGAACTGACCCTGGCTAGGAAGACACAGCTGTAAAGAAAGCTCTCTACCTGGACATGAGAAATCTGCAGGTGTCCATGTGTGTGCAATTAGTCTATGTGCCAAGTTGGCTCAACACCATTGTCGCTGGCTCCAGAGCAGACCCCTCCCCTGGTTCTTGTAGGAACACATTTGCTATATGGTTTTAATTCTGGGGAGAGAGGCTAAGTGGTGTGTGTGTGTGTGTGTGTGTGTGTGTGTGTGTGTGTGTGTGTCTGTGTCTAACACTAGTTTTCATCAATTGTGCTCAAAGCATGTAGATTTTGATTAGCATATATGTAAATCCACAGGTTTTGAGTGACAGGAATTCTAGCCATTTCTAATCTGAAAATCCCAAATGCTCTGAGATATGGGACTTTTGGAATGCCAAGAAGATGCTCAAAAAAAAAATTCAGAGTTTGTTTTGTTGTTATGGCTTTTGCGTTTTGAAATGAGGGTTGTGATAGTTCAAATGATAATGTCTCCCACAGGCTCAGATATTTGAATATTTAGTCTCTTTCTTTATAATACTTATTGATGGCGCTATTTAGGAAATGTGGCCTTGCTGGAAGAAGTCTGTCATGGAGGGTAGGCTTTTAGGTTTCAAAGCCTTGAACCATTCCCAACACACTTTCTGTTTCCAGTTCAAGATGGACTCTTGCAGCTCCCAACTCTAGCCAACATGTCTGCCACCTGTTGCCACACTGTCCCCTACCCCCATTATGAACCCTCACTCTCTAGAATGATGAGCCCAAATAAACCTTTTTCTTTTTTCCCTATAAGTTGCCTTGGTGCCTTGGTCATGGTGTTTGATCACAGCAATGGAAAGTATCTGACACAAGGATGCTAAGGAGTCCAGGCTTGCCTTCCGTTCCCATGTAGCTGCTATTTGCTCTGAAATGAAACGTTCCCTCTTGAGCAGAGGTTCCTTAATACTCAAAGCTTCTGGTCTCAGGAACTTGAGAAAGTAACACAATTCACAAAGCCCCTCCCCAAGGTTATACAAACAGTAACAACTTAACAACTTCCTTCCCAGGGACACACACACACACACACACACAGGTTGAGCTGCTTGTAAAGTTGGGCAGGGAACTCCAGGGAAGCTAGACTCAACCATTCTGGGGTGGGCTCTCTGGGAACACAGCTACCTTTGAGCCACACAAACTAGTGTGAGTAGCCACTCACTCACACTCCAATCAGGAATCTTTAATCTGTGCTCCTATGTAACCTCAATAAACTCTGGTTCACCAACCTGGATGTGGGTGAAATCTTTTCTTTAGTCCGTTATTGGTACCTTGTCTGGGGTGAATAGATATTATTCACCAGGAAAAGTCACACAATGGCTGTAGTGAGTCCCCGATTGGTCCCCACCTCCCAAGTGCAGGGATCACAGTTATGCACTCCCAAGCCTGCCTAATGCATGTTGCTTTGGGAGTTTTTAGATTAGGGGTAATGAACTGATAATGTGGATACAAATATCTGTAAGTCTGAGAAACTATGAAAACGGAAATACACCTGGTCCCAGGCATTTCAAACAAGGGGCATGAGAATTGTAGGACAAAGAGTAATTTCTGAATCTGTGAAGAGGAAGACCAGGAAAGGGATGCAGCAGAGGACAGTGCTTCTGCATCTGCACTGAAGCCATCTGCGTCACACACAACCAAGGCCATTCCTCCCTGAATTCCAGAACGTGGAGACAATCAAATACCCACTCTAAAAGCAGCAGCTTCATAATAAGCACCACTTGAAGAAGGTGCTGGGTAAAATGATAATAAAAGCAGAAGAGAGTGGGAGGGAACGAGGGGAAGGGAGAGGGAGGGAGGGAGAAGAGGGAAAAAGGGGAAGGAGGGGGGAAGCAGAGGGGGAAGGAAGGGGAGAGGTGAGAAGGGGAGGGAGAGGGGAGCAGAGGAGAGATGGGTAAGTGAGACGGATCAATAAATAAAGGCACTCACTGACAAGCCTGAAGAGCCAAGTTTGATCCCTGAGACCCACATGGCAGACATAGAGACCTGACTCTCCCAAATGGCCCCTTGGCTTTTGTGTACACTGTCTCCAACACATTATGTGCAATAAAGAAGTAAAATACAACTTTCAAAGCCTTTTTTTTTTTTTTTTTTTTTTTTTTTTTTTAAAGCAGCATATGTCCATAACTTTTCCCAGGAGTCTTCCACAGACAACAGAAGAGGGGAAACTGCTTCTATCTTAGCAATGTTCTGGGGAAAACAAACGCCATGATGGAAAGTCAGAGCTCAGCAATGTCAGGAGTGGTCCAATATCAGCATCATCGGCATAAAGCCAAGAGGTCCAGAAACCCAGATCCCAGGCTGAACCCCTCTGCCCTGCTCCACCCTGCGCAGCCAAAAGCTCTGCAGACAGCACTCTCCATGAAGCTCAGGCTTTCAGTGGAGGCTCAAACCACACACACACAAACACACACACACACACACACACACACACACACACACACACACACACACACAGGAATGGTCCTCAGAGCTCACAGCCTTCCCCCGTCTGACCTCATGACTCCCCTGCGAAAACAGGAGGCAGATTTAGGATTCAAAGGCTCATCCATTAGTCAACGAAAAGTGTGAAATCCTATGTGTGCATATCTGTAATCAACAGAGCTCTCTGAAAACTGTAGTCAGGGAGGTTTTGTGACCCTGTGACCCACACAGATGGGAACTCATAAGGTCTCAAGCCTGGGTTCAGACCTCCCAGTATCACAAACAACAACAACAAAAAGCAAATTTCTCCTACATCTTCATATTGCATGGCTTGCACAAGGGTTGCATTTCCTCCCAAGCTCCCCTCCTCTCTCCTCTCTGACCCCTCCCCCTCCCATTAGTCCCTCATCCTCTCTAGACAGCCTCCCTTCTTCTTTTAAGTTGTGATTTTATGTTGTCCACATAAGATCTAGGAACCACAAATGAAAGAAAAAAAATATCCTATCTGTCTGAGACTGGCTTAATTAACTTAATGATCATCACTGGTTATATCCACTTTCTAGTGAATGACATAACTTTGCTTTTATGGATGAAAAAAAAAATCTATTGTGGGGTGCTGGAGATGGCTCAGTGAGTTAAAAGGGTCTTTGTATATAAGCATGAGGGCCTGGGTTCAGCTATCCAGCACCCATGTAAAAAGCCAAGAGTGATCACATTCAACAGTAACTCAACATATGGCCAACTCCAGGCCAACTCCTCACATACATGTGTACATACACTCACACATTTTTAAATATTCCAAAGCAGATAAAAATTTCCATTGCACGTACAACACATGCACCACATTTTCCTTATCTGTTCCTTTGTTTTTGCACACCTAGGCTGGTTACACAACTTAGCAGTAATCAACAGTGCTGCAGCTGACATTGGTGTGTGTTTACATGATGCAATGACTTGAGTCATTCTGGTAAATACCTAGGAGTGGTACAGCAGGGTCATATGGTTGTCCAAATTTCAGATTTCCCAGAAATGGTGGTACCGATTTCCATAGGCTGGACCCGTTTGCATTCCCATTGGAGGTGGATGAGCTGCTTGACCTGGGAGCACAGAACCGAACTCAGGACCAGTGCAAAAGCAGCCAAGCCATGCCTCCAGCCCCTGACATTTGAATGACTGTCATTCTGACTGTGGTAAGGCAGATGGTGGATGTTTAATTTGCACTTCTGTGACTTCTGATAAGCCTGGACTTTTTTTTCCTATCTGTATTGGCCATACATATTTCATCATTTGAGAATTGTCTGCTCACTCCATTAGTCCATTTATTGATTGGGCTGATTGATTCCTTGTTGTTAAGTTTTCAAGAAACAAACCTCCTTTGTGTTTTTTGATTTTCGAGACATGATCTCAAAATGTGTGTGTGTGTGTGTGTGTGTGTGTGTGTGTGTGTGTGTATGAGAGACGGGGGGGGGGGGGGGGGGGGGGGAGGAAGCACCTGCACTCATGGAGGCCAGAAGAGAGCATCTGATCCCTTGGTGCCAGAGTTACAGATGGTTATAAGATAACCAATGTGAGTGCTGGTCCTCTGCAAGAGCAACAAAAGCTTTTAACTGCTGAGCTGTCTCTCTAGCCCCCAATCCAATACTCTTTGCATGTCAGGCAAGCATTCTATCATGCGCTGGAGCACATCCCTAGCCTGTTACAAAAATTCCTTATTTGGGTTCCCAGACAAGGCAATATAAGCACAAGTCTAAGATTTATCCACCAGATTTACAAGTGGCAAAATCCAATTTCTTGGAGAATTGATAAATCCAGGAAGAGCCACAATAACGCTCTCACTATTTACAAAATGAGCAAAAACACAAACAGTCAGACTCTTGGATTGCTTGAATGGGCCGTGCTGATGCCGGAGTTGGCAGTGCATGTGTCTTCCACAGCATTGCAGGATGGAATCCAGCCTCATGCAGCAAAACAGCCTTCTCCATGGAGCTCAGTCAAATGTTCTCTACACAGAGGCCACACCAGCTTCTGCATTCTGTTCTGTACTCGCTGGTCCTGCTTCTGTGTGTGAAGGCAGAGAAGTGCTGCTGTTCTTGGAGTCCTGCCGCTGTCATCCCCAGAATGAGACCAGCATCTGAGGGGAGCCGAGTTCTGGGTCCTCCCTCTGTCCTTACTATTAAATATGACTGCGCTCCTCACTCGTCTTATGGCTGTGACAAAATGCCCAACAAGAACAACATAAGGAAGGGTTTGTTCTGGCTCACAGTTTGAGGGTGCATAGTCCATCATGGTGGGAAAAGCATGGTAGCAGAAGCATGAGGCGGCTGGTCACATTAAGTCTGCAGTCAGGAAGCAGAGAGAGATGAATGCTGGTGCTCAGCTCACTTTCTCCTTTTTACTCACTCCAGGATCTCAGCCCACGATGATGCCACCCACATTTAGGGTAGCTCTTCCCACCTCAACCTACCTAATCGAGAAACTCAGACATATGGGACCCAGGGAGTCTCCTTTGTTTCCATGGTGATTCTAAGTCCCATCAAGGTTGTCAATCAAGATGATGTATCATGGCTGTAGTCCCTTCTCCAGCTGGAGTCCCCAGATGGTAAAACCATAAAGTAGACAGATTAGAGGTAAGAATTCCAGGGAGAAACACACAGGCCTTCTTCTCATCTCTCTTCACTTGCTGATGAATTCAGATGAACAGGGGAATGGAACCCTTTGAATACATCACCCCTGGGAGGCTCCCAAGGATGCAGAAGAGGAGAACATTTTCTCTCAGGTTCCTTTCTGTTGCTGTGATGAAATCCCTAACAACAACAACTCGTGGGAGAGAAAAGACTTATTTCGGCTTACAGTTCCTGAGGAGATGCTGTCTGTCATGGCTGGGAAGACACAGTCGCAGGAGCATGAGGCCAGGCTGGCAGTCAAGATGCAGAGAGGTCACATTTCATCTACAAATAAGTAGCAGGGAGAGAGAGCGGGGGCCACACCGTATAAGACTCCCAAACCTACCCCCAGTGACACACTTCCTCTAGCAAGGCTTCAACTCCTAAAGGTGCTGCAACTTTACTCAACACCATTAGCAACTGGGACAGGTGAGCCCATGGGGGCCACTTCACATTCAAACCATAACACCAAACGACCTTGAGGGTCAGAATGTGTGGAGTCACCCATCCATGATGAACATTCTGCATTTCTTGTGCTTGGCTGGAGATGTTCTGGAAGCCTTTGGGGGATTGGTGACCTACAGAACATAATCACGCTAAGAAGCCCATATTGAAATGTCAGTTTCCACCTAATATAGTAGAAGCTTCCTAAAATATATACATATATAGAGTTGATATAAGTGAAATTGGCAAATAATGGTAGAGACAGGACCCCAACTGAACATTTCTCATCTTCAAAGTCATCAAATAAAGCTTCCAGGACCAGGATTGGGCTATATCTAACCGAGTTGTTGGCCAAAAGGGTCCCATGGGAACCCCTAAACAACCTAGTGTATTGCCAAAGCTATCAGTGGCTCCCCACAAACTGATGGTAATGTCCCATTGCTAAAGATAAGACCTACACAACTCATTGAACACAGATAAGTTAGGATACTGCCCATCTAGAGACTTCACCCCTAATGTTCATGGTACGGGAAGTTACTCTGTATGCTACCAAAGGGGGAAGGTAAACACCAACCCAGCTATACACTCTTCTATCCACAAGGATGACCAGCCTGTGTGATGCCCTAGTGCAACAGTGGTACAAAGCTGTGGGAGTAACCAACCAATATCTGACTGGATTTAAGGCCCACTCCATGAGGTAGAATCCATCCCCAACACTGTTCAGGTGTCCAAGGACCTGAGACCAGGTAAGCCAGGGACCTAAGAGAAAAACAAATACTACTTTTCTGTTAAGAGACCATAGCAAATAAAATGACTCCTGATGACATTCTGCTAAACTCATAAATCAGTGTCTTGATCAGAGAAGCTTCCTCCTGTGGCAGATGGGAACAAATTTAAGACCCACAGCCAGACAATGTGCAGAAAGTGAGAGATCTTGAAACACTTAGTCCTAAATGGGATGTCTCCATCAAATCCCCCCCCTCAGGGCTCAGGGAACCCTGTAGAAGAGGAAGTGGAAAGATTCTAAGAGCCAGAGGGGATGTAAGACACCAAGGAAACAAGGCCTTCTAAATATATGAGGACCAATGCACATAAGAACTCACTGAGACTGTGACTACATGCACAGGTCCTGCACAAGTCTGCTCCAAATGGGGTCCCAGTGTTGAGAGATATGGACACAATCCAGCATCTCTAACCCAGAAGCTATCTCCAATTGATAATAGCTTGCAAATGAAAAATTAGTTTGCTCCTACAGAGTCTTATTGGGGATGCACACCACTCTTTAAGACCAGGTCCCATGCCCATCAGTAGATGGCATCTTTCAAGATTCTCTGTCTCATAATGTTTGTAAGGACATTTTTAAAAAAAAGTTTTACAGGTCCTTTGCATATAGATATATATTATATTATCATTATATGTAATATATGTATTATAAATGTTAAAATATATTATGATTTACAGTTTTGTGTTTTTATGGGATTCCTATGTGTACAAACGTGTACACTCCTGTGTCTACACATGTTTCTTGTGCCTTTTCTTTGGCTCTTTCTCTTCTGTTTGCTTATTCTGTCCTATTGCAGTTCATTTGTTTTTGTTTTATCTTCATTTATTGTTATGTCTCTTTAGTCAGCCTGTTGGTTTTCTAACTAGAGACAGAAAGGGTGTGGATTTCGATGGGAGGGGAGATGGGAGGGTCTCATTGGAGTTGGGGGGTTTCCATATATTGTAAGGGGGAAAAAGCTATAAAAGAAAAATAGAAAGAAATAAACAATAAAGCAAAGGCCTTATTGGCTTTTTATCTCCCACCAGCAGGCCCTCGGCTGATGGACTGGCTTAAAATGCTCATGACTAGATGAGGACGTGCTACCCAAGAGTTGCCAGCCAATCAACCATCCTATCTTCCTTTAAAAATGACCAACCCTAAATTAGGGGAGGCAGACTCTTGAAGGGCTTTAAAATTCCAGCCTTTAAGAAGAGATTACCTTTTTCAGTTTTTCAAGTGCCCCTCCACTTTTGTTGAGGATGTTTTCTGTTTTGTTTTGTTTTGTTTTTCCTATATGTCTGCTGTATGCACATGTTTCCTTATCCCCAGTAAACACCTTTCTTCAATGCTGGGGAGGGGTGGAAGAAGAAATGCCAGTTTCCAGCTCTGAAGAGCCAGGGTGAATGCACTTAGAATGTCTCTATTCATAGTCAAAGTGCTGAGCATGAGTGACCATTGAGTGCTCAGTCCTAAATGGGACAACTGATCAGTGCATGGCCCCCAAGGCTCAGAGAGCATCACGGAAGAGAGGGCAGAAAGAACGTAAGAGCTGGAGGGTGGGGAGGAGTGCTGCTGCCTTCTGAACTTGGCATGGCTGTTGTATTTGTGAACTCATAATAGTGTGGTTATTTATGTAAGACCTGCATAAGGTCAAGCCAACAAAATCAGCCACTGCTCCAAC
Source organism: Onychomys torridus (assembly GCF_903995425.1). Classification (NCBI taxonomy): domain Eukaryota; kingdom Metazoa; phylum Chordata; class Mammalia; order Rodentia; family Cricetidae; genus Onychomys; species Onychomys torridus. Next base: position 22,063,740 of record NC_050464.1, on the reverse strand, counting down.
AGGCAGCACTACTTAGACTTGGAGAGCTTTAAAAAAGTTTCTACTAGCAGGGGAACCCTCACTCCTTTCTGTCTTTGTTGGGGCATAACTTTGCACCCAATTCTCCATCAATCCTTCCATTCATTCATCTATTCTTCCATTCTTCAATCTACCCATTCATCCTTCAATCATCTATCCATGCATCAATCCATCATCCATCCTTCTATCCATCTATACTTGACATACACATACATTGATCCATACATACATTTACTCATCCATCCGTCTATCTATCTATCTATCTACCTACCTACCTACCTATCTACCTATCTACCTACCTACTTATCTATATACATCTATTTATTCATTGATATATCTATGCATTCAGGCATGCATATATACATATATGCATATCATAGATATGTGCATCCATCTACACATGCATACATACATTCATACTTCCACTTACCAGCCATATACATACACCTATATATATACACATAATCTACCATCCATAGATCCATCTATCAACCAATATATACATAGATAAATATACTCATCTATCCATTTATCACCTATTCATATATGAATATGCCTATCTATCCATTCACACATCATATCTATACAATATACTTATTTGCACATACATAGATATATATCCATCCATCCATATACATCTACCTGTGATCTATATACATCTATTGATCCATTAATGCCTATACACATCTATCTACACATAGTACATACATCCCCCATTTAACTAAAGTTTCTAAGTGTTCCGTTTATGCTGCTCAGTTCAAATAAATCAAGAGTAGTTAGTGTCATGGTTACACACATGCACGCCCAATTTTCTCTTCTCCAGGAATAATTAAATATTGCAGCTTTTCTATTCCACTGTCTGCATAGCAATAAATTACAGGCAAAAAATATGTATTTCAATAAATATTTCAGACTTCAAAAAACCGACAACACTCACCTTATCTATGAGGATGACTGTGAATGCCCACCTCCCTCCCTTCCCATAAGGCTAGTGGGGACCCAATATTAGTGTTTTTTTTTTCAAAATCCATTAGAGGAAGACTTTTCTTCTCCAAGCAGAAAACCTAATGCTGTCCTCATGAATTTCCCAGGCACTGCACGCCACAGTAATGTCCTCTCTCATATGTTCCCAAGACTACCAACTATAGAACTCAATCCTTCACATTTAATTTCCTTTTAAAACTGGGTTTCTGAGGGGGCTGGGCATTCATGGTGTGGCTATTCTGGACCAGCTCCCACTGCATAGAACAAGATGCCTTCATTGTTATCCAAATGGCATGCCTTTGCAAAACTCTGCTAAGTCCAATATATATATTTTTTCCCGGACTAGTTTGCCCTCTTCTACAGTTAGCTTCTATTAAGCAATGGTTCACTGTTTTCTAAGGTCAAAAGTCCCCTTTACAGCAAATCTACCTGATATACAGACTTTTTTCCCCCAAGCTACTTTTCTTCTTGGTAATCAGTCTTTCCTAACAAGGAGTCGAGAGCGTTGTCTGCTAATGTGTCTTCATTGGGTAGGGTAGTTGGCTGGAGTACAAGGGAATCTCTGCTCTTTCCTAATTATGCCTTTTCCCTCTGCTTTTCTTTCAATCCACTGAAAAACAGTGTCTTTGTAAGCTCTCAAATAAATCTCTAAAGAGAAAAGGCACCCACGAAGATGCAGCCATGACTGCCTGATATTTACAGTCCAGAAAGGACCTGAGATATATCTACACTGCTCAGCTGGTTTTAAAAAAAAATAAAAAGTACAGACCCTTGAGAATAATTTTTATGATGATTCAGGGAATTGAGAGGTCAATATGGCTCAGAATAAAATACCCAGACATGGTAAGACATAAAGAACCAAAAGCCGGGTGGTTGTGGTGCACGCCTTTAATCCCAGCACTCAGGAGGCAGAGGCAGAGGCAGAGGCAGAGGCAGGCAGATCTCTGTGAGTTCAAGGTTATCCTGGTCTACACAGCAAGTTCCAGGACAGCCAGGGCTACATAGAGAAACCCTGTCTTGACAAAACAAAAACAAACAACAAAAACAAAAAATCAGAAATAAAGAAGCAAGTTCAGTCAATATGAAAGTATTTGTGGGGCTGGAGAGATAGCTTCGTGGTTAAGAGTATCAGCTGCTCTTGCAGAGGACCTGAGTTTGTCGGTGAGCACCCACATCAGGTGGCTCACACTTGCCTGTCACTCTACCTCCAGGGAGTCACTTATTCTCTGCTGGCTATCACTGGCACCAGCATAGAGTTGAACAACCCCACCCCATCCCCCATGTGCACGTGTACACACACACATACACACACACACACACACACACACATCTCAAAAGGAAAATATTTGTGATTCCCAGGGGTTTGGAAAGAGAGACAAGGCTGCACCAAATACAACAGAAAATGAAAGACGCTTTCATATCTTCAGGGCACTTCCCAGACTTCTTCCCCCTACAGACAGGAGATGGTGAGGAAGTAAATACAGCCAAGGTAACCTACCCACGAGCTCTCTATGCCCAGGGTTCTGCCAATGGCAAGTCAAACACATTAGAGAAAATCAATTGTATTTAATGCATACTGTTATCAGTTACTTTTCTCAGTGCCGTGGAAAATACCTGGGAGAATCAAGTTAGGAGAGAAAGGGTTTGTCTTGGCTCACATCTTCAGGGGGTTACAGTCCATCCAGGTGGGGAAAGCATGGTTGCAAGAGCAGTGGGAGTGTGGGTAGAAACCCCACCATCATGGACAGACAACAGTGTGCCATTTAAGGTTCTCTGCTATTAAACCACTTCTGGCCGGGCAGTGGTGGCACACGCCTTTAATCCCAGCACTCGGGAGGCAGAGGAAGGCAGATCATTGTGAGTTCGAGGCCAGCCTGGTCTACAGAGCAAGATCCAGGAAAGGCACAAAGCTACACAGAGAAACCCTGTCTCGAAAAACCAACCAACCAACCAACCAAACAAACAAAAAACCCACTTCTGACAGCTAGACCCCAGAGCTCAAAGGTTTTACAACTTCCCAAAGCAGCCCAACCTACCAGAGACCCAAATGTTCAAATGCATGAAGCTACAAGGGACATTTCACATTCAAAGCACAACATATACCTCTGTGAAGCAATCCCTCCTGAAGGGAAGTCTTCTTAGAAGACTCAGGAAGTGCACATACCTTACAAGTCTCAGGAAGCAGAAACTTACAATATGCACAAGGTGTGTCACTAAGGTTACACAAGCAGTAATAATTGCTAAGGAAGGGAGACTCTTTGCTAGAAATGACTGCAAGTTGGGTAGTGAGCTCCAGGTATGCAGCTTTTGTGTGTCATCGATCATGCCGGGTGGGCTTTTCCCATGCCTTTGGGTCACCAATGGTCCTGTAAATTATTTCCACCCTATCCCTGTAAGTAAGACCAGTAACTCATTGTGTTTCAACAATTTGAACTTTGGTGAATTGTTACACTATTTTTGTCCTTGGAACAGTGAGAAACCCTGCTTCAAAATATAAAGTGGGGCCGGGCGGTGGTGGCGCACGCCTGTAATCCCAGCACTCGGGAGGCAGAGCCAGGTGGATCTCTGAGAGTTCGAGGCCAGCCTGGTCTACCAAGTGAGTTCCAGGAAAAAGGCGCAAAGCTACACAGAGAAACCCTGTCTCGAAAAACCTATATATATATATAAAGTGGATGGCAACTGAGGAATGACACCAAACCAACCTCTCTCTCTCTCTCTCCACACACACACACACACACACACACACACACACACACACACACACACATACACACTATATGAGGCTGTTCCCTCTTGACAAAGAAGATAAACGTTCCTTCCCTATCTGTGCTGCTTTGGGATGCTGGTACAGAGGACATGATGTTTGATTCAACCTTAAGGAAACGGATCCAACCAACGGGAAGGGGTCACCCATCTGAGCTGACAAATAAGCCAGGGAATCTGGGTCCTCGAGCGTCTTTCAAGTGAATACAAAAGGCCTTCTCTGATTGACAACAATGATAGGTGTTCCGTTATTTGCTAGCCAATCAATAAAGGGGAAATCACATCAACTAAGATGATCCCATTGAACACTCAGAGGTATGACTCAGGGCACATGTCCTGTGAAAATTTGGGGAACATTTCATTAGAGTCCTGGCAGAAGGAAGAACTGTGATGTTACTGAGTTGCTTTACATTGGTGACAATATGAACTACATGCATGGGTGGTGTTGGGTGATTAAAAACAACAACAACAACAACAAACAAAAAACAAAAAAAACAAAAACCAGGTTCAGCAGGATGTGGCTGCACAAACCTGTAATCCTAGCACTTGGCGGGGCTGAGGCAGGAGGATTGACAGTTCCGGACTATCCTTGACTACCTACTAAGTGGATGTGGTGGTATATGCCTGCAATCCTAGAATTTTGGAAGCTGAGGCAGAAGGGTTGAGAGTTCTAGGTCAGCCTTGGTTACATAGTGAAACACTGTCTCAAAAAACGAAAAAATTCACAATTGGCTACACTTTTGGCAATTGTACTAAATTTTGTAGCACACGCAGTTTATAGTGACAAGACCCCCAAGTTTATCCTCAATCTTCCTTTACCCTTTATCACAAGTTCCTTGATATAACTATTATCATTATAATATTCTATACTTAGAAGTGTGATGCATATTTGGGGCATCTACCTGACTAGATTAGGAGATGCTTGAGGCACCGATAATTCATAATTTCTGGACGTGTCTATGAGAGCACATTCTCAGAGATGAAGTAAGTGTGGGTCAGTGACCTGGTGGGGGGGAAACTTCACCAAATGTGGGTACCACACAACTGGCTGGGGTCCCAAATGGGGAAAAATGGTTCTTTCTCTTCTCTCTTTCCTCCCTCCCTCCCTCTCCTTCTCCCCCCTCCACTCTCCTCTCGTTCTCTCTCTCTCTCTTCCTCCCTCTTCTTTCTCTCTCTTTCCTCTCCCTCTCTCTCCCCTCTTTCTTAGCCCCCTTCTCCCTTTCTTCTTCCCTTCTCTCTCCTCTTCCCCCTTTCTTTCTCCTCCCAATCTCAGGCACAGAGGCTGTGTGTAATCAGACAACAGCTTCTTCTGTAAAAGGCAACTCTGGGGAATGCAAATGACCAGCTGGTCTGGGTATGGAGAGGAGCCTCCAAAGCCCAGGTGAGACCACAGACCCTGGAAGCCAGATGGCTCCCACATCTAAACTGCTATCCCTGTTGCCTTCTTCCTTTGTAAAGATCCTTGAAAGCTTGAGAACTGTGAGTCACCGGGACAAGAATAGCACCATTCCTGAAAGGCACCTTTGATTAAAAATAGAACCAGAAAGCAAGCAGTTAAATCCAAAGTCCAGGGGCTGGAAAGATGACTGAGCAGCTAAGGATGTTTGCTGCTCTTACAGAAGATCAGAGTATTGTTCCCAGTAACCATGTTACTCATACCTGCCTGTAACTGCACCTCCAGGTAATGTAATGCCTCTGGTCTCCTTGGGCACTGCACTCACATGCATATACCCACACAGAGAGATACTACATATAATTAAAAACTAAACACATGTTTTTAAGAATCCAAATTTCAAGTGATCAGAGGGATTCTGACTAGAGTACTCCTCTCAGGATAGAACAATGCTTAGACTTTATTTATGTAATGATTCTGAGAGTTCAGATCCCCAGAACCCACATGAAGCTGGACTTGGAAATGTGTAAATCTGGAACCACAAAGCCTCCTAGATGCGAGGCAGAGACTGGAGAAATCTCTGGGGGCTTGTGGATCAGGTACTCTGGACTACATAATGGGGAACAATAAGAGGCCCTTCCTGCCTCAAACAAGGTGGAAGGTAAGGACCAATACATAATTGTCATCTGACCTCTGCATGCTCCCCATGGCACATGCATGCACACATGGTCATACACACACACACACACACACACACACACACACACACACACCCCACATCCAATATGCTTTCCTTCACTGTTTCCACTCTACACTCTCTCAAGGTGTGACTCTTCCAGGTACCTCCAATTGAGTGTGACTCTCCCCTGTCTTTTACTGCAGGGACCAGAACCAGGTCTCATTACCACTGAAACCAGAACCCAGCACAGTAATGCACAGCACGCACATGTTGCAACCGTGTTATACCCACCAGGACTCAACTCTCAAAATCCCTCACCCCAAAAGCCAAACAAACAAAACACGGGGCTGAGGAGATGGCCAGTTGGTAGCATGCCTGCTTTACAAGCAGGAGCACCTGAGTTCTATTACCAGAATCCCCATTGAAAGTCAAGCACCTGACTGTAACCTCAGGGCCAAGGGGCAGAGGCAGGTGGATCCCTGGGGCTTGTGCCTACAGAGTCTAGCCAATTAGTGATCTCCAGGATCAGTGAGAGATCCTGCCTTAAAAAATGAGGCAGAACAACACTCAAGGTTGTCCTCTGTCCTACACACACATATACACACACACACACACACACACACACACACACACACACACACACACACACACACAAAACAGCTTTAGGGAGGATGTAAAGAAGTTGTTTGCCTTGTACAGTGATGATGGGAATGCAAAATAATTCAGTTGCCAGGGTGAATAGGATTGTATTCCAGACAAAACAAAAATACCCATGACCCAACAACTACACATCTTGGTATATGTCCAATAAATTTTACAACACAGACTTGAACATGTCTCTCCACACTCATGATCAGAGCAGAGCTGTTTACAATAGCCAAGAAGTAGCGGCGACATATGGATGGATAAACAAAATGTGGTACATCTATCTATACGATGCAAATTTATTCAGCTCTAAAAAAGGGAAGGGGGTCCTGACTCAAGAAAACATGGATGAAACTCAAGGACATTATTCTAAGTGGAAGAAAGCAAGAAACCAGTCACATAAGGACAAATACTGGAGGTTTCATTTATCACAAGTACCATGAATAGTCAAGTTCGTAGAGACAGAAAGTAGAAAAGCGATTGTCCACATGTGGGAGGAGAAAGGACAGGGTGTTGTGACTTGGTAGAGTCTCATTTTCTAAGACAGAAAACGTTCTGGAGATGTCTTCACAGCATTGACTACGCTCGACCCTCCCAACCTGCATGCTCAAAAACAGGGAAGACGCTAAATCTTGTTATGTATATATTTTACCATGACTAATGTCTTAATACAGACAAATCTTGATATTTAAGACTGCTTAAATTGTCAGTGGTTTTCTACAAATTCTACAATTTCTTTTTAAAACTGGCCAAATAGCTGGTTCTGGCAGTGCAGGTCTATCACCTCAGCACCTTTGGAAGCTGGGGCTGGGGTATCTGGGGGCCATGGCCTGAGTTCAAGGCCAGCCTGGGCAACTTCGTGAGATCCTTTGCCAAACGAAAGGCCAAAAGAAGGCTAAGGATACAGCTTAGTTGTAAAATGCCTGCCTAGAATCCCCCAGGGAAGCACTGGGGTGTGGCTCAGTGGTAGAGCACCTGCCTAGAATCCCCCAGTGAGGGGCTGGGGTGTGGCTCAGTGGTAGAGCACATGTCTAGCATGCATGAGTTTCCAGGACTGTCCATTAAGAAAAAAAAATAAGGAAAGAAAGACTTCCAGGCCATTGGTTGACTTAGTTAACTGTTCCATCTCCTGGGAGTCCTATTTAAGTATGAATACCTGTTCACTCCCCGAGACGCCAGGCTATCAGCTTGACCAACAGTATTCCTTTCCAGCTATCTGCTCTGTTCACAGTGAAGCCAGCATTCAGGGGGCCTTTTCCTTGCTCTTTGACACTGTTTGATGTCCAGCAAGTGCCCAGACTGGGAGGAGAAGGGCTCACAGACTTCCTGTTTCCACATAGACACTAGAGACACATCTGAACAGAACACAGAGCCAAATTTTAAGAATTTCTGCTAATGGGGGTTCTAGGGATGCTGCTCAGTTGGTAAGAGTGTGATTGTCAAGCATCCTGAAAGCCCTGTATTCCATCCCCAACACCTCATCCACCAGCAGGATCAGGAGGAGTTCAAGGTCATTCTTGTCTACCTAGTAAGTTCCAGGGCAGCCTAGACTACATGAGACCCTGTCCCAAAACAAAGCAAGTGAAAATAAAAAAAAAAAACCCAAAACATACCTGTACCAGGATTTTTTGTTTTGTTTTGTTTTGTGCCACCAATCAGATGGAATCTTATTCTTAGTTATGAATGCTCAGCCTAGCTTAGGCTAATTTCTTGCTAGCTCTTATAATTTAACCTGTTTTTCTTTATCTACCATTTGCCTTGGGGATTTTACTTTTCTTTCTTTTAGTATGTATGTCTTACTTTCCTGCTGTCTCTATGTCTGGCTGGCAGTTGCCTGGCTCCTGGCCCCAGGCATGTCTCTCTCCTTCTCCCTCTCCTCTCTCCTCCTTCTCTCATTCATTCTCTTCTATTGATTCTCTCTGCCCAGCAGCCCCACCCATCCCTCTCCTGCCTAGCTATTGGCTGTTCAGATTTTTATTAGACCAATCAGGTGACTTGGGCAGGCAAGGTGAAACAAATGCAACACATTATTACATAATTAAACGCACATCTTTACATCATTAAACACATGCAGCATAAACAAATGTAACACATCTTTGCCCAGTTAAAATAATACTCCACAACACATTACCTGCTAATGATTCCACACTCCAGTAAACATCCTGGCCACCCTCTGTCACCCCATAGGATAGAAAAATTGGATTCTAGCCATGGATCATCCCCAGATACAAAATTACAGTACTTAAGCCTACAGCTGGATCTGTTCTACAATTGATGTAGAATAACCCTCAGGAAGAGAGACTGCATAAATTGGCTAGTATAAGAAAATGTATATTAAAATTCACTCCTAATCCTACAAGCAAGTCTGTGAAGGGGAAGAACCCCAAGGAACAAGAGAAATTACAAGCCTTAAAATCGGATTATCTTTGATAGAAGATACATGACACAGTTAGGGATTCAGACATTTAATTTTATGATCCATAACTACATCTATAGCTGTGCCTGTGGGTTTATCTTATCTAACACCATCCCAAGTCTATCCTTTTGATTTTTCTCCCAGTGGTAAAAAGGCTAGGTTTGTAAGTGAAATACTGGACTTACCGATGAAACAGGCAACAGAGCCTCATGTAGCAGATGGTGTCCCAGCACAAACACGGGGCTAAGAAACAAAATTATAAGCAGTTCAAACTGTGAAGACACCCTTAGTGCAGGGATACAGACCACTAAAAAGAAAGATGGATTTATTTTTATTTTGCATGTATGTGTGGTTCCTGCTTGTATGTCTGTGCACTGTGAGCATGCCTGGTGCCTTTGGAGGCCAGAGGAGCATTGGATCTCCCTGGAACTGGAGTTTAATATGTTTATGAGACACCACATGAGTGCTGGGATTTGAACCTGGGTCTTCTGGAGGAGCAGCAAGTGCTCTTAAGTAATGAGTTTTCTCTCCGGCCTATGGTTGTTGTTTTTGTTGTTGTTTTTGTTTTGTTAGTTGTATAGGCCAGTCTTCACTGTCAGCTTGGCTAGACTTTGAATCATCTAGAAGAGACACCTCTGGACAAGCCCATTTCAGGAGGGGGTTCCAGAGAGAAATAACTGGGGAGGGAAGACCCACCCTAAATGTAGCTGGCCCCATCCCATGGGCTGGGGTCCTGGGATGAGTATAAGGGAGAAGTGGGCTGAGCACCAGCATCCATATCTGTCTCTCTGACTGTGGATCCCATATGACCAGCTGCCTCATGCTCCTGCCGCCATGATGGACAACACCCTCAGTGAGTGGAAATAAACCCTTCCTTCCCTCCTTAAGTGGCTTCTGTCAGGCAGTTTTCCATAGCAATGGCAAAAGTCAGTTATACATCTCCCCATAGACTAAGTGATCTTCATTGACTGAATCCAATGCTGCCCTACAATGAAGCCCTCAGAGAATGTCCTAACAAGATTGGAGGTAGCATCCCATTTTCAGGGCCTTTTCCATCCCTTGAATGTTGCCAAACATGTAGAGAAGACATGTAAAGAATCCTAACAAGGTAATTCAGCAACAAAGTGTGGGAAATCATGCTCAAGCAGGTCATCACCTCCCAAGCCTTTAGTCCCCTGACTGATCTCAATGATGTCTCTCCATCCCCTCCCATTTGGCTTCACACATGAACACACAGTACAGTCCACACTGGTGCTTGTGGAAGGCTCAAAAGCTACTCAGTAGGAAAGCTGTGAATGGAGTTCAGTGGTTGTTTTAATGTGATTTAGAAGTGTCCCTCAAAGGTCAAGTGGTGAAGACTTGGTCCCCAAGGCAGTAGTGATGAGAGGTGGAGCTGTGGGGAAGTGATTGACAGCTCCACCCTCATCCATGGATTTTGTAGTGATGGAGTTGGCCTAATGAGCATTGGGAAGTGGTGGACACTTACAAGGTGGAGCCTAGTTTGAGGAAACAGGTTGGTGCTAAGAGTGTCTCTGTAGGTAACATTTTGTCCCTAGTGTCTGTTTGTCTGTGTTCACCTATTTCTTATTCTCTTGTGGTCTCTCTGTCTCTCATGTTAATTTTTGTTTCTCATTCTCATTATAGTTTTTTCTCCTCTCTTGTTCTCTCTTTGTCTCTTATTTGTTTCACATTCTCTGTGTTTCTCTCTCTCTCTCTCTCTCTCTCTCTCTCTCTCTCTCTCTCTCTCTCTCTTTCCTCTCCCTCTCCTCTTCTTCTTCCTAGTTTCCATGAGCAGCTTAACCACCTACTACCCACCTTATTCATCCTTGATACAGATTCAGACACAATGTAAGTGACTTGACACTGCAATCGCTAACTGAAACAAACCTTTCTTTTTTTTTAAGTTATTTGCCTCGGGTCTTTGGTCATAGCTACAGAAATCTGCCTAACATGGTGCTAGGGCTCTTCTTGGTGCTATATGGCTTACGTCTGCAATGTCCTCCAAGGATCATGTCTTAAACCACTGTGTACTCAGCTGGTGGGATTGTTTGGGGAGGGTATGGAAGCTCTGGGAAGTAGAGATTCTCAGGTGTGTGTAGGACACTAGAAGAGACCCTTAAGTGTTATGTCCCAGCCCTAGTTATGCCTCTTTGCCTCCTGCTCTATTGAGGGGTGCATTGCCTTCTACCATGGTACCCCTGAAACCATGAGCCAACACAAACCCTTCCTGCCTTATTATTATTGTTTTTCCCTCAGGCATTTTGCCACAGCAATGAAGAAGCTGATAGCCGTGACATGTACAAGGCCCTGGGATTGACTATTAGCACCATTTGTAAATAAATACATACATACATACATGCATAAAAGAGGTGGAGGCAGGAAGATTAGAAGTTCAAAGTCTCCCTTGACTATACAGTGTGGTTGTGGTAAGTTCAAGGCCAGCTTGGAGATATAAGAGGTTGTTCCCAAAATGATGTGGAGCTAGGGAGACAGCTCAGTCTATAAAGCACCTACCAAGAAGGCATGAGGACCTGAGTTTGAGTGCCTGTACCCATGTAAAATCTGGCCCACCTGTAATCCCAACACTGGGGTAGCAGAGGCAGGAGGATGCCTGGGCTCACTGCATAGCTAGTCTAGGCAAATCGGCATGCTCCAGATTCACTTAGAGATCCTGTCTCCAAAAAAATAAGAGCGAGAGGCCATGTTATCTTTGGCCTCTAAGCACACACATGCACATCCCCCACACAAGTGCACAGGCATGTCCACCAACATGGACACACACAAACGAATTAAGAGAAGTGGGTCAAAGAACGAGAGAATCACCAAATAAATGAAGACCAGCAATCTTCTGAACTGGAATGTTTTCAAATATCAATAATGTGGCTGATTGAAGAACAGAAATGCGTGTTTTCCTTCAAAGCAGTGAGACATGCTAAAGGGATGGGTTAAGAAATTAGAAGGGAAAGCCCAGTGTACCTTCTTGAGAGACAGTTTAATAGACTCAAACACGGGCATGCGGAGGACCTTGAATCCCTGGTGGAGAAATAAAAGCTGACTACTGTTCCCTGTCCTGGGATAAGTTTAGCACAGTTGTTTTTAAAATACTTGCCTTGCTGCTGCCCCTGAGGAGCTAAGTTATTATTGGGATACCACAGAGAGAAATGCATTGCTTTGTTGACAGAGTTCCAGAAAGAGAAATTTCAAGGGCTAATGTGAAATCTTTGGGGTCAAGTCCTGCAAGGAATGTGGGTCTTTATCAAATATAATAGCTGCTTTAGCTTAGGACTCCAGTCACCGTAAGTCACTAAGAAACAAAGGCAGCAATTTCCCAATAACATAGAACAGTGGAATTGCTTACCAAAATAATAATAATAATAATTAATAATAAATGAATAAAGATCAGTGTGTATAAATCACTACATTAAACATTTTTAAATTGGTTCTGTTTTTAAAGAAATTATTAATTTAAATTTATTTTATGTGCGTTGGTGTGAAAGTGCCAGATTCCCTGGAACTAGAGTAACAGAAAGTTGTGTGCTGCCATGTGGGTGCTGGGACTTGAACCTGGGTCCTCTAGAAGATGAGTCAGTGCTCTTAACCACTGAGCCATCTCTCCAGTCCTTCAATTAAACATTAAAGGCAGGATCTGACATCTTTCTGGAATAAGTCAGAAGTATATTACATTTAATTGGGTTTTTAAATTTTTATTTTATTTTTTAATTTTGTGTATATTTATGTCTGTGTGTGGGTATGTGCACATGAATGCAGGTTCCTGCAGAGGCCAGAAGAGGGTGCTGGATCACCTGGAGCTGAGTTACAGATGGGTGTAAGCCACCCAACATGGGTGCTAGAAACCGAAGTTGGATCCTCTTTAAGAATAATGCTCACTCTTAACCCCTGAGGCATCTCTCCAGTACCTTGGCTGAGTTTTTTTGATGTTGTTTGGGGGAGGGTGTTGGGGAGGGCATGGTGCACATGTCAAAATCAGAAGATAACCTCAAGTGTTGGTCCCTTCCTTCTACCTCGTTGGAGACAGAGTGTCTTGTTGTTTACCACTATGTACACCAGGCTATCTAGCCCATGGGCTCCCAGGGGTTCTCCTGTCTCTGCCCCCATCTTACTGCAGGGGTAACAGGATTACAGACACACACCATAGTGCCTGGCTTTTACACAGGGTCTCAGAATTCACATTCAGGTCCTCAAACTTGTGTGGCAAGCACTTTACCCACTGAGCCATCTCCTAGGACACACATCCCTTTTCGTGACAGGATCTCACTAGGTGGCCCACACTGTCCTCCAGCTCACAATCCTCCTGCCTCAGGTGGATTACCAACACTCACCACCACATCCAGGACTCAGCACTTTGCATTTGTGCCTGGCCCTGCCACCTTCCTCCTCAAGAGTCCCGCTGTCTATTCAAGTAGTTCTCATTCACACAGCAGACTCTATTAACACAGACCAAGGGATACCTCTTTCAAAATGGATTGGCTAATTTCTCTCGCAAATAATTTCTGAATAAAATGAAAAGAAAGCAGTTAAGCAGCATGAATCAGTCCATAACATCTAAGCCACTGATGCTATCATATGTCTAAGAATTTTCGTATATTAATTCCATGCATGGAAATCACTACTCCTGTAACAAATGAGTACCCTGTACAGAATCTGAATTTCATCAATTTTTTTTAAAGATTTATTTTATTTAAGTTATGTGTGTGGGTGTGTGTCTGTATGTGTTTGTGTGTGTGAGTGCAAATGCCCAGGAAGGCCAGAGGATGGTGTTAGATGCTGTGGAACTAGAGTTACAGCCAGCTGGGAGACACCTGGTATGTATGCTGGGAACCGAACTCAGGTCCACCACAAGAGCATCATGTGCTCTTAACTGCTGAGCCATCTCTCCAGCCCTCCTCAATTAACGGCAGAGGTCTGCTACTCTCTGGAAAGTGATATTGTAGTAAGGCTTAACAGAAAAGCTTTTCTAATTTCCCACCAACTGGCACTATGCTGACAGTGATACCACATTATCAAAGCTCCAAAGCAAAAGTCAGAGAGATATCAGTGCCAAGGACAACTAAGACATGTTTTCTAAAATATTTTTAAATTATGTGGATGTCTATCCTGGGGGTCTTTGCATGTGGGTGTAGTGTCTTCAGAGACAAGAAAGAGGGCACTGAAACCAGGACTAGAGTTTTGAGGCATTTTGAGTCACCCAAGTTTGCATGAGGGTGTAGTGTCTTCAGAAACAAAAAGAGGGCATTGAAACCAGGGCTAGAGTTTTGAGGCATTTTGAGTCACCCAAGGAAAATGATCCCAGGTTCTCTGCAAGAGCAGTGAGGTCCTATCTTTCAGGCTCTGAGCTATGCATGCAGCATTCCTATGTGACCGTTTAAAATTATAAAACTCAGGATTGAGGGAACAACTTACTTGGTAAAGTACTTGCTGCATAAGCATGAGGGTCTGAACTGAGCCCCACAACCCACAAAAAGAAAAAGAAAGAAAAGCTGGGCATAGTGGCATGCGTTTGCAATCCCAGAGTTGCACAGGCAGAAAGAGAAGGATCCCTGGGATCCCTAGACAGCCAGCCTCGCTGAACAGGCAGGTTCTGGGCAAGTGAGACCCTGGCTCAAACAACAAGGTTAACAGCAACTGAAAGATACTTGTGGTTATCCTCTGGTCTCCACATGCATGGGCACACACACACACACACACACACACACACACACACACACTAAAATTTAAAAACTCATTTTTTTTTCCTTTTTGGTTTTTCAAGGTAGTGTTCCTCTGTGTAACAGCCCTAGCTGTCCCAGAACTCACTTTGTGGAGCAGGCTGGCCTTGAACTCACAGAGGTCTACCTACCTCTGCCTCCTGAGTGCTGGAACTAAAGGTGTGAGCCACCATGCCTTGTGCAAGCTCTTTTATTTTTAAAACATTTTATTCATTGAGCGCAGGTGTGTGTGTGTGTGTGTGTGTGTGTGTGTGTGTGTGTGTGTGTGTGTGTGTACATGTGCCATGGTGCACATGTGGAGATAGAGGACAACATGCAGAAGTCAGCTCTCTCCTTCCACCATATGAGTCCCAGGGATTAAACTCAGGTTACCAGGCTTGGAAACAAGTGCCTTCCCCACTGAAGCCATCTCACCATGCTAAGATTCGCATCCAAAATACAAACCTCAGTGTTTAAATAACAAGCTTCATGCTTTACGATCCTGCTCATGTATCTACTTGAACTATTTTTTCAAAGTCATTGTCAAGGTTGGTTTTCACTGCTTTCTCCTCTGGGTTAAAAGCAGAGAAGCCATTCAGAAGAGATTAATGGAAAAAGACGGTGACATTCCTTTTGTGCCCATGTGTATTCTTTAGTACACCTCAACTTTTATTTTCTGCCTCAACTTTTTCATCATGTGTTTTCATTTTCTCTTATTGTCCTCAGGACACGTAACATGAACTCGACCCTCTCCACAGATTTTCAGGTGCACAACACTGTACTGCCAACTACAGACTGTTCATCAGATCTCTAGGGCTAAGCCATCTTGACCAAATGGAACTCTATACACATTTATTATTGTTTGGGTAGCTGACCTGCAAAGGTGTAGATGCTAGGAGTTGGGTCTCCTATCTGGCTATAGGCAACCATTGTAATTTGAACTTAAGACTCCATAGCAGAAGAAAAATCATGCCTGGTGCTGGAAACCTGGCCAAATAACCATAGCGTGTGAGCTCATGGATCTTAGAGGAGAGCGCACTACAGCCACTTTACTGAATCAGCACAATTCCCAACCGCGTTCTAAATGATCACCCTTGTGCACACAGGTAATTGGAGTCCTCACTCATCCTCAAATAAGCTTCTCTTTGCAACAGGGGGAGACTGTTACAGAAGACTGTCAAAAATGCTAAGAACAACTGGTGGTGGGGTACCCAGCCCCACACAACTCCTACACACAGCTCTGGAAACATTGTGGAAGAGGGGAGCAGAAACACTGTAAGGACCAGGAAGTCTGCTGCGAGATTGTGCCTCCTAGAAATGGCAGGGTTGCTTCACCCATGATAACTCAGCAACATGACTTCCTGAATAAGACCTGAACAATGCCAATAGACCTACTCACATGGAAGGAGAAAATCTCACAGGGCCATACCCTAGACAAAGAACTATGGGCAACTAAGAATTACTGATAACCAGAGAAATAGTCTTCCCTACGGATGAGCACACACCCCACCACCACCGCCCCCAATTGGTTATCCAATACCAAGTGGTTTGTCCTGAAATCATATACATATACATGTACACATATACATATACAAATGTTCAAAAAACATCTGGTCACCTAAGGTGTGGCAACATATACCTTCAATCCCAGGACTTGGGACACTGTGTCAGGAAGACCAAGAGTTCAAGGCTAGCCTAGAGATGACATAATGAGACCCTGTCTCAAAGATCAAACTGTGAATGAAATTCTCAACCAACACAAATGAAAGTAACAGAAAGAAATCTGACAAGCAAAGGCTTCATTACTGGGTTGGCATCATAGGGTGCCTATGGTCTTTTAAGGGGCAGAGCTTAACGGTTAAGTCTTTAGGCCACTTAGGCCATGCCTTCAGTTGGGAATGTGGGAGCCCAGGCTCTCTATCTTGATTTCCTGGCTGGTGATGGAAGCGGTTTTGTTCCCTTCTCTTGCCATCCACCTAGCTTCCCTACCCGATAGCAAAGCAATGGAGCGTCTTGCCAATGGGCTGGTGTCTCCAAACCATGAACACTTTATACATGGAAAACCTCAAGCCATTTGTTATAGTAACAGAGAGCTGACTAGTACAGCCCTGGAAGACCTCTTTCCGTATTTAAACTGGCAAAGAAGAAGTATGAGACTACAGAAAACGAAGACTAAAAAGACATGTTAAGTCCTTCGCTACTAATACCTCAAATGGCAACGGGCATTATTCATTCTTAAAACGGCTTCTGGAGAACAGAAGTAAACAGGCTTGTGAGAAACAATGAGAAAGGAGCCAGTTCTGTTTCCAAGGCTTTTCCTTAGCTGTGGCCAGAGGGTAAAGAAGCCTGGAGAAGGTCAATGTCACCGCAAATCCAAAACACACCTGCGTAAACGTGCTTTGCAGATCCAGGACATACGAGCACAAGGTCTGTTCAGTGAGAAGATGCCTGGGTGTACATGTGTCTGGAATCCTGGCCCTCCCTTTTTGTGTTTCCCCTTTAGTTGTATACAATATTTAATTTTTTTCTAACAGCATGTTGATAACTGTGTGTGTGTGTGTGTGTGTGTGTGTGTGTGTGTGTGTGTGTGTGTGTGTTTTAACAGCAGCCAGCATGTCTGTCTCTCAAATTAGGAAGAACAGCTGTTTCCCACTTATGAACATCAAAAAATAGTCCATTTCCATTTGTTACCCTGTCTAAACTCATGAGCATCCGATACTTGGTGACTCAGAAAAATACCAGCCATCTTCACTCTGGCAGAGAGGGACTCAAGACAGAAAAATGAACAGACTTCTCTCTTGGTGTCTCCAGCACTCCCAACAGCATCACCTTGGTTTTTAAACTCAAATCTCCTTGCAGAGAGAAAACACTCTAAGCCCAGAGCATCCTTGATTTAATGAGGGCATGATCCCCCCAATCCTGAATTAGTAAAAGGAATGTCCACTCCCCGAGGGGGCATCAAAGCACTTCCCATCATTCCTCAGAAGCCGCAGGGAACACAGCCATTATTTGTACTCTCATGGCTGAGCATGAAGGAAGGACAGGCTTTCCAGCACTGAGGTTGCGAGAGTGAGTCGTGGCCTCCAGGGTGTCAAAAATCGCTGACCCGTGGACACGCAGCATGGTGGTGTGACTCATGGCCGTTCACTCACTATGCAGTTATGCCTGAACTAAATCCTGTCTGTGGGTGGTCAGTACTGAGTGTTTACATCACAGGATCTACAGTCACCTAGGAGATAAGCCTCTGCACAGGTCAATGAGAGAGTTCCTGGGATCAATTGATTGAGGAGGGAAGAACTCCTTTAAATTTGGACAACACTACTGCATGGGTTAGAGACCTGGCCTGGATAAACAGAAAAAAAGAAGTGATCTGAGCACCAGTGTCCATCTCTCTGTGCTTCCTGACTGTAGACAGTGTGACCAGCTGGTTCACACTCCTGCCCCCATCCCTTCTCTACCAGGATGGCCCGGACCTTCAGACTGTGAGCCACAAGCAACTCTTCCTTCCTGAAGTCACTTTGGTCAGAGTGTTTGATCATGGCCATAAGCAAAGCACATGCCATCGGTGACCCCATAGGAAAAGCTGGCATGCACGCTGACGAGTCCTAGACTCTATCCGGGCACAGCAGGCACACAGTCAATACTTAACAACATCAAAATGTAACAAGAACTAACTGCATAAGCCTCCGTTTCTTTATCTATACAATGGCAGAAATATTCCAGGCCTCATAGTCATATCACAAGGATAGAGTGGCAAACAGTAATTTCCGTACTCACATGCACCGTGGCAGAATAGCATAGACCAGAGAACGCCAAACACTTCCCACAAGAAACATGAAAATACTGATGTTAAAAATGACTATGGGGCCGGGGAGATGGCTCACTTGATGAAGTGCTTTGGTAGGCAAGAATAACTGAGTTCAATCTTCATATCTTTGTGAAAACAGCTGGGCACGGTGGCACATGCTTGAAACCCCAAAATTAGGGAGGAAGAGGCAGAAGGATCCCTGGGTCTCATTGGTCACCTTGTCTAGTTGGTGACTTTCAGGTCAGTGGGAGACCCCTGTCTCAAAAAAAACAAGATGAGCAGCTCCTGAGAAATAATGCCTAAGGTTGATCTGTGGCCTCCACACATGTGTACATATTCACACACACACATGAACACATATACACACATGAAAAGTCAGCTGGGTCAAGATCCAGGCATCAGCCAGGGAT
This sequence comes from Onychomys torridus, assembly GCF_903995425.1. Lineage (NCBI taxonomy): Eukaryota > Metazoa > Chordata > Mammalia > Rodentia > Cricetidae > Onychomys > Onychomys torridus. Next base: position 22,044,919 of record NC_050464.1, on the reverse strand, counting down.
TTCCTGGCTAACTGGGGGCTCATGTGGACTTAGAAGTCCCACCCTCACTGTAGGAAGAACCTATCTGTCCTCTCAGACTCCTGCTGTAAGCCACACCCCCAATACATGGTAAGAACTTTGCTAGTCAATAACATGAGTGGGGATGCGGCTCCTGCAAGCTCATGATCCATCCACATACTCTCACATACCCACCTACAGAGAGGTGAAAACCCACTGGGCATTGTCAGCACTTCCAGCCTGTTAGGAACCTTCAAGCAGACTGCTTAGACATTATATTTCCTATTTCAGGGCTCAAGTGTCCTGGCCACCTCTGATACAGGTCTGTGTTAGCTAGTCATCACTGTGACAGAATACCCAACTTAATTTAAGGGAGGAATGATGGATTTCACCCTCAGTTTTGGAAGGCTCCAATGTGTGGTTAGCTGGATACAGAGTTTCTTGACCACTGTGAGTCAGAGCATCATGGCAGGGAAGCCTCATGCAGAAAAGATGATCATATAATGGTTTCCAAGGGAAGGAACAAGAGAGAGCTGAGGTCAAGATACATGCTGCCAAGGCACACCCACAAAGACCCATTACCTTCAACCAGGTCCCCTTTCCATAGTCAGATGACCTCTCAGCAGTCTACTTACAGTCTAGTCCATCAGGGAGAGGAAGTATTCACTAGGTAACCCAGAGCTTCCAGGATGGAACCACATCTGGAAATATGGCCATAGTCATGCCCAGAGGAGTTCTTTCTGAACCTCCTGGGTGACTATGTTGTTCAGTTTTGTGGGTTTTTGTTTTGTTTTGTTTTTTATAAATCTGATACATACTAGTGTCATCTGGGAAATGGGAACCTTAGTTGAGAAAATGCCTCCAGAAGACTGGCCTGAAGACAAGTCAGTGATGGCATTATCTTGATTAATGATTGATGTGGGAGTGCTCAGCCCACTGGGGGTGGTGCAGATGCTGGACAGGAAGTCCTAAGTTATATAAGAAAGCAGACTAAGCTGGGCGGCGGTGGCGCACGCACACCTTTAATCCCAGCACTTGGGAGGCAGACTCAGGCGAATCTCTGTGAGTTCGAGGCCAGCCTAGGCTACAGAGTGAGATCCAGGACAGGCTCCAAAGCTACACAGAGAAACCCTGTCTCAGAAAAAAATAAAACAAAGAAAGCAGACTAAGCAAGGCATGGAAATCAAGCCATTAGGGAGTACTCCTCCATGGTTCCAGCTTTAGTTCCTGCCTAGAATTCCCTCAATGGACTGTGACTCGGGATATACAAATCAAATAAACCCTTTCCTCCCTCAAGGGGCTTCTGGTCATCATGTTTATTGCAGCAATAGAAGGAAACTAGGGTTGTAATCAGTCTGTCAATCCAGATTAATCATCACAGGCTTTCTTTTCATTTGAAATAAATGTCTACCAATATCCTATAATCCTACAGGGCCATAAGGCAGCTAAAGAAGGGCAGGTGGATGTTGCCAGAATCCGATGGAGCTAAATTAAAAAAATATATAAAAAGTAACTCAAACACAACCTTGCCCTTGGAAATGAAAAGATGCAGCCACCTATGAATAAGACCCGGAGAAGACAGGACAATCTGTCAAGAGGTCCTCTGAGGTCAGCTCAGGGGGAGTCATGGGCTTCGAACCAGAAACAAAAAGAAAGATTCTTTCCAGGAACAGCTCCAGGAGGTGTTGGAACTTTCCCTTAGCTTCTGAACCAGAACCTATCCTTTAATACTTCATTTTTTTTAATTTTGTATTGTCAAATCAAAGTTTTGAAACTAAGATGTTTCTAGAGCAAAGGATTTATTGAGCTGTTACAGATGCAAGCCAAAAGGCAAAACATGCTCCCTAAGTCACCAGCATAGCCAGACAGTAATTGGAAATACACTGTTACCACCACTAATAATAGGTTAGGATGTTTTACAATGAGATTTTAGAGAAAAAAAATACATCATTTATGAGAGCCACACTGGATATAGAGATGGGTTGGGAGAAGACATTCCAAGTAGGCAAAGTCCCTGGATAGGTGGCTTTTCCATAAAGCAAAGTTTTTCTACTTCCTCGTTGGATGGATAGTTAGTTGATGGGTTGGTTGGTTAAACTGATGTCTGGCTCCTTTTTGGTTTCTTGGCTGTTTGACTACTTGGATGGATGGATGGTCATCTGGTTGGCTGATTGGCTGGTTGTTTGTTTGGTTGCCTGACTGGTTGGCTGGTTGTTTGATAGATTAACTAGCTGGATAGCTGGCTAGTTGGTTGGCAGTTGGATGGTTGGATGGTTGATTGGTAGGTTAACTGGCTGGATAGCTGGTTGATTGATTGGTGGTTGGATGAATTGCTGGTTGGCTGGTTGGTTGGTAGTTTAATCAGGTGGCTGGCTAGCTGGCTGGTTGGTTACTGGTTGGCTGGTTGGTTAGTGGTTGGCTGGTTGGTTGGCTAGTGATTGCTTTTGTGTTTGCTTTGCTAATTGGCTGCTTGGTGGGTCACTTGTTTGGTTAGCTGATTAGTTGCTTGGTGGTTTTGTTGGTGGTTCCTATACTGGAATGCTCATGGCCAATGTGTAATCATCAGCATTCAATGAAGGAATGTAGAGCCTGTTTTAACTTCTTCTTTATGGACTCATTTTGAAGCTGTGAGCTGGCCTGGCCTCCCTCATTCTCTGAACTGTGACTTCAGAAGTATTATCAGAATGATGCTCTCTTAATTTTGGTTCATTTAATTAGTTAAAAATATATCCTTGTGTTTTACTCTTCTCCCTAATATTGTTCACATTTCTAAGATGTATAAGCACTAGTTGACTGATGTAGTGTGCTGTTTTAGCCTCACTGGCAACTTGATTGGATGGAGCGATGTCTAGGAGATTAGAAAAGCACACCAGGCCTTTCTCTGGGGGGGGGGGCGGTGAACTAAGGAAGGAGGTCTCCTCATACATGTTGGCAGCAGCCCCCAGGCTAGGTGCCAGAGCAGAATAAAAGGTTAAGGATAAAAGCTATCGATGTGGATTTTTCTTCTTTCTGTTTCCTAGCTACCATGATGTGAGCTGATGCCCTCCACCTCCTCACCACAAAGGAATGGAGCCTCTGAAGCCTCTGAAGCCATGAGACAAAAGACAGCCTTCCTCCATTGTTTTCTCAAATATTTGGTCATAAGGACCAAACATCTAACTAATGATGCATAGCTATACTGGTATATTATCTAATGCATAATTTTTTAAGATTCACTTATTTATTTTATGTATATGAATGCTCTATCTGCATGTATGTCTTTATGCCAGAAGAGGGCATCAGATCCCACTGTAGATGGTTGTGAGTCACTATGTGGTTGCTAGGAATTGAACTCAGGACCTCTGGAAGAGCAGCCAGTACTCTTAACCACTGAACCATCTCTCCAGCCCCTGATGCATAATTTTCATACAAGAAGATACACAGAAAGTGCAGGTATACAGTTGAGTACAACTATCTGACAGTTGTGAACACTGCTTGTAAGTTCACTATCCAAGACAAGATAGAATATTCCATTATCCAAGAAAGTCCCCTCTTGTCTCTCTCCACTTAAACTCCCCCACGCTCACTCCAAGATGAAAGGTATTCATACTTCATTCCAGAGATGAAGTTTGCCTATTACAGAACTTCATAGAGGGCTGGAGAGAAGGCTCAGAGGTTAAGAGCACTGACTATTCTTCCAGAGGTCCGGAGTTCAATTCCCAGCAACCACATGGTGGCTCACAACCATCTATAATGAAATCTGGCGCCCTCTTCTGTATACTAAATAAATAGAAGAATTTATTAAAAAAAAAAAAAAAGAACTTCATAGAAATGGGATCATGCAGCACAGAATTTAATATCAAAGAAAGTCATAGGGAATCTTATTGGCTGATTTACTGTATTTAATGGGATACCATGTTGTACAATGAACAGTATTTACTTCCTTTTATATAGCTGAACAGGACTCTCCAGTATGATCAGATCAATCTGTTGATTCATTCATACATGGATGAACATTTTCTCTACTTCTGCTTTATCACTGTGGTGAGAAAGGCTGCTATGTATATTTTTATGTATGCCTCACTTGTTATGCAAGGTCATTTTTGAGACTAAGCCTCCAAGAAGATAAGGAAGCCAAAAGAGATACTGTAGGGGTTGGGGAGCTAGCTCAGTCAGTAAGCACTTACTTGTCACATGAGCATGAAGACCTGAATTTAATACCCAGAACCCACATTTTAAAAAAATGATGTATGTGATGGCAAACATTTCACAATGTATTCATATATCAAGACTCATATAAACACTCTTCACATATCAATATCTTCAGAAAGATACTCATATACAGTTGAGCTGCATTCACCATCCCACAAGATAAAATAAGAAGACAATGATAACACTTTGAAAAAAAATAAAACTTTCTCATAAAGACTTGAAATAATATTTTTCAACAACTCTTATACATCCATACTTGATACTCTCTGTAGGTTTTTGTAGTCTAGCATGTACATCATCTCATGTTGGTGCTTCTAGAATCTGTGTGAAAAAATCTGCTCCTAAAGTTTGGTGGTAGTTGGTGGTCTGTTAGTTTTCTTTTCTTCTGTCTTTCTTTGTGTGTGTGTGTGTGTGTGTGTGTGTGTGTGTGTGTGTGTGTGTGTGTGCTTATGTTTGGTCCATGATGATTAGCTTTGCCAACTTTCTACAATTTGGAATCACCCAAGAGTCTTTATGAGGAATTACATAGATTGAGCTATTGCCTTGACTGCTAATTGTTGCAGAAATACTCAACCCTTGTGGGCAGCATCATTCCCTATGCAGCTGTTTCTGACTATTTAAGAAGGGACAAAGAGAACTGAGCAAGCCAGTAGGCCAGCAGTGTGGGTGCATTTGTTTCTCTTTGCCCTTGACTGTTGACACGATTTGACTAATTGCTATTTCCTGTTTGGTTTCCCTCAATGGTAGACTGAGGCCTGGAAGTATAAGCCAAATCAACTCTTTGCTCTCTGAAGTTGTTTTTTGGTCTAGGTGTTTTATCACAGCAACAGCACCTGCATGAATGTACATGTGGAGGTTGGAAGACAACCTCAGGTGTTATTTCTCAGGCACCTTCCACCTTTTGCTTGAAACAGAGCTTGTCATTGGCCTGGGGCTTCACCAAGTAAGTTATCCTACTTAGCCAAGGCACTCCCAAGGATCTGCCTGTCTCTGTTATTCTATTTCACCATCACCCAGGAGTATGAGCAAATGCACAACGTCTAGATTTTTATGTGGGTTCCAGGAATCCAAACTCAGGTCTTCCTAATTGCAACACAAGCACTCTGCAGAGATACTCTTCCAACTCCTTATCTCACTACTGTGACAGAACATACAACAGAAATCACTTGAGAGAGGGAGGCTTGATTTTGGCTCATGGTTTCAGAGGTCTCATTCCATCAAGTTGGGAGAACAATGCAGAGGGTATCCATGCATGGTGGCAGGAGCAGAAAGCAGATGTTTATGGACACCATGGCCAATCAGGCCAATCATGGCATGAACTAGGGCCAGGCATAATCATGGGTCCACTCCAGTTACTTACTTCCTCCAGCTAGGCTCCATTTCCTAAAGGTGGCATAGCCTTCAAAACAACACCATTATATGTGGAGAATGAGGGCTGAAACATCATGAACCTGTTTCAGATTCAAACCCAAAGCTCTTGGCTGTCTGTGCTATTCCTATCCATGGTTTTTCCCAGCCTGGCACTCATTCTCTAGTGACAATTTCTAGACTGTTTACTTGCTATTAATTTCCCTCTCCCAAGACATCACCACAGAAATAAAGAAACCCTCTCATCCAGTGACTGATGGAAGCAGATGCAGAGATTCATGGCCAAGCCCCAAGTGGAGCGCCATGAGTCCAATTGGTGAGAGAGAGGAGGGATTATATGAGCAAGAGATATTGAGAACATGATTGGAAAAAGCACAGGGACAAATAGCCAAACTAGTGGAAACACATGAACTATGAACCAATAGCTGAGGAGCCCCCAACTGGATCAGCCCCTCTGGATAAGTGAGACAGTTGATTAGCTTGAACTGTTTGGGAGGCACCCAGGCAGTGGGACCAGGACCTGTCCTTAGTGCATGAGCTGGCTGTTTGGAACCTAGGGCCTATGCTAAGACACTTTGCTCAGTCAGCCTTGGTGCAGGGAGGAGGGGACTGGACCTGCCTCAACTGAATCTACCAGGCTGAGCTGACTCCCCAGGAGAGTCCTTGCCTTGGAGGAGGTGGGAATGGGGGTGGACTGGGAGGAAAGGCTGGGGGGGCAGAAGGGAGGACAGGGGAATCAGTGGCTGATATGTAAAATTAAATTAATTATAAAATTAAAATAAAATAAAAGCATCTGGACCCTATTCAAAAAAAAAGAAAAGAAAAGAAAAGAAAAGAAAAGAAAAGAAACCAGGAAAATGATTCATCAAATCTAGTTACAAATGAGGTTGAAAATAGGGTATCCAAAAGGGAAATGATCTATGGCAAAGTTACATGTATTCAGAATAAAATTCACAGCCTTAATTATTTTAGTATTAAACCAGAAAATATTAAAAATAAATGAACCCAGCATTCTAATGAAGGAGCTAAGAAATAAAGAAAGTAAATAGAAAATGAAAAGTGAGAATAAATTTTTAAAAAAAAAGACAAAACAAAACTAATGAATCAAAACACAGAGGAATTCTAGGTTGAAGAAGAAATAAAAGAAATAGCTAAAAAATAAAAAAAATCATTTGGAAATTCAAACTTACCATGGAAAAGAATGTTGGTGTGATTTGCATTTCAAATATGTGATTAAATACTTAGAAAACATGGAATAATAAAAATAATGATTCTGGAAGTAAGTATAGAAAACCAGTGATAGGGAGATAGGTATGTAGAACACAGAAAATGAAAACCACCACCTTTCCTAAAGAAAAAGCAATTAGAATGCCTAATGAGAAAGAAAAAATACAAGCTAAAATATTAACATTACAATTACCTAGTAATACCTCGGGCAATAAATGTCTAGAAAGAAATAAAATATTGAAATCAATGAAGAAGCACAGACTGCTAGAAGAGAAGACTGATTGTAGCTGGGGAATCCATTTCACGGACCAGTGTTTAGAATTACTGGAAGTGAGTTCTAACCAAAGCCACCCAGGATTAGAGGTCATCCTAACAGAAGGGTTTTTGAAGAACTTTGAAAGTGGGCTGGGAAAACAGCCCAGTGGCTAAGAATACTTGTTGTGTGTGTTTACAGAGGACTGGAGTTCAGTTCCCAGCACAAAGTGGAGCCACATGGAACCATCTGTAACTCCAGCTCCAGGGGACATGACTCTCTTCTAGTTCTTGAAACCTGTGGAGGGCTGGGCTCTGGGAATTATGAGTAAAGCTGGTTTCTGGAAGACTCATGGAGAGGTGAGTTCTGGGAGCCATGAGCCTACAGAACATCTGAGAATCTGAGTTATTTCCTCAGCTCAAGCACCATTTTCTGTGTCTCCTGGTCACTCTTCTGAGGTCTGTCTTTCCCAAATTCCAGGACTCTCATGTAGCCCAGCGTTCCTTTTCCTCCATCATGCACATCATCTCATTATTCCTGGTCAACTGTCCCAGGCCACCTCTAAGACCCCCATCTGAGATGGATAATCCTCATTGTCAACTTGAATGGATTTAGAGTAAGCAGGCTGAAGCAGACAAACAGCTCTGAGTTTGCCTATGAGATGGTTTCCAGAGGGGTTTAACTAAACCCTCAACAAGGTGGTGCCATCTCCTGAGCTGGGATCCCAGAATGGATACAAAGAAGAAAGAAAATGGAGAGCAAACACACATGTCTCTCTGCCTCTTGACTACAGAGGCAATGTGGCCAGATCCCACCACTATGAACTCCCTATCATGACGGACTGTGTTCCTTTAGACCATGAGCCAAAAATAAATCCCTTCTTTGGGTTACTCATTTGCCAGGTGCTTTATTACAGCATGAGACAAGTCACAAACACCCTCCCGCAGCATGTTGCCCCTTGGTGGCTTCAGCATCTTCCCAGGAAATCTCTACCTTGTGGGCTTCCCCTGAAACCTGACAGATGTGCATCCCTGCTCTTCGGCCTCTCCTGAAGTTGAGACATCCATCCCTCAATCTTTGCACCTCCTGGAATCATCTCCCAACCCCAGCCCACCTGTACATGCGTCTTCCCTTCACTGCTCTTGTACAGTGTCTCCACTGGTCATATAGCATTCGCCAAGCCCTCTACTAACCATGCACCAAGCTCTCTATATTGCTAAAAGATTTTTCATTCCTTTGTTCTACAAACAGCAAGCAAGCATCAACTAGTGCACAGTGGAGGTTTAAATAATGGAGGGACAAGGAATAATAAGACCCTCTTCTTTGCCTTTCGGTGTCTGCTCTTCCTTCACTCTGCTACATGAATTTGATTACTGTTAATCCCACCAAGCTCAAAGGTCTCCATCTGGTTGTGTCTCAAACCCTGAATGCTTGTTAAACTGAACTGAAAAATCAGGCAGGCCACCTAGGTCTTGCTCTCGCTGTTGGGAGCCATGAGCTTGCCAGCTGTCATTATGAGGAACAGGCTTTTGTCACAGGTTTACTTCAAGGAAGAAAGCATTTCACAAAATGTGTGTTGGCTTTCACAGAGCACCCTGATACACAGGGATGTTTGTAGGATTTGCCACATATGATGATGGTTAATTTTGAGTGTCTACTTGACTAGATTGTGGCATTCGTGAAGCATTACCTCTGAGGTGTCTTTGACACTGCTTCTAAAGAGGCTTAACTGAGGAGAGAGGACTCACCCTCCGGGAATGCCAGGAATGGCATCATTCCATGGGCTGGGGTCCCAGAATGAATGAAAGGAAAAATGAGGAAGTGATCTGAGTACCAGAATCATCTCTCTCTGCTTCCTGATCCAACCAGACATGAGCAAGCCCCCACTGTCACAGGCATGAGTCCCTCAAGCCACCATACCTTCCTGGCTGTTAGCTTTTAATTGCCAACCTGCCACAACCTTGAATCATCTGAGCAAAGTCCCTCAGTTGACGAATTGTCCAGATTCGACTAGCCTGTGGGAATGTCTTTAGTATGATTGCTAATTGATGCTGGAGGAGCCAGACCATGATGGACAGCACCATTCCCTAGGCAAAAAGTTCTGAACTGTTATGGCAGGAGAAAGCTAGATGACAACCTGCAAGCTAAGATCCATACAGTTGTTGTATCTCTGCTCCTAAGTGTGTATGAGACACTTTAAGTTCCTGCCTTAACTTATTTCACAATAATGGACTAGGATTCATTCAACCTGGGATTATAAAACATATAAAACCCTTTCTTCCCCAAGATGCTTTTGGTCAAGGTATTTTATCACTGCCATACAAATGAAACTAGAATGCCCGCCATGATGGACTGCATCCCATCAAACAGTGAGCTAAAATAAATCCTCCCAAAATAAGTCATTTCTTGTCGATATTTGCTCACAGTGATAAGAAAAATAACTAATACACTCCCATGGAACCAATTTTCAAGGAATGCACCAGGCAACCACATGGAGTGGTACTCTCGTTCACCACCTAGGCAAAAAAGTTGGATGGGGAAGAAATAAAAAAGTCACAGGATAACAGTCTATGACCTGGGCTGTAGTAAGGTTGTAAGGGATTAGACATGTTTCAGGATGGAATTGTATCTGGCAGGTAGGCCATCTTTATCCCAGGAAACTAACCTGAAATGTATGGGTCATTTTTTTTTCTTGTATATTCCAAATGAATTTCAAAACACCAAGTAGAAAGTCATAAATTGCACCCACACTGAGAGGTGGTTAGGTCAAAATGGATTTTTTAGATATCAGAAAATGTATATCATTTTCTCACAAATCAGAATCACTAGTGCAATTTTCAACATCAGGAAATAGCAGCACATAGGGACTGCTATGGATTTAGGGAAAGGGCTTGATTCAGTGATGAGATCACAAAGGGAAAAGTGAGAAGTATCAGAAGATGGCAAAGGAAGTCTCCCTGTTTCTACACGATGCTTGTTGACATTCAGTAGCAAGGGTGTTCATCACTCCAGTGACACTCTGGGGACCACCACACATGGGGACCAAATGCACTCACATCAGTAGCCATGGCCCTGGAATTCCTTTCTCTACATCAGTGGTTCTTAACTTGTGGGTCACGATCACTTTAGTAAACCTCTGTCTCCTAAAACATTCACATTACCATCCATAACAGTAGCAAAATGACAGTTATAAAGTAGCAATGAAAATAATTTTATGGTTGGGGGTGTCACCACAACACAAAGAACTGTATTAAAGGGTCGCAGCTTTAGGAAGATTGAAAACCGCTGCTCTATCTTGTGTATCTGAGGGTTGCAGATGCCAGCAGTGTGGTGATGCACTTGTCTCCTCATGAGCTGGAACTAAATGGCATCTTTCATCTCTACCTCCTTGGCAAGCTCCCTGTGCTGGAGAGCTGAGGTGAGTTCTTTTATCCAAACAGCAAATGTAGACTGCTAGAGTTCTCTTTGCCTCTTTGCTCATGGCCTACTTCCAATCCTCTTGCTGTGATAAAAATACCCTGACAAAAAGCAGCTTAGGAACCAGAGAGATGGTTAAGTGGTTAAGAGTATGCACCATTCTTGTACAAGGCTCAAGTCCAGTTCCCAGCACCCACATCATAATTTCAGTGCTGTCCTCACATATGCACATCCACACAGCATGCACATGCATGTGCACCTACACAATTTTAAAAATAGATCCTGTTTTAAAAGAAACTTGGAGAAGAAAGGGCTTATTAACTCACAAGTCCAGGTCACAGCCTATCGCGAGGAGTCAAATCGGGAAGTCAACTTCGAACAGTCACATCGCATCCACAGGGGAATAAATGCTCACTTGATTGCTTGCTTGGGCTCAGCTAGATTTTTCTGGTCTTTAACAGTTAAAGACCCATTTCCTAGGGAATGACACCACCCCCAGTGGGCTGGGTCTTTCCACAACAATGAACTTAATTGAGGTAATCTCTGCAGACATGTAGACAGGTCAACCCAATGTAGACATTCAACTACCAAAAGCTAGAAGAGGTTAGGAAAACTCCAGCAGGAACGTGGTCCTATGCTCATCTTGATTTTAGATTTCTAGGTCCTAGAATATCTGAGAAAAAAAGTAAGTTTCTGTTGTCTGGAACTACTTAGTTCCAGTTTTCAATAAGGAAATTTGTGAAAACCTACCTGAGAAATTAATATAAGGGTGCAGGTGACCTGAAGCAAGACAATGTACCTACCTCTCTTATGGGTTGAGGAGAGGTTTCATAAGGAAAGTGCTCACCTTCCATACATACATGAGGACCTGAGCTTGATCTCTAGAATCTAAACAAAACCAAAAACAAATAATGGCTTTGTGACACATAATTATAACTCCAGTGATGGGGAAGTAGAGACAACCATCCTTGGGGCTCACTAGGCAGCAGGCCTAGCCTACTTGGTGAGTTCCAGGCCAACAGAGTGGACAGCTCCTGAGAAACAAAACGTGCCTCTTTCCTTAGGCCTCCACATACATGCACACACATATGTAGCACACATACCAACATGAATACACACATACACACACGCACACACACACACACACAGAATGTGTGTCTCTCTGCACCTCTTTTTATTCATCTGTAAGCAGGTTCTGATAAAATGACCTGTTGATAGGGTTGCTATGGAGATTAAACAGAGACATGGTAACTAGCACATGGAGAAGCAGCTATTCTTGTTGTAGTTATGGTTATTTGTGTTGTCGCTTCATTCTTGTGGAAAAAAAAACAACAAAGTATCTGAAACAATTTAAGCCAGAGAGGATTTATTTCTGTTGGTTCATGTTTTGAGAAAGTCGGTCGGTGTGTGGTCAGCTGGCTCTATGACTCTAGTACCATCAAAGCCAAGCATGGTGGCACATGACTTTAATCCCAGCACTCAGAGCATCAAAAACAGCGTGGGGAGCAGAAGAGCCACCTCACAGCAGCCCAGAAGCAGAGAGAACTCCTACCTTATGCTAGCTGGCTCTCTCCTCCCACACCCACTTCCTTTTTTAAACGTATACCTTGCATGTATGTCTGTGTATAATGTGTATGCCTGGTGCCCATGGAAACTGGCAGAGAGTGCCTGATTTCCTGGAACTGGAGTTTCAGCTGTGAGCCGATGTGTTGTCAACTGGCTTTTGTTATTTACAGTGGCTGCCCCTTCAGCAAAGGCTGCCCTAATCAGAGATTGCAACTCCACTGCTATCAGCAGCAGTTAAGCAGCAAGGGCCACAGCCTGAGGGGATTCTGTTCCCTCAGGCACCGACTCTTTCAAAGCTACTAAGGGAAACTTTATCAAGATCTCTATCCCTCTAAAAACTCACAGTTCAAAGATTGAGGTGGAATTCTGCCTGCTCAGAGAGGCTGAATAGCAAGTAGCTAACCTTCTCCCTTTGAGGACATCTTCCAAAGAAACCAATGGTCTGTCTGCTTAGTCCCCACTTAAGAACTCCAGCTACGCTTGGTTCCTCCCTACCACTTCTGGACTTGCTGACTCGGCCTCCTGCTCACAGGTTAATTTTATTTAATCAAACAAATATAACACATCTTTGCATTGCCAACAAAAGCAGGAAGGAAAAAAATGTAAAACACTTTAAAATAATATTCCGCAACATCTCCAGGTGTTAGAAACTAAACTCAGGTCTACTGGGAGCAGCAAATGTCCTTGCCTGCTGAGCCATCTCTGGTCCTCTCCTACCCTTTATAATCCACCCAGGCTTTCAACCTAAGGGGTGATGCCACCCACACTCAGGGTGGGTCTTCCACCCTTCCACAATCCTCTCTGAAAACAGCCTCGTAGACATACCCACAAGTATGTTTCACACATCTCCTGGGGGTGGGGGTGGGGGTCTCTTGATCCAATTAAGTTGATCATCAGGATTAATCCCTACATGGCTTATTATTGTTGTAGCCTTAATCCTCCTCCCCGAGCACATCTCAAAGCTCAGCTGAGCTTCCATGTTTGACCTTCTCCCAATCATCTTCAGAGAGAAGCACAAAACAAATGTCGATTCTATGAGGCTCCAAATGCAGGCTCTGTAGGAAGATTCAATTTTCAAACTGCAAAGAAACAAGGGATCTCGAGTTTCCCTCCCTCCTCAAGACTGACAGTCTTCCTGCAGGGATGACCACCCACAGCACAAAAGCAGCATGTCAATCAGTGAGAAAGAGTCCACAGATGGGCACTGGGGTGATAAAGACAATGATAGTCATTATTCCTAGAAGGGAAATGCCCCCTGCTCCTTGAGACAGATGTCTACTCTTAATGGACTCTCTTAGAGCTTTGAGAACTCCAAAGAACTTTCAGGCAAACTATGAAACTCATTTTGACTCTCAGCATATCTGGAATACGCCCAGATGTGCCCAATGTCTAATTTTGCTCCATTTCTTTTTTTCTTTTTGCTTTTTAGGTTTAAAAAATATATTCTCTCTCTGTCTCTCTCTCTGTCTCTCTCTCTTCCTCCCCAACCTGTGTGTGTGTGTGTGTGTGTGTGTGTGTGTGTGCGTGTGTGCACATGTGTGCGCACATGCATGCCCCACATGTATGCAAGTGCCCGCAGAAGAAGGAATAGAGCATGAGATCCGCTGGAGCTGCACTTGGTTGTGAGCTGCCTGATGTGGGTGCTGGGAACTGAATTCCAGTCCTCTTGAATTCCAGTCCTCTCCAAGAGCAGCCAAGTGCTCTTAACTGCTGAGCCACCTCCCTGGACCCTTGTTTTGCTTTATTCTTGAGATAGGGTTTCCCTCAGTAGCCCAGATTGGCCTCAGACTCACAATCCTCCCAGACTGCTATGATTATAGGCTTGGACCACGATCACTGCAGAACCTTGACTCCAATGAGCCTCTACGTGCCCAGCCGCCAAGCCCTTCTACAGCCTGTTAGGGGTTGGCTGTCAGTCAAAGGTTCTGGAGAGGGGGCAGCATTAGGAACTGTCTCTGCTTCTGGGTGTTTATGATTTGATGGATAAGAGAAATGAGAGATAAGCGTGGATTATAGTACAAAAGAATTAAGTTGCTGCATTAACAAGTGTCATGGAAGTCAATACAAGAGAGAGTCTAGAAAGCCCAGGGAACTAGCTAGTGGATGCAGCTGTACAAAGATGAATCCAGCATGTAGTTCAACGATTATTCCTCTCTTCAGAAAGGCCACATCTCAAGTGTCCCAAGAATCCAGGCAAACAAACGGTCCCATTTTAGGGGAGAGAAGTAGACTGATAACAGGAAGCCAGTTGGCTATCAGCCAAAGAAGCAACCCTGTTTCCTTTTCTGTCCCCCTCACCAAATTTCAGACAAGCTCATCACCAGAAAGTCCGTACAAAGACCACTCCAAATGACTTTGCAGGTCCCCGGGGGATAGCTCAGTAAACCACCCACCCGCCTTGCAGGCATGAGAACCTGAGTTTGACACCCACCTACCCACCACCACCACCACCAAAAACAAGTAAAAAGTGCTGGCATGGGCTAGGAAGGTAATTTGGTGATGAAAAGACTTGCCACACAATCAAGTTGGGATCCCCAGAACTCACTTCAAAAATACAGTGTGGGTGCAGCAGCCTGCCTGTAATGCCAGCCTTGGAAGCTGAAAACATGGGAGAACAAGCTGGGGTAAGATTAGGTATTTCTATGGGTTTGAGTTTGGGTGGACAAGCCCTGCCTCAGTGAACAAGGTGGAAGAATGATGGAGAATGACAGGCAGCATCAGCCTTGGGTCTCCATATGTACCTACACATGTGTACATGCACACCCACACCCATACACACACACACACACACACACACACACACACACACACACACACACACACACATGGAGGAGTGGTTTTCTGGGCATGATTACATACACCTGTAATCCCAGAACTGGAGATGTAGAGATAAGTGAATCTCCTGGGACTCACCAGCCAGCCAGCCTATTTGGTAAATTCCAGGCCAGTCAGAGACCCTATCTCAAGACAAAAAAGAAAAGAGGGTGGAACCTAATGAATGATACCTGAGATTTACTCTGGCCTCCAGGTAAGCATGGGAGAACACACACACACACACACACACACACACACACACACACACACACACACACAGAGCTTATGTAGCAGGAGCTGGGCTGTGTTCATAAATCCCCCATTAGGACTCTAACTAGCCTCAGTGAGTCTCCAGAGAGTAGACAACAGTATTAACATCACCCGCAGGGCTTGGAGAACATGAGACTGTGGATGAGGCCATCCTAGAGTTTCTAATTTTGGAGACTGAGGTGGGGCTTTGGAAATCACATTTCCAGCCGGTTTAAAGGCAACAGTGATCCTCTTATTGCAGGGAAGGCCACTGACAACCTGCTACAAAGGAAAGACTGTTACACTCCCTTGAGCCAGGAGGGAACTGAAAACCTAGGGATGAACCAGTGACCAAGAGGGCAAGAGGTAGAACCTCCTGGCACAGACACCGTTTGGACATAACTCTTGTGTTGATCCCATGTCAGCCAAGGGATATAGGGAAGGGACTGTGATCTGTTCCATTTTGTACCTCTGGGGTGAAGCACAGATTGCAGCACATCTCTCTCATGATGCTGTTGTTGATGGGATAACTAATGTATTTTTCAAAGAGTTGTCATTCTCATCCCGAAATTCAAGGCAGAAAGAAATCCTGAGCTGTCAGTCACCCAGACTGTTTCTGCTGAGGGCCTCTGTCTATATCCTAGAGCATTTCTAGATCTGTGGGTCTGCACAAACCCACAAGGGTGTAGAGATCCAGGCCAGTCAGGCAACACCAGGTGATGCATGTTATGATGTTACTGTGTATACTAATAGAGATGCTATACGCTTAATATTTTACAAGGGATCTGTGAGAAAATCAGATGTAAGAAACAGAACAATGTTTTGGGCAACATCTTGTGATGCATGTTATGATGTTACTGTCTATACTAAAAGAGATGCTATATTCCTAATATCTTACAAGGGATCTGTGGGAAAATCAGATATAAGAAACAGAATAACCTTGTGGAGAAAGCTGTCAGTAAATATACTTAAGTCATGTGTGAAGACATTGGCAAGTATCACTAGCCTGAAACAGACTATGGTAGGGGTATTTACACCAGAGAAATTGACAAAAAGCTACAAATCACTAATACATGCCCTAACTCCAGACCCAAAGCTGTCTACCAACACAGATCTGCTTATAATGGGCCCACATTAGGACTACTTACACCAGGAAAGTTAGCAAAGTTACAAATCATCAATGTATGCCTTCACCCTTGCCCCCAGAGCTATTAACCACTGGCACTGCTTAAAATAGGCCATGGTGGGAATATTTATATCACAGAAATTGTCAGAAGCAACAAACCACTATGCATATCTTTACCCCAGCACCAGAGCTATAACATTGCTTAGAATGATACATGAATACCATAGTACTTAAAAACCAGGAACACAAACACCATAGCATTTGTTAGACTTACAAACCAGGCATTTTCCTGTGGGTGTACATCTCTGAAATAAACCTCCAAAAATGAAAAGTGGAAGGCAGTGGAGGCTCATGATTCATATCGCCATCCCCTCTCACACATACACACTCTCACACACATTGTCTCATTTGAGAGGATTTTTTAGAAATGTCACTATTGTATTTGACCATCAGTAACAATAAAACTTTTCATGACTGATCAAAGGAACGCTTTGCCAAAGGCTCTTTATTTTGCTCCTTTTTCCCCCTTAGTTCCTCAAAAAAGAACCATTTGTTGGCTCCAAAGTACAAGTGAGAACTAAGAGCCTGAGACTTTTTGTTCCATAGGAAAACTCTGAACGCAGTCTAAGAGATCAGAAACCACAGACCACAAACAGAAATACCCCATTGTCCACCTTCATCCAACCCTTTGCTGACTCTGCTCACAGTCAAAAGGGGGAACAGCAAGGATAATTCAAATCCCCAGACAGGCCAAAAAGCTACATTTTAGCCAAAATTTCATCCTAGCTCTAAGCAGGGAGAAAGTAATGTCCTCTACATTTCGCTATCTTCCATTTTTCCTGTCGGAACCAACTGGGAATAGCATTGAGCTGTAAAAATGAATGGTCCAAGAGGGGGAAGGAACAATCTAGAAGCTATATACACAGCTTCTTTTATGAGCATGAGTTGACAGTGTTTGAAATTGGATCAAGGTCTGCAATAACATTTCAAGGGGATTGGATTCTAGGAAGTGTGGGGGGGGGGGTGACTACAAGATGCTGTGAGACATAAGGAGAATTTTTATATTAAAAATCCCAGTAGCACATGCAGACCTACAGCTGCTATTCTGAGTGGTTTTCAAAGCACAACTGCAGGATTATATGCACAGGAAATAAATAAAAATAAGAAAGAGTAAAGGAACAGTTTCATCAACCTTCAGTGCTAATCACAGGGAGGCTTTCTTTGGTCCTCAAGTTAGAGCCAGCAGAACTCAAGATTAGCGGAAATGAACATGCCCTTTCTTCTCTAGGTTGAATTTTTCCTGTGAAGGCTATTTCACTCTCCAGCAGGGTTGTCCAGAGAGGAGATCATCCCTTCCACTTGGCTGGAGAAGTGGGGACCAGCTTGCAATGAGTAGGTAAGAATCTCACACCATTCTTTCCAGCATATCACATCTGTTTTCCTCTGCCCTGTTACTGTGCCTCAAACCTAGGTTTTGGTTGAAAAGCCTCACAGATGAGTAGCAATGAGGGGGCATGTACCCAGAGATTCTGTTGCCTACTTTCTGATAATGGAGGTTAAAACTATCAAGAGAAATAGATTCCTAGGGGCATCTGGAGAGGAGACCCAGCACCCAGCACCCATTCATAGGCATTCTACAAATGAGCAGCATCTTCAGCCTTTGTTTGTTTGTTTGCACATTTAATTATTTCATTGAGAACTGCATAAATCTATTTTGATCGTATTCACCTCAAACTCCTCCCAGCCTCAGATCCTGCTCTGCCCACACACCACTGTGTCTTCTTCCTCTTTTTTAACCCTATTGATTCCAATTTGTGCTGCCTATATACTCTTGGATGTGTGGTTTTCTGCAGGAGCACGGTTGACCTACCAGGGGGGCCACATCCCTGAAGAAAACTGACTCTCCCTCTCCCAGCAGTTATCAGTTGACAATAGCTCCTTAGCTAGGGGTGGGACTTCAAGTTCATCTCTTCTATCCATGCTGGGATTTTGCTGGGCTTGAGCTTACGCAGGTCTTGTGCCTGCTGCCGCAACCACTGAGAGCTCATTCATGCAAATGTCTTGCTGTGTCCAGAAAGCTCTGGTTCCCTGTAGTCATCCACTGCCCCTGGTTTTTACAATCTGTCTGCCTCCTCTTTCAAAACGATCCTGCGTGTGTGTGTGTGTGTGTGTGTGTGTGTGTGTGTGATAGATGTCTCATTTAGGGCTGAGTATTCCAATCTCATATTTTTTGCACATTGATCATTATCAAATCCATAGGTAAATGGATGGAGCAAGACGCCATCATTCTGAGTGAGGAAACAAAGGACCCAGAAAGATAAACATGGCATGTTTTCTCACATTCGTAGGTACTAGCTTTGAGTCTTCAGATATGTATGTTTCATATGGAATACCCATAGAGGGCAGGAATTTATAAATTCTATAAATGCTATAAATAGCTGAAGGAAGTAATGGAACAAAAAGGGTTAAATGTAAGTAGGGAGGGGCTGGGGATTTAGCTCAGTGGTAGAGCGCTTGGCTTGTGTAGCAAGCACAAGGCCCTGGGTTCGATCCTCAGCTCCACATACAAAAAAAAAAAAAAAAGAAAAAAATTTGAGTAGGGAATGAGAGGGAACAAGAGAGAACACAGGGAAGGATAATGAACGCTTAATGACTTTTCAAAAAAAGTTATATAGAAACATGCTACTGTAGACATGTCCTAAAATACATACATCACATATCTAAAAAGGGTTGAAATGGTGGGTCTTAATTTTTTCCTCTTTAAGAAAGGCTATCACTAAGTTGTCTAGGATGAACTTGAATTCCTTATATAGCCCAGGTGAGATTTCAATCACCCTCCTGCCTTAGTTTCTCAAGTAGCTGGGATTACAGGCCCAGCTGTTCCATACCTTGACTGGAGTCATGGATGCTCAGCTGCATATACTGTCAAAGTCCTTCTGATGATCAGACATACTAGGAAGTGCTCTACCACTGAGCTATGTCCTGAACCTCTCACTGGGGGGTTCTAGGCAGGTGCTCTACCACTGAACCATGCCCTGTAACCTCTTTTTATTTTTCAGTTTGAGACAAGGTCTTACTATGCTGCGCACACTAGCCTTGAAATTCCAGCCCTGCCTAAGCCTTCTCATTAACTGGGATGACAGATATGTATTACCAGGAACAGCTCTGGCAAACCCTAAGAGGCAACCAGTTCTTCCCTTAGAGGACTTGTGGGCCCATAGACCATGACTCTTTTGCATTTTTGTAAGAAAAACACATAAGTAAAATAACACAAATAAAGTATGAAAAAGATTCATGTAAGAATTATTTTTTAAAAAAATTTGGGACATACTTGTGTTCTCTCTCTCTCTCTCTCTCTCTCTCTCTCTCTCTCTCTCTGTGTCTCTCTCTTTGGTCTGACTAAATACAGTCACATAAGGTAAGGACGAAACTAACTCAGCATGCAGATTTTAAATTCCTTAAGTTACTTTCCTTTCTTTCTTCTCTCCAGTTGAACTTCAGCGTATGTTCAGAAGGAGTATTTTAAACCAAAGCCAAGGTCTTCTGCTATGGATCAAATGGCAATTACTCTTCAACACTTTTTTTTTAATTCCCTTATTCGTCCACTCAGCAAACATCTACCACCTCAAATAAATCTGCTGAAAGAGGCAGAAAGAAGCGTGTGGGGGGTGCTGGAATGCACGAGAATTGCTGAGGCTTGGTAATGCATATATTAAGTCCATCGTGTTATTTTCCAAACTTGCATGGTTTTAGAACATTCTCTCTCTCTCCCTCCCCCCCCTCTCTCTCTCTGTGTGTGTGTGTGTGTGTGTGTGTGTGTGTCTGTCTGTCTGTCTCTCTCTCTCTCTCTCTCTCTCTCTCTCTCTCTCTCTCTGTGTAGGTCTCTTTGTGTGTCTGTCTGTGTCTGTGTACCATGTATGTGTATGTTTGTGCATAGAAGCTAGAGGACAACCTTAGGTGTCATTTGTTAAGTGATGTCCATCTTCCTTTTGAGAAAGGGTCTCTCACTGAGAACTGGAGCTCACCCACTGGCCTTGACTGGTTGGGTAACAAGTGTGTGTTGGGGGTGGAGTAGGGAGTTGCACGTGTAAGTATGCATGTGAGTGTGGAACCAAAGGTTAACTTCAAGTGTTACTTCTAAGTCACTGTCCACCGTGTTTTGTGAGACAAGGTTTCTCACTGGGATCTAGGGCTTACCAGTTGAGCTAGGTCGTGCTGGCTAGGGAGCCCAAGAGATTCTCCCATCTCAGCCTATTCAGCAGTGGGATGATGTACATGCTACCGCACCAGCTTTGACATGGGTGCTGGGGATTAAATTTAGTTCCTAAGGCTACATGACAAGTATTTTAACAAGAGAGCCACCTCCTCAACCATGGCCTATTTTTAAACATAGATGTCTACTGTTTTCTGTAGTCTTAGAGAATAAACAGAATAAAAGGGGATACTGTTTTTTTTTTAAAAAAAATACACATGCAGAAGTTACAGGAGACAGAGGTACAAACTCCATCAGTGGATAGTACTAGCACAGGCACCAGAGTCATGACCTTAGGGAGAGCCCATCTCTGATGATACACAGGCAAGGAGCTTGCTCCCTGATATTTCTAAATCAATGATTCCTCCCTCATAAATTATTTCAGAGTCCTATCCAGCTCTGAGGTTGATCTACACCCATTTTCAAGACTCGACAGCCTCTCGGAAGAGAGGGAAATGAAATATCAACCAAGCTTAGCCAAGGTCAACAGAGTCGTTATTTCAGGGTAGCAGGGAGAGGATGCATCCTAGCAACAGACAATTGCCTGGCTCCCTGGCTTCATCATGGACACCCAAATCTTTACACATAAAGAGATGAAGTCCCCAGAGCTAGCTTCTCCTCCTGGCCAACACCATACACAATATTCTAGCAACTTCCAGACTAACAAATGAGGCAGCACATCAAAGGCTAATACTCTGAGGTGAGTGTTGATGAGCACAGACATTTGCCAAAGAAGGATTCCAGGAAGAGTTTCAAAGGCCAGGAGGTGCAAGCCAGAGGATGGTTGACTGAAGACCTTGAACACATTCTCTTGATGGCCATGACCAAGATCAAGGAGGCCAGTTGGGCTAGTTACTATTCTCACTGCTGTTAAAAAAAATACCTGTTAAAAGAAACTTAAGGAAGGAAGAGTATATCCTAGCTCACAGTTCAAGGGCACAGTTCATCATGGTTTCAAAGGCACTGAGGCAGGAATGTGAGGCATCTAGTTGCATTAGATCCACCGCCAGGAAACAAGCTGGTGCCTAGCTCCCATTTGCCTTTTTACTCAGTCCAGGGATCCAGCCCAGGGGATAGCACTGCCTATAGTTAGCATGTGTCTGCCCTGTTCAGTTCAACCTTTCTGGTAACACCTTCATAGACCAGCCCAGAGGTGTGTCTCATCAATGGTCTAAATGGTCCTTAACACAGTCAGATCAGTAATCAAAAGGAGCTATGCCAGTCACACTTCACAGATCTCACTGTAATGATCTTCAAAGACCTCACCTACAAATACAAACACATTCTGCAAGGACCTAGGAGTTGAGACTTTAATACGTGAATTTGCAGAGAATGTCACTTGGAAAGAAGTAACAGCATCTAAGAATTAAAACCATACCCATCTTGTAACAACGTCTATGTTCTTGCCATGATGAGTGACGTGTGCATAAAAAACATCCATCTTTACAGCATATGAGTGCAGGTGTCCTTAGAGGCCAGAAGAGGGCATTGGATCCCCAGCGCTAGAGCTACCAGAAAATGTAATCTCTCTGGGGTTCTGGAAACTGAACTGAGATCCTCTGAAACAGTAATACATATCCCTAACCACTGAACCATTTCTCCAGTCCCGTCGTGTTCTTCTTCATCCTGTGCAGAAGGCAGATCTCCCCAGTCGTGAGTTGGATAATAAGAATACTCCATCCATGCCCAGGGCTCCCAGAATAGAGCTCAAGACTCTCTTATCACCACAGGTGCCTCACTTTCTCCAGCACGACATACACACGTCACTGAGTTCCACCTAGCTATCAGCATGACAAAGCTGAGATAAATACAGCAACCTCTGCTTATGGCTTCTAATAGAACGAAACAGAATTCAGGTGAGAAGATTAGAAAGCATGCTGGGTCTGGTAGAGCTCCCCTTTAATGCCAGCACCTAAGGGATAGAAGCAGGAGGATCAGGAATTCAAGGCCACCCTTAGCTCTATAGCGAATTCAAGGATAGCTCCATCTCACAAAGCCAGAAATAAGGCTGGAGATGTATGTAGCTCAGCTGGTAGAGTGTTTGCCTAGCAAGCACAATGTCCTGGGTTCAATTCCCAGCACCACATAAATAGGGCAAGGTGGTGATTCCTGTAATCCTAGCACTGAGTATGTGGAGGTAGGAGGATGAGGAGTTCAAGGTCACTCTTGTGTTGCAGGAAACCCTTCTTCAAAATAAGTGAGCGAGTTTAGGCCAGTGGTCCTCAAAGTATGGGCCACGGCCCCTTTGGAATCACACAATTCTTTTCCAGGGGTTGCCTAAGACCATCGAAAAATACAGATGTTTGCATTATGATTCAAAACAGTAGCAAGATTACAGTTATGAAGAAGCAATGAAAAGTTTATGGTTGGGAGTCAGCACAACATGAGGAACTGTGTTAGAGGGTCGCAGCATTAGGAAGGTTGAGAACCACCACTGTAGACCAACCCGTACGAGAAGACCACGTGCAAACGGGATTAGACTCAAGATAGATTCTGGCCATCATCACCAGCATTCTTACTACTATCAAAACCAGGCACCAATCCAAGGACCCAGGGAGTATGACATCAACTTGCTCCTAGGACTGGAGAGATGGCTCAGCAGTGAAGAGCTCTTGCAAAGGATCTAAATTTAGTTCCCAGAAACCACATTGAGTGTTCCAAGGGACCTGAGGCCCAGGTATTCAAGCTTCCATGGGCACTATACTCAAGTGCACAAGGACATCGATATGCACACACAAACACACACACACACACACTGAAAAATAATTTTTTCTTAAAAGAGCCATTTCCAGAGGATGAAGACAACCCCTAGAGGCACTCAGGTGCTGGGCCTGGAAACTGAATCTTTAAATCTCAAAATGGAACTGAAGCCAACTGGCTCCAGCTGGGGGATGGGACTGGCCAGTAAGTTGAAAACCCCGAGAGAGCTCCCAAAGCTTTCCATGCTTCCAAAAGATTAATTTTACTGTCTAATCCTACTAGGTGAAGCCAGACATGGGGATTCTTCAAACTCTGAGGTACTCCCAGACAAACAGAACCATTCTTAGGGATGGCCCATCAGGGATCAGAAGGTTTTTGTATTGTTTTTGGCTGTACTGGGGATACACGCAACACAAACACTCTACCACTGAGCTATATCTTCAGTTCTTATTTTCTACTTTCTGTGTTGAGATACACTCTCATGAAGACGCTCAGGCTAGCCTTAAACTCCATCCTTAGCCCAGGATAGCCTTGAGATTGGAATCTTCCCACCACAGTTCGCCCAGCAGAATTTCTAGGTCTGTACTACTAAGACTGGCTAGGGAGTCTGGCACTCAACAGAACGTTGTCTTTATACACTGAAAGGTTTTATTATTTTGTTTTCTTTTGTTTGACACAAGGTCTGTGATACAGTCAAGCTGGCCTGGAGCTCACTCTGAAGTCCAGCCTGAACTTGAGCTCACAGCAATCCTGCTTCAGCCTCTCCACTGCTCTGATTACAGATGTGTGCCACCATGTCTAACCCTAGATGTTAAAATGTAACACCTTGGTTTAAAACCCTTTAGAAGCTGGGTGGTGGTGGCGGCGCAGGACTTTAATCCCAGCACTTGGGAGGCAGAGCCAGGCAGATCTCTGTGAATTTGAGGCCAGCCTGGGCTACAGAGCGAGATCCAGGACAGGCACCAAAACTACACAGAGAAACCCAGTCTCGAAAAGCCAAAAACAAAAATAAAAATCTTTAGAATTGAGCTAGTGTAGAGATGAAAAAAGATTCAGAGGCAGGGGTGGAGTTTAGTTCAGGAATGCTGGCTTCAGCAGGAGGCCATGGGTTCAATTGCTGTAATTGCAAATGTAAGGAGAAAGAGTAGCCAGAAAGAAGACAGAGGAGGAGGAAGAGGAGGGGAGAGAAGGAGGGAGAGAAAGAAGAGAGGGAGGGAGGGAGGGAGGGAGGGAGGGAGGGAGGGAGGGAGAGGGAGATAGAGGAGGAGGAGCAAGGAAGGGAGTGAGAGAAGGAGGGAGGGAGAAGGGGTCAGGAGGAGGGGAGGGGAGGGGAAGGAAGGGGATGGAAGGGAAGGCAAGGCAAGGCAAGGCAAGGGAAGAATTCAATCAGCTGCCCCAGGAGAGAGTGGTGCAGAATGATCACGTATGACACAGAAGAGGAGGAGCAGAGCATTTCTAGGAACTTAGGTCCCTGGAAAACAGCTGTCTTTCCTAAAAGTACTTTCCTCAGATTTGCCTGCAGGTAAATCCCGCCCACTGAAATAATGAAAGCAGAGGCTGGCTGTCAATCAGCTGCCTACTCAACTAACTTCTGGTGTCTTCCCAGATCAGGATCTCTCCTGGGGGCCAGGTAGGAAGAAGAATGAGAGAGGAATGAAGACATCTGTTGACTCTCCAGGTTGGGACAAGCGTGGCCAATCACTGGGTGGAACCCACAGCCAAGACAAGCAAATCTCTTGACAATGACCTTAATGTGTTCACCTCCTCATGTAAGCAGCATCACTCTCTCTGAACAACCAATTACAATGTTAGGCAACATCAATGTTAGAGGGGAACCATTCCAGTGCACTCTGGGACTGTCCCCAAGGCCACCAGGGCAAGAAGAATTCTTCTTGTGCTTGGAAATATCCAAAGGTCATATCTCAGAGCTGGGAGTGTGGTACAGTTGTAGAGCACCTGCCTAGAATCCCCCAGTGAGGGGCTGGGGTGTGGCTCAGTAGTAGAGCACCTGCCTAGAATCCCCCAGTGAGGGGCTGGGGTATGGCTCAGTAGTGGAGCACCTGCCTAGAATCCCCCAGTGAGGGGCTGGGGTGTGGCTCAGTGGTAGAGCACCTGCCTAGGATCCCCCAGTGAGGGGCTGGGGTGTGGCTCAGTGGTAGAACACCTGCCTGGAATCCCCCAGTGAGGGGCTGGGGTGTGGCTCAGTGGTAGAGCCCCTGCCTAGAATCCCCCAGTGAGGGGCTGGGGTGTGGCTCAGTAGTAGAGCACCTGCCTAGAATCCCCCAGTGAGGGGCTGGGGTGTGGCTCAGTGGTAGAACACCTGCCTGGAATCCCCCAGAGAGGGCTTGGACATATGGCTCAGAAGTAGAGTGAGATGTCTTCCACATCTACTCTTAATGTTAGTGTTAATTTTGACATTTCATCTTAGTGTTTTTATACATAGAACAAAAGAGGCCACAGCTCTCCTCTTCCACATACACATTTTCCTATGTATTGAAAAGTTACAGGGATTAAATGTGCAGCTTCCTCCATGCCATAGAAACACACACCACTGAGCTACAGTCCCCAGCCCTCTTCTCACTTGTTATTTTTGGAACAGAGTCTCACTACACTGTCCAGGTTAGCCTTGAACTCACTCTGTATCCCCATCTGGTCTTGAACTTGTGAGTCTGAGTAGCTGGGATGATGGACTGCCACTGCTGGCCTCCCTGCACACGTTAAGGAGACACACTGCTACCTTCAGTTTCTATCATCTTGGGCACCTGGTGCAAGATGATGCTGTCCAGCCAATCTTGGATAGGAATGGCAGCCAGAAACTCTTTCCCCTCCTTTTATTTGGAGAGAAAATACTTCCTTGCACAAAATAAGAAAATCTAACCAGGGTTCCAGTGATATGGTTCAGTGGGTAAGGATGCTTGTTATCAAGACTGGTGACTTGAGTTTGAGCCCCAGAAACTATACAGTAAAAGGACAAGACCAACTTGACATACACCCGCATGTCTGCATGTACGTACACACACACACACACACACACACACACACACACACACACACACTTACTTACATACACACGGAGACAGAAAGAATGCAATCACTTGTTCAGTGGCTAAAATAACACATTTCTTGTTTTTCAAATTCCACAACCCTCTTACACAGACACCTGAAGCTTTATTTAATTCCCGGCTTTTGACACTTAATTGGGCATAAATGACACCCCTCCTATGGGGGCTCCCCACTGCTTCTACAACAGAGCTCTGCATTCCAGGCTTGGAGTCTATGGCATGTGCTACAACATTAAATGCCATCAGGAAGGGGTTCCTGTTCAGCCTCCTTTTCTATGTCCTGTGGATTCCCAGTGTAGTGGGTAGCCATCCCAGCCTTGGCTTGGAAGTTCCAACCCCCATTGAGGCTTCGGTAATGGTCATGCCCACAAGGCGGGGCTGAGGGAGGATGCTGAAGACCCAGGATCAAGAGGAGAGGTCTCTCTTGGTTCCAGGACCCTGGACGCTGGAGGTAGACCGAGCAGAGTTCTCCAGAGAACACCGCCAGACTGCGCCATACCTTTGCCAGACCCTACAACCTATCCCTTCATTTGTAAGTTACCCCACAAAATAAACCTCCCTTTTAACTATGTGGAGTGGCCTTAATAATTTCACCAATATCCCAGCCTGAGCCTCAGTTGCAAGAAGCTCACAGAAGGCTGGCAAGATGACTCAGTAGCTAAAGGCATTTGCCCGGCAAGTCAAGTTCCATCCTACGAACCCATATAAGGATGGAAACACAAAACTGTATATGCTAAGTTGCCCTCTGACCTCCACAAGGGCACCACGCTCCCACCCCCACACCCTGTCCCACATACATAGCAAGAAAGGAAAAAAGAAAGTCACGAAGCTTCACGGCATTCCTTTTTCCTAAAGATACTATTTTTGGTAATTATGGGTTTGTGTGTCCACATGAATGTGACTGCAGGTGCCCCTGGAGGCCAGAAGAAAGTGTGGGCTCCTTGGAGCTGGAATTTTAGGGTGTTGTGCACTGTACAGCCTGGGTGCCGGGAATATAACTTGGGTCCTCTGGAAGAACAGTCTGCACTGTTAACTGCTGCGCCATAGCTCCAGTGCCCTGACTCCATAGCCCTACCACATCATGTTTTTGTCTATGTCCTCCTGATTTCATGTGCCGTTCTCACTGCTTCCCCTTGCTTTCTACCTGTCAAATGCCTGTCAAAAACCCAGCATAAACGGCACCTCTCTGAACTATCCCATGCCCTCCAAAGAGACTTCTCCAGGCTCCTATGACATGGTCCTGGAACCTCTTACAGCCCCCATGATGGTTACTACCATCAATGTAACAGGATACAGAATCATAGGAGACACAAACCTTTATTTACATGGGTCTATGAGGATGTCTCCACGGAGTTTAAATTGAGGAGACAAGAGCCACCCTGAATGTGGGTGGCACCATCCCGTGGGCTGGCATCCCAGACTGAATAAAAAGGAGAAATTCAGCTGAGCACCAGCATCCATCTCTCTCTGCCTCCTGACTGTGGATGCCGTGTGACCAGCTGCCTCACGCTCCTTCTAACATGCCTGCTCTGCCACGATGGACTAGACCCTAGCACTGTGGCCAAAATAAACCCACTGTTAAGTGGATATTTTGTGTTGTGCTTTTACAACAAGCTGTTTTTATCACGAGCACAGAGAACTTCTAGGTTCACGCTTCCGTCATTCCTGGATCTTCAGAGTCTAGTGGGGGGCTTAGCACACAAAAGGAACTTTAGTTGTTGAACACAGATGAATTGTAAAGCTCGCCTTATCAGGGCTTCATGGAAAGAAATGAACTTGAAGTAAGCCTTATCGGGCTAATGAGAAATCATGGAAGGGTTCATGGAGCATGAAATGCTCTCTCCTGGACATGCCTTGGATCGTGCTTTGGGGATGCTTGAGAACAGCAAACAGCTTCAGATAGAGCTGACCAAAGTTGGTGTTTCTTTTGACAGAGGATGGGGCTGGATGGAGCTTCTGAGCTCTAGGAAGCATGGTCATGTGTTCTACCCTAGAAGAAGCACCTACAGAGACAAGAAAGGATTTAGAGTGTGAATTCCAGGGCAACTATAACCTGGGAAGGTCTTTTTAAATTTTTCATCATCTATCAGCCCTGGTGGTGCAAGCCTTTCATACCTGAAGGCTGAGGCAGGAGACTGAAAAGTTCCAGGGCTGCTTCAGCTACATACCTACTTCAAGACTACTATGAGTAACTTAGAGACCATTTCAAACTGAAAAAAGGGATGGTGGAGTAGTGTGTATCTCAGTGGTAGCGCACCTGCCTAGAATCCCCCCAGGGAGGGGCTGGGAGTGTGGCCCAGTGGTTAGAGCACCTGCCTAGAATCCCCCAGTGAGGGGCTGGGGTGTGGCTCAGTAGTAGAGCACCTGCCTAGAATCCCCCAGTGAGGGGCTGGGGTGTGGCTCAGTGGTAGAGCACCTGCCTAGAATCCCCCAGTGAGGGGCTGGGGTGTGGCTCAGTGGTAGAGCACCTGCCTAGAATCACCCAGTGAGGGGCTGGGGTGTGGCTCAGTGGTAGAGCACCTTCCTAGAATCCCCCAGTGAGGGGCTGGGGTATGGTACAGTGGTAGAGCACCTGCCTAGAATCCCCCAGTGAGGGGCTGGGGGTGTGGTTCAGTGGTAGAACACCTGCCTAGAATCCCCCAGTGAGGGGCTGGGGGTGTGGTTCAGTGGTAGAGCACCTGCCTAGAATCCCCCAGTGAGGGGCTGGGAGTGTGGTTCAGTGGTAGAGCATCTGCCTAGAATCCCCCAGTGAGGGGCTGGGGTGTGGCTCAGTGGTAGAGCACCTGCCTAGAATCCTCCAATGAGACTCTTGTAAGTAATGCCTCCTCAACTCTCTTGTGAATAGCCAAATAAATTCATTGGTTCACAGCACTGCACTTGGATGGACTGGTTTCTCTGGTCTGTCATTGCTGTATTATCTGGGATAAATAAACATTCATTTACATCTCCACAAGAAAAGTCACACAACAGATGGCATGTCTGTTAGTAGTCGTCCATGATATAATTCCTTCTTGATCACATCCCAAAACAAGCCTAAAATTAACTGTGGGGTCTTCACTAGCTAAGCAGGGACCTCCAGCATCTCCACTGTTCAGAGTCATTTCTGGTTTTTCCCGCTCCCACAGAAGGGAATGCATAAAAATATTGATTGCTCAGAGACTTCAAACAAGCATTCTGTATGAATACAGACTTATCTCCCTAAAGCCAAGGTTAACTGCTAAATCTATAAAGATGAGTGGCAAAACATCGTATAGAAGCCTTACAAAAAGCGTATTAAACCCACAGCTTTTACACAGTATATTATATGGACAACCTGGTCCTGGTTTTTTTTTTTTTTTTTTTTTTTTTTTTTGCTTCTACTTTTCCCCACTTTGATGAATGGCCAGTGGAAGTTCTGTCTTGGGTGAAGGGGAAAAAATAGCCAATCATCTTTAGAAAAGAAAAATTTATTAGCTAATCCACCTACTTGGAGAATTTATTTCCAAAGCTGAACTTTAGAGAGGTTTTTATAATAGATGCCCTGACTAATGGGAAGCAGAAATATGTCCCAGATGGTTAATTACGTTTTATCATTCCTTTTAATAATAGTTAAGAATAATAAGACAACTGGTGTGAAAAATGAGAAGGTAGAATGAATTAAATTGAAATATCCTGCACCCATTTCCCCCAAAAAAAGAACAAGTTGGAGTTACACCAGAGTCCTTAAATATCAGCTTTTAAAATTAGTAGAGCCTACGAATTCAGAGCCACATAAAAGAACTAATTTCTATGTTAATCAAAGAATGGCCCAGAAGTGGCCAAGCTGAGTGCTCAGCCACCCAACACGGATGGCATCTCAGGGATTTCTACAGCAATGCAGGGGAGTGGTCACATTTTCAAACACATTCACTGGTGCTCAAAAATGTTCTATATTTGAGTCATACCCCTCAGCCCCTCATTGGGGGATTCTAGGCTCTCTGTTGGAGTCATGCCCACACTTTCTCACTGGGGGCTTCTAGGCAAACACCTACCAGATATGCCTCCCAGCCCTTCTGTAAATCTTGCTTTGAGACAGGGTCTCACTAAGTTTCTCAGGCTGGCCTTGAGCTCATTCTGTAGGTGGAGTTTGCCTGCAATATCAGAACACTCAAAAAATATACACCCCTCAATGCAAAAGCATAGATGATAAGACATCCAACACTCAACCTAGTTTCATCCCCCACTTCATTCACTCCTGGTTTGAATAAGTGAGGATGCTGAGCTGGGTAGACATGACCACGTCCTTGCCTATGCTAGCCCCTCAACTGGCATGGCTTTCGGCTGGAACAGTCCTAGTGAACTTCTGAGTTTCCACCCAGGAGTTACCTTCTCTGAGACCACACCATGGATAATACTCCTGGCAGGGATTCCTCTCTCCTATCCACTGTAAGCCCAAGTGATGATAATTTTTAATGATTAGCTTGGTTGCATTAAGGAAAGCCTAGGTGATTACTATGTATGTCTGTGAGGGTGGTTTCAGACATGTTTACAGAAGGTGTACATTTGTGAGGGTAGTTCAGAGAGAATTACAGAAGGCATAAGGCCTGCCTTAATGGGGGCCACACCCTTCCATCAGCTGAGGACCTGGACTAAAAAAAAAAGTGGGAAACAGAAGAATCCAACTGGATTCTACTGTTCTTTCCCCCCTGCTTTCTGGTCTTAAAAGATGTGAGCAAGCAGCCCCATGTGGCTGCTGCTGCTGCTGCTCCAGTCATGAGCTGCTCCCACCGTCATGCCTTCCTCACTATGATGGAGTGCGTCTCCTCAAAACACGGGCCAAAACTTGGCCAGGAAAGCTTCTCTCTGAAGTGGTCAGTAGTTAATGCAGAAACTCATTAACTGGTCACAGTGTTGAAAAATAGTGACTACTAAGTGCTCAGTCCAAAATGTGACATCTCTATCAAACCCTCCCCTCTGAGATTCAGGGTATATCAGGAAAGAGGAGGTGGGGGTGGGGGAAAGTAAGTTAGAATGGGGAGGAGTGCTGTGACATGTTGTCTTCTGGGCATGGCAATGCCATTGAGCTCATGGTCATGTGCACAAGATCAGGTCAACACAATCGGTTGACATTCTAGCAGGCAGTACTAATCAGCCACAGTAGGTTATTCACCAAAAGGAGAGAACATTAATGCGGTAAGGGGATGCATTGGGGGTACCTGCCTGGAATGGGAGGGAGAGTGGGGGTGGGAACGAGCAAGATACATTGCATACAGGTACAAAATTGTCAAGTAGTAAAGATATTCTATTAAACCAACAACAACAGCGAGACATGAATAATAAGCCAAGTAACTAATACAGCCATACACAGACACTGCCTCAGACTTGAACTGCATCTGTGCAGCGTGCTGTCTGTCACAGCTTTCACGGCAGCAAGATGGCAGCAGGCTATTTGCATCTCAAGCTCTCCAGCTTGAGCTCCTTCCTGGCCCGGGTTCCTTAAAATATGTTGTGGGATGGGTGAGTGACATGGATGGTAATACGTTGACAAATGTACTAATGTGACATTCTGTGATTCCACCCCACTCTCCGACATTGCCTCTCACAGCTGATGCTGGCAGTGAAGGAAGACTCCTCTTGGCGGAAGTCCACGAATATCTGTGCTGTTTTAGGAGGCAAGCTCTCACTTTAAACTAGACCTAGCATCTTCTTCTCGGCCCGGCAGTGCGGTGGGACTTGGTTGGACAGCTGTGGCTGAGATTCATTGGTCATTCTAAAATTTCCGGTTTTCTAGAACAAGTAACAACTCTCCTGGGAGTTAGGTTCACCCTTTACATACTAGAAATACACTGATGAGTTCCAGAAAAATCCACAGGGCAGTAGGATGAGCATAGAGGGTCAGAATCATGGCCAAGCATTGAGCCTAGGCAGGTTTCAGAATCAATATTGTATGGTTTTTTAAAAAGATGGTATCTTACATTTACAGATATAAATTGCCACTCACATGTTTAGGCTGGTGATTACTGGTGGGCTACCGTGCCCACACAGCATTTACATGGGTTCTAGGGATTTGAACTCTGATCCTAATGCTTGCATGGCAAGCACTTTAAAACTGAGCCACGCCTCCAGCCTACCGCAGCATTTAAAAAACAAAACAGAAAGGGAAAGGAAGCACTGTTCTTTCCAGTAACATTTAACACCACACCAGATGTGATTTCAGTAGCTTCCAGTTTGTCCCCAAACGAAACAATGGGTATTTTAATTCTCTTTTAAGATTCCTGGCTGACTTGCAAAAGACACTTGAGAGAAAAGACTAGGCTTTAACCAAACACAACCAACAACCTGGGAGCAAGTCAGATGTGCTTCTTCATCAGGAAACAATGGATGGTAAATCCCCACAAAGAACGGAAGAGCATATAAACATGATGCTCATAGCATCCTTGCTGGTGTAACTTGTGTTACTTGCTATAGATTCCATCTCCACAGTGACATACATCAAATACTATTTTTATGAGTCATAAACAAAAGATTTGTGGGAGATTTACATAATGAATTAAATAGCACTTTAACATTCTAGGCACAGTGGCTTACATCTGGAATCCCAACAATTGAGAGGCCTGAGCAGGAAGAAGACTAAATTTGAGACCAGCCTGCGCTACAGAGTAAAACCTGGCCTCAAAACCCAAGACAAACAAAAACAA
Organism: Onychomys torridus; assembly: GCF_903995425.1. NCBI lineage: Eukaryota > Metazoa > Chordata > Mammalia > Rodentia > Cricetidae > Onychomys > Onychomys torridus. The sequence goes on along the minus strand of NC_050464.1, from coordinate 22,012,041 downwards.
CAGAGGACTGGGAATATGAATCAGTCGTACAGTGGCTTACCACACAAGCAGGAGGACTTGAATTCAATTCCCAGAGCCCACAAAGAAAAGCCAGGCATGGTGCCGCACATTTTTAAAGTCAGCACTTGGGAGGAGAGAGAAGAGGATCCTGGGGCTCTCTGGCCAGGCAATCTAGCTTACGTTGTGAGCCCTGGGCCCCTGAAAGACCTTGTCTCGAGAGACAGAGCGGGCGGTATCCAAAGCAGAGTCAAGACTGTCCTCCGTACACACACATACATGCACACACATACAGCAATAAACAAATGGACGAACAAGCAAATACCACATAAATAAGTGATCTTATTGCAGGGAAGAAAGAATTTAGCGTGGACCCTTGAAAATGGATTCTCTACTTGAAATTAAAACAGGGTTTAAGGGTAAAGTTTCCCGGATGTTAAAAAGCAAAATGCATTCACTCCATCAAGCTTCTTGGACCGCACCTTAGTTTGCTTCCTGTTACTGGGACCAACACCATGATCAAAAGCAACTTGAGGAGGAAAGGGTTTATCTGGCTTAGAGGAGACAGTCCTTCATCGAGGGAAGCCAGGGCAAGAACTCAAGGCAGCAACCCGGAGGCAAGAACTGAAGAAGCAGAAACAGACCATGGAGGAGCACTGCTTACAAGGTTGTTCCTGGCGGCTGGCTGAGCCTGCTTTCTTATACAGCCCAGGACCAGCTTATCCAGGGGTGGCCCCACCCACAGTGGGCTGGACCCTCCCCACATCAATCATCAATTAAGAACACTCCCAGCAGACTTGCGTACAGGCCGATCCAATGGAGGGTCCCCTTTCCCAGGTGACTCTAGTTTGTGTCAAGTTGGAAAAATAAAATAAGGGGCACAGAAAGTTAATCAAAGAGCACACAAGACTCCTGTACTAAAAAATACTCCTGTGATTATAATAATAATAATGATAATAATAATAATAATATAATAATAATAATAATAATAATAACAACAACAACAACCTGACAAAAGCAACTTAAAGGAGAACAGGTTTATTTGGCTCACAGTTCCCGGTTACAGACCGCCATTGAGGGGAAGTCAAGATGACAAGAACTAGCTAGTTGCTAGTGTGCTTGCGGGTGCCCCATTTACTTTCCCTACTCTTCTATAGTTCAGGACCCCAAAGCAGGGCATGGTGCCTCCCACAGCGGGCACACACGTCTGTTCAACTCAGAGAGTGTAATCAAGACCATCCTTCATAGAGAAACCTGATCTAGACAATTCCTCAATGAGACTCTCTTCCAGGTGATTCTACATTATGTCAAGTTGACAATTAAAACTGAACATAGCCGGGCGGTGATGGCGCACTCCTGTAATCCCAGCGCTCAGGAGGCAGAGGCAGGCGGATCTCTGTGAGTTCGAGGCCAGCCTGGTCTACAGAGCTAGTCCAGGACAGGCTCCAAAGCTACAGAGAAACCCTGTCTCGGAAAAAAACAAAACAAAACAAAAAAACAGAAACAAAATAAACAAACAAACAAAACACTGAACATCACAGTTCCCATAGCAAAAGTAGGTATTTTAAAATGTAGTTATAATGCTATATAAGTGCCCTTTAACAAAGCAGGCAATAGCATATGTCTACTGGAAACACCCAGAAGTTTGCTGGTCATCTCTCAATGCACTTCAGAACCTCTGCAAACTTTTAACAGTAAATGTCGTTCTTATTAAGTGGATGATTTGATAGTCTATTCTTAGAAGATAGGCAGATACAAGAGCAAATGGTATCTACAGATATTTCTAGGAAAAAATAATAATAGACTTAATTTTTTTCTTTCAAGGAAGAGATGACATTTTAAAAATATTTTTAAGATTTAATTTTTTGTTTTATTTATGTGTATGCTCATATAGAGAGGGGATGCTCACAGAAGAGGCATTAGATGTCCCAGACGGAAAGTTCTAGGAGGTTGTGAGCTACCTGTCATGGGAAATGGGATTCAAACTCCTTTGCAAGGGTAGTAAGTGCTAGTAACCATCTCCTCCAGGATGGCATTTTAAGGATGGATGAGAAAAATAACAAAAGTCTCTACCATCAGAGAGGTGTTCTGAGAAGTATCTCTATGACTGGTTATTTATTTATTCTAGAAAATTCTGGAATATGGCTTACTAAAAACTTATGTGTGCACATTTAAGAAGCTTGTGTGTGTGTGTGTGTGTGTGTGTGTGTGTGTGTGTGTGTGTGTGTGGTTTCTGAAGTACCATTCAAGCAAAGAGTGTTGAACTCACTGGTTAAAAATATTGGTAGTAGAAGCTGGGCAATGGGGGTGCACACCTTTAATCCCAGCACTGGGAGGCAGAGTCAGGCAGATCTCTGTGAGTTCGAGGCCAGCCTGGTCTACAGAGTGAGAACCAGGACAGGCACCAAAACTACACAGAGAAACCCTGTCTCAAAAAACAAAAGCAAACCAACAAAAACATTGATAGTGGGACTGGACAGATGACTCCAGGGTTAAAAGCCCTTGCAGAGGACCTGAGTTTGGTTCCCAGCACCTACATCAGAGTATCTCACAATTGCCTGGACTCCAGCTCTAGGGGATCTGGCACCCTCTCCTGGGCTCTATGGGTACCTGTACACAGGTGGGCTTACATACTTATATACATGGTATGCATACACGCATATAAATAAAAAAAATTTAAATTAATCAGAAAAATTAATGAAGGTCATTCATTGCTGCATCCTGATGAAAGGGAATTTGCGGGCTGAATTTCTACAAGATCTATGCATAATGCACGTGTGGTGCTGAAAAAAAAATGACTATCATAATTTAGTTAGTACCATGGACTTCAAGCTTCTCCTGCCTGGATCTATGTATCTTTAGAGGGTTCCTTTCCCACCACTAAAGGCAAAAAGCTAGCGCATTGAAGCCAGACATTCGGATTATTATATCACACAGTATTGCATTAAGACTGTCAAACATAATAAAGCACACGCACTCACGTGGCCTCCACTGAAAAGATGACTGGTAACATTGTAACAAGCACAAAGGATTTCTGTGTTGAAGGAAATACCACGGAAGTCACTCTTTAAGGCTGCCTCACTTCATCTTTTCAGTTCCTTCTCTTAGGTAGGATCCATTAATGACTCACACGGGCAATTTACAAATAAGCAAGCATGTAGGTATGGAAGGAGGGCGCTCAAAAGTTTTCATGAATGGAGCCGGCCTAGTGGTGCAGGCCTGACATAAGAGCAGCTTGGGAGGCTGAGACAGGAAGAAAGAAAGTTCAAGAGCAGCTAGGGCCACAGAACGAATTCAACTGAGTACAACTAAGTGAAACTTTAATTCATAAAAAGAAAATGAGGTCTCGGAGCTTAGCTTAGAGATAGAACACTTGCTAGAATCCCCCAGTGAGGGGCTGGGGAGTCGCTCAGTAGTGGAGTCTTTTCCTAAAATGTATAAGGCCCTAGGCTCAATCCCAGTATGGCAGAGAAGAATTAATTAATTAATTAATTCGCCAGTAGGGTGTACAAAATGAAAAGAAACCAAAAAAAAAAAAAAAAAAAAAATACAAGGGGAAAAAATAGAAATGGGTAAAACTGGAAACCACCCACACATCTCACCACGCTAATGAACAAAGGAATAAATATGCAGAATACTTGCTTAATGGAGTTAAGGGGGAGTTCTACAGAGATAGGAGGAGGCATCTCCATCGCAAGAGACACATTTAACCCCTAAGAGAGTAGCGCAGTAATAGATGGTCTCACTTGGAAACAGACCTGAAAAATCCATTAAAGCGGGGCCGGTGCCTGGAGAGACACCAGCTCCCAGCTTCTCTCACCGTGTCTGTGACCTTCCTGGCACTGATGCTGCTTTCCTCGCTTCCTCTCATGTCTTCATTGCACAAATGTTATGAGGATGCTGATGGTGATCAGCAGGACTGTCACTAAATGCCAGGCCCACGGGGGGTGGGTGGGGGTGGGGGGGTGCGCGTTTATCTGATCCTGACAGCACATCTGGAAAGAAGCAGCTAAGCCAGGGGCAAGGAGAAAACAAGGGAGGTAGGGACTGTGTGTGTCACCCTCAGAGTTAGGCCATGTGGATTCGAAGGCCCAGATCTGCGTGCAATGACCTTGAGAAGTGGCTAAGTTCTCTTGCTTGTCTGTAAATACCAGAGCCGAAGAAGGTGGGACGGAGGCCCAGGGAGACAGCTCAGTCCGTAAAACTCACGCCGTGCAAACATGAGATCCTGAGTTCAAGGCCCTCGCCCCACATTAAAAAGCTTGGAGTAGCTGTGTACCCTAATAAATCCGGGGTCAGGCAGGTGGAGAGGGGGTAGACTCCTGGGGCTTGCTGGCTAGCCTAGATGACTTGGCAAGTTCCGGGCCACTGTCTCTAAAAGCAAGGTGACAGTGCTTGAGGACTGATGCCGGAAGTCATCCTCTGACCTCCACATGCGAGTACATGTGCACACAAAATTAAAAATAATAATAAATTTAAATTTAAAAAAAACAGAAGGAAGGGAAGACTAAATAAGCTGATATGTAAACAGGCTAAACACTCAACCTGGAGGGGAAATGGGCTGCTAAGATATGAACTACTATTATATCCATTTATCAGATGCAAAAACAAAGCCGTTCATACACAAAGCCAGGATTTGACTTTCAGGGACATCACAACAATAATGAAGCAATTTAAAAAAAGAAAGAAATTTCCTGCCCGTTGTCCCCCCGCCAGGGGCCTATCAATCACTCTCATTTTCTGTTTGTATGTTCCTTCTAGAACTTGTCGTGTGTGTGTGTGTGTGTGTGTGTGTGTGTGTGTGTGTGTGTGTGTGCTGAGTGCATGTTAGTGTTTCTTTTTATTTTACATATCTTTTTTGTATTGTTTGTTTTTCAAGACAGGGTCTTATGTAGTCCAGGTTAGCCTTAAATGCACCGTGTAGCACAAGATGACCTTGAACTCCTGACCCTTCTGCCTCCATCTCCTGAGTGCTGTAATTACAAGAGTTTACGATCATGCTTAACTTTACATATTTTGAGACAAGGTCTCTTTATATATATAGCCCAAGTTAGCCTCAAATTCATGATGTAGCCCAGGCTGGCCACAAACTCTTAATCCTTTTACCTCATCTTCCAGAATACTAAGACTGCAGGCGTGTGCCACCATGCTTGACCTATGTGTGTATGTGTAATGTGTGTGTGTATGTGTGTGTACATATGTTTTTTACATATAAATCAGAGAAGACAAAAGTTTGCAATAATGTTTTGTTTCATTTGTGTTATAAAAGGCAGTTAATTCAAATATATGTTTCATAATTACAGTGTTGGCAAATACATAGTAGTCTGTTGATTCAACCTATCATAATCTAACGATTTTATTTTATTTTTAATTATAGGTATGGGAGGTAAATGTGTATATTGAGTACAGTGCGCACAGAGGCCAGAAGAGGGCGTCCGAGCTCCTGGAGCTGGAGTTACAGGCAGTTGTGAAGTGCTGGACATAGGTCCTGGGAATCTAATCCAGGCCCCAGCAATAGCAGCAAATGCTCTAAGACACTGAGCCATCTCTCAAGCCCTGCATTGTGTCATGAGTTACATGTCTACGCCATGCCCATTGGCCTTCAGGGGTTCCTAAACTCTGGGGGTAAAAAGCAACCAGGCAATCAGAGTTCTCACACATATGGCATTCTTTTTCTCCTTTGACATTGAGGTCCCTAAGATAAGCCCCTAGAAGACAAATTACTAGTTGGAAGAGGTATAAGATGTCTCGATGACTTCTAACACATGACTCTGATCTCACATCACATAAGAACAGCAGCTAGCTGGAAGCCCACAGGCCCAGGTAGCATCTTGGCCACACTGGGCAGGAATGCAAATACAGATTCTAAAAAAAAAAAAAAAAAAAAAAAATCCTCCATTCTGAAAAGTACTCACAATTCCGTGCCAGCCTGCCCCTATAGATTTCGGTTTTCCTTGGGTGGTACGTTTTAAAAACTCCCGTCTCCAGAAGCTAATCTGAGATACCCATTTAGCCACAGAACTGATGTTACTGCACAGACGTGATGCTACTGATCATCCTGGCCCATCAGAATGTCAGAACATAGAGGGTCCAAAACAGCCAACCAGCCAGTCCCCACGGTCCACAGAACTGTTCATCTCCAGAGACTCACAACTGTTTCTAGGTTTGTGGCTCAGTGGTAGAATGCTTGCTTAGAATCCCCCAGTGAGAAACCGGGAGTCTTAGCAGAGGAGCGTTGGTCTAGCACACACAAACAATAGGGTTCCGTTTCCAGTACACCCAAACCAGAACTGGGGTTGGGGGAGAAGTAGAAGAAAAAAAAGAAGTGAGTTTGGTATCAGAGCATATGTCTTCTTTAAATGTCATCAACACTGCTGGGGGTGTAGCTTAGTGGGTAGAGTGCTTGCCTAGCATATATGAAGCTGTGTCTGTCTCATCCTGCACTCCCCGCTCCCCTGGCATCACATAAACCAGGCATAGTGGTGTACATCTCTAATTCCGGTACTAGTGGAGGTAGAGGCAGGAGGATTGGAAATTCAAAGGTCCTCCTTGTCTGCATAGAGACTTCCAAGGTTGGTATGGGCTACATGAGACCCTCCATCAACAACACAAAGCGCGATAAATAAACACAGTTGATAATACCGGTGTCTGCTGAGGTGGCTGGGGCAGTGTGTGGATGTCTGTCAATTTCAGTAACATCCCTCATCACTTTGTGACTGCTTAAGAAGGAATTAAGCAAGTTTTACAGATTCCAGACTCTAGGGGGAAAAAACTGCAAATGTTACTTGTGTAGAACTGGATGCCACTCCTTTATTTCTGTATATTCAGGGTCTCTTAAAGGATGTCAACATAAGAGAACCAAGTCTCAACTCCCAGGGTCTCAGATGTAACTAGGACAAAGATGACAACTTATTTTTAATAAACTCTACACACAACCACTTCCTTCTGCTCCTCCATCACTTATCACTTTGTTCTTGAAGAGTAATCATGTTTAAAAGAAAAAAAAAAAAACAGTCCATTTTTGAACTCCACTCAGCATTTCCTGAGTGGATGACTTAAATTTCAAAGTATGAGCCGGTGAAGTTATTTTTAAACCTGTTTTCACAGCCTCCTCTTGTGTCCCAGCTTGTCTGAGTCCCTAGTCTAAGGCACAGGGTGAAACCATGTCTGAGCACGGCTTGGCTGAGCTGATGTTCATGGGGTGCAGGCTGCCCTGCTTCTGGGAAGAAGAGGTTAAACTATCACCAGGACTTCATGCATGAAGAGAAGGCGCTTCTGTATTTATTTTCTCTTGCTGCATAAGGAGTAGGTCCAAATTCACAGTTTTGGGGGGCTGGGAAGATGGCTCAGAGGGTTAGGGGCTTGCTGTACAAGCATGAGGACCTGAGTTCAGATCTCCAGCACCCTCATAAAAGCAGGGCATAACGGCACATGTTTGTAACCCCAGCACTGGTGATGGTGGGGATGATGGGAAGATTCCTGGAGCTTGTTGGCCAACCAGCCTAATCTAAATGAGCTCAAGGTTCAGGGTGAGACCTTGTCTCAAAAGTAAGGTGAATTGAAACTGGGAAAGACAACTGATCTCAGCCTCTGGCCTCCACACACATGCATAAACACGCACACACACACACACACACACACACACACACACACACACACACACACCCCACATCAAAGAAAGAATAAACATAAACAAAATAAAAAGAACTGAGTGTGGTGGTACATGCTTGTAATTCTAGCACCCTGTAAGGTGAGACAGGAGGATTAGAGGTTCCCAGTCAACCTGGACTACATACTGGTATTCTATTCCAAGATGGGTGAGGGTGGAGGGACTGAGTGAGTGGTTGTGCTTAGGTAAGTGTATGCCGTACGTCAGTAAGTGCCAGTTATTTCTATTACTGGCAGTCTATAAGGTTATGTGGGTCACGAACAGAGCCAATGAAGCTACTTCTAAATGGCAGTTATAAGGTTACAATCATCCTACAATCTGACGATGCCTGTTCCTCTTGTGACTTAGACCATTACCTCCCGGTTCCAGCACCCAACACCTAAAAGAATCTGAGAGTGTGTTCATACGTTGTTGTCCGGGAAGTAAGGGAGCCTCTGTGAGCCTGGCAAGCGGTGTGAGAGATTCTGCCAGGGCAGTGACAGAGATGGAGAGTACTCAGGCAACTCCCTCAAGGACATTCCATGAGCATGCACCCAGACAAAAAGAGTGCCTCATAAGGGATCATTTCCTTCCATGGCCTGGCTTGGGTTCCTCTCCTCCTGAGGCTTTGGCTGACCGTCTTCTCAAACATGAACTGTCAGCTATTGCTGCTGCAGTGGGGTTTTGTAAACACCTCTCAGAAGCATAGCCAAAGAGGCCAAGGGCAGGGGGCTCCCGCTGAGGACTGACCTGGATTTGTTGCTGAAGATCAGGGGCACGGTCCACGGCGTTTCAAAACAGAACTTCAGCACCAAAGCAGGATGCGGGAGGTGGAAGGCAGAATTGAAGGGAAAAAGGTAGCCTTGCAATGGCAACTGGACTGGCTGGTTATATCCATGTCAACTTGACACAAGCTAGATTTGCTAGAGAGGAAGGAGCCACAGCTGAGAAAATGCCTGCATTTTCTTAATTAGTGATCAATGAGGGAGGGCCCAGCCCATGGCAGTTAGGGCCATCCCAGGGCTGGTGGTCCTGGGTTCGATAAGAAAGCAGGCTGAGCAAGCCATGAGGAGCAAGCCAGTAAGCAGCACCCCTCCATGGCCTCTGCATCAGCTCCTGCCTCCAGCTCCCTGCCCTGCTTGAGTTCCTGTCCTGCTTTGCTTTGGTGATGAACAGTGGTTTGGAAATGTAAGCTGAATAAACCCTTTCCTCTCCAACTTGCTCTTTGGTCAGTGTTTCATTGCAGCAATAGAAACCCCAAGGAAGACAGTGAGTGACTTGGATGTGTGGTTCAGAGTTCTAACAAAGAGATGGGACCTATCCAGCAGGGAGGCTGCAGGAAACCATCCAACTGAAACCCAAGACTAGCAGCACTCAGAAAGCTCAGCCCCCACTGTGGGGTTTTATTGTTATGCTGAGGATGGAACTCAGGGCCTTGGCATGCCAAGCAAGTGCTCTACCACAGTGCCAAACCCCCAGCTCAGCCTTCTGTCTTGTACACAAAGCTCTTGTTTTTCTGACTTGATCCCCAGAACTCAATTTCATACCGTTCAACAACAATCCCTTTGTCTACAAATCTTTACTCCATTCCATTTGGGATGGAATTTGTGGTGTTGTACTTGCTAGACAAGTGCTCAATCAGTGAGCTATATCCCTAACAACTGCCTTGTCATGTCTTGTGTGTGTGTGCGTGCATGTGAGCGTGTGTGTGTGTGTGTGTGTGTGTGTGTGTGTGTGTATGCATGTATATGCAGAGTGCAAGACTACTTGCTGGAGCTGATTCTCCCATTCCACCATAGGAGTCCCAGGGATCGAACTCAGGTCCTCAGCTTTGACAGCAAGTACCTTTATCTGAACCATCTTGCCAGACTTATCCTTATTTTGTTTATTTGATTTACATTGCTTAATTGTTATGCAGTGCAGGAGGTGGAACCAAGGGCATTGTGCATGCTAGGCAAGTGCTGTACCACTGAGGCACATCCCCAGCTAGCACATATTTTTCCTTGGTTTGGTTTTGATTTTTTTTTAATTTATTTTTATTTTTTTTGAGACAGGGTTTCTCTGGGTAGCTTTGCGCCTTTCCTGAAACTCACTTTGTAGACCAGGCTGGCCTCAAACTCACAGAGATCCACCTGCCTCTGCCTCCTGAGTGCTGGGATTAAAGGCATGCGCCTCCACCTCCCAGCTGGTTTTGATTTTTGAAGCAGGTTTCATGTAGCCCAGGCTGGCCTCAAACTTAATAAGAGGTTAGTCAAGATAGTGGTTTGAAAGAAAATGACCCTGAAAGGGAGCGGCACTATTAGGTATGGCCTTGTTGAAGGAAGTATGTCACTGTGGGGATGGGGCTTGGAGGTCTCTTCTGCTCAAGCTTCACTCAGTGTGACAGTCAGTTGACTTCCTGTTGCCTGCAAGATGTGGGACTCTCAGCTCCAGCACCATGTCTGACTGTACACCACCATGCTCCTCATCATGGTGATAATGGACTGAACCCTTGAAACTATAAGCGAGCCACCCCAGTGAAGTGTTTTCTTTATAAGAGTTGCCGTGGTCATGGTGTCTCTTCACAGCAATAGAAACTCTAACTAAGACCATCTTGAACTCCTGATCCTCCTGCCTCTACTTCCTTCTTGCTGGGTTTACAGGTATGCACCACCATGCCTGGTTTATGTGATACTGGGATGGCCCTCAGGGGCATTCTAGATGCTATCTAAGCACTCCACTAAATGAGCAATATCTGAAGCTCCCCAATAGCAAAATTTTAAGTAGTATGTAAGACCAGAGAATGAGGCTACTCAGAACCAAGTAGAAGGCAGGAAGTGTCACCCTGAGAGAGTGGGAGGGGCCCAGACCTGGGAAATGTCTCTTACTGATGTTCCACCAGGTTTCACCCCTGTATGCACAGACCATGGGCTGGACTGGATGAGAGCTGGCTTTCACGTGGTGTAAGATCCATTTCCCATCACTGGGAGCCTAAAAGCAGTGAAAGGACATTGACAAATGCCTGACTTTTCAGTAAATGTAGAAACAAACAAACAAACAAATCTGATGACTCTGTCATTTCCTTCTACAATTTCTAACCAGAGAGAAACTAATTCCAAATAATTGCTTCTGTGAGGGGCTCTTTTCCTGCTTTTCTCTCTCTCTCTCTCTCTCTCTCTCTCTCTCTCTCTCTCTCTCTCTCTCTCTCTCTCTCCCCCTTTTGGCTCTGGACAAAGATTTCTCATTTCATACATCATTTATTCCAGCCATCATTCTCTCCATGTCACTTTAGGTCCTTAGCAAACAAAACCAGCAGAAAGCCATGCCAGAGCAATGTTATCATGGGAGACATGGGGTGATGGAGTCTTGGGTGGCATGGGGTCACGAATGCTGGACAGAGGGATCTGTTTCAACCGAAGAAAAAAGCTAAAGCGTTCGAACGTGCGGGTGCACACCCATGCATGCACACAGAAGCCAGAGAGGATCGTGGGAAATCTTGTTATAGCACAATTTACCCTTGCTTTGGGACAGGGTCTCTCACAAATCCAGAGTCTGACATTTTTTTTTAAAAAGCCCTCATGGATGCTCTTGCCTCTGCCCCCCTCACCCCTCCAGCACCGGGGTTATAGACATGTGTCCCTGGCTATGTACATGGGCTCTGCAGATTTGAAGTTAGTTTTGCTCTTTCTTAAAAGATTTTATTTATTTTATTTTTAATTATAAGTATATGTGGGTAGGGAGTATGCATATGTGTGAGTGCAGGTGCCCATGGAGTCCAGAAGAGGCCTTGGGACCTGTGGTGCTGGAGTTACATTGTGGGCCTACTTAACATGAATGATGGGAACTGAACCCAGGTCTACTGGAGGAGCAGTACATACTTTGAACTGTTGGGCCATCTCCCAGGCCCTACTGGTCTCTTTAATTAGCATAACGCCACAGGTTGCTGAGCCTAGCCTTTGAATGTTCCAGGAGCCTGAGTTCCATTCTCGTGGGTCCCAGGTGTGATTAAGGCATGGCTACATGCACAGACTTAAACTGCTTAAATTGAGTTGGGACCGTTTAGCAGAGTCCAGCCTCCCTGTGCCTCTGTTTCACCAAAACATCAAGATCATTGGGGACAATTGCTAGACTCACAGCCAGAACAGGAATGCATCATAGATGTCCCCAAAGCCTTACACAGATGAAGTTCCCTGGTTTGACCTTGCTCTTCAAAAAATCACTAGCTACCAAAGTATGAGGCCCACAGCATGGCCTGTGGCCAAATGGTGTGGCCAACAGCTGCTCAGATCTGCTGTGACTGAGGAAAGAGCCAGAAAATTCTCTGAGCGATGACTCAGGGACCCAGGTTGGACCTGTCTTAAACTGTCACCCCAAGGCTGTTGAGGCCAATGCCAGCCTGTCAGCAAAGATGGGAGCAGCCTTCCAACGGGGGGCCTGGGTCAGTTAACAGTGTTCTACTGCAACTCTTGACTCTCTGTGGCACAAGCCAGAAATCTAGGGAGTCAGCCACAGCACTGGGCTTTAGGCCAGATTCTTTGTGATTCTCCTGGTAGCCTTCCATAGCTGGAAAATGGTCATATCACTCCAAGCACCCGGAATGAGAAGATGGGGAAGACATGAACTATTATGGATGCCCAAGCCTGTAATCCCAGCCCTTTGGAGGCTGAGGCTATCTTGTTTATTTGTTTGGTTTGGTTTGGTTTGGTTTGGTTTTTCAAGACAGAGTTTCTCTGTGTAGTTTTGATGCCTGTCCTGGATCTCACTCTATAGACCAGGCTGGCCTCGAACTCACAGAGATCCACCTGGCTCTGCCTCCCAAGTGCTGGAATTAAAGGTATGTGCCACTACTGTCCTACTGTCCGGCTAGTTGGATCTATCTTGAGTTTAAGGCTAACATGAGTTACAAGTGAAACTTTGTCTATAAAAATGAAGGGGTGTGTGTGTGTGTGTGTGTGTGTGTGTGTGTGTGTGTGTGTGTGAGTGTTTTGCACAGAATCCTTCCACCCTCACTGCCCACCACCTCTCCACAACCCTGGAAGCCCGCCCCAGATGAATGACCCCATGCAGCTCTGCCAGACCCAGTGTGAACTAGGTAAAATCCTGCTATCCAGACTGCTTCTGACCCCTCTGTGTTCTTAGGAGCTTGTTACAGCTTATCGTCAATTACCTGTCCCAGGATAGCAGAGACCTGGCAAGAGAGTCATTCAGCCAGAAACCCCTCCTGCATCCCATCCTCCCTTAAACATTCCAGTCTCACCAGCTACCTCTAGGCAATAGCCTGGCCAGATGGGCTGAAAACACAAAGCAGAAGCCAATAGCAACAACCTAGATCTATATGCCCAGGCCTAACTTGAGAAATACGAGCAATAGCAAGAAAACAAGTTGATGTGTTCCTCCCGAGAAAGCACCAACCCCAATGGTTCCCAAAGAGAACAGGCTTAGATGACGTTCAACACACAGGATTCAAAAGAATGGTTGTAATCGTGTTCACAGGCTTTCAAGAGGCCAGGAACAGACTTTCTGAATGGACTGAGACAGGACAGGAATAAACTGAATGAAACTCAAGGAAACACACAACCTGAACGAAGTAAGGAAATCGAGTCAGGGTATGAAAACAGAATTTGACAGTACAGAGACACTAAGGAAAAGATGAAGCTGGGCGATGGCTGAGTCTCTAAAGTGGAGCTTGCCTCGAAAGCCTGAGGACCTGAGCTCATGCCCATGTAAATAGGCCAGGCATGATGATGGTGGGAGCGTGTAGCCTGGTCACTGGGGAGACAGAGACAAGCACATACCTGGGGATCACCAGTCTGGCCTACTTGCTGAGTTTCAATCTAGTGAGAAACCTTGTCTCAAAAATTATGAAGAGGATGGTGCCTGAGGAACAGCAGCTGAGAGTCACATCTGCCTTCCATGTGCATATGCACAGGCACACACGGGGGAGGGGGGGAGAAAAACAGAAAGGAAGAGAAAGAGGGGAAGGGAAGGGGGAGAGAAAGGGAGAGAAAGAGGGGGAAGGGAGGGAGGGAAAGAGGAGGGGGAGAGAGGTAGGGAGGGAGGGGCGGAGAGAGAGAAAACATATATACAGTTAAAAATACAACTAAAACTGTGGATGGTGACGGTGCCATGAACTTCTATTTTCTTTCTGTCAAGGAAGGTGTGTGTGTGTGTGTGTGTGTGTGTGTGTGTGTGTGTGTGTGTGTGTGTGTGTACTGGATCCCTACCAATGAACTCCCCCAAACCATCTCATGGGTCAGAACTGAGCCATTTCCCTGGTGAGCCTGGAAAGTGGCCATGGACTGAGACACACACAGAGACCCAGATGACACAGGTTGGAGACCTCTAACCTGAAACTGAAATCCCAAATATCATAACATCGAAAGCTTTCTGAACGCCAACATGACTTTACATGTGGAAAATTCCATCCCCGCCCTCCTGTGATGATGGCTCACAACCCAAACTCAGGTGAACTAAAAGTATGCAAAATTACCTTCTGGGTGGTACTGGGGAGTCACCTCCGTCAGTCAAATGCTTGCCACATACACAAGGACCTTGGTTCAACCCCAGCACCCATGTAAAGAGAAAGCTGCACATGGTAGCATATGCTTATCATCCCAGCATGGTGAAGCAGAGATGAGGTCTGGGCTAATGAGAGACCCTGTCTCAGAAAATAGGGTAGCACAGCACCCAAGGTTGACCTCTAGCCTCCATAGATACACATACATGCATGCATATCTACACACACACACACACACACACACACACACACACGCACACGCACACGCACACGCACACGCACACGCACCCCCAAGCATACACACATACACACATGCACACGCACGAAAGAAATAAATTACCTTCTGGCAACACATAGGTGTTGTATATGAAGTATTACATGTATATGAAGTATTGCATGTATATGAGACATTAATGCATTGTGTCTTTCCAATTTGCGTCCTGCCCCCGTTATTCCTCATTATGAATATGCAAATATTCAAAAATCAAAGATGAAATCTAGATGCAATCTAAAGTCTAAAACAGTTCTGATCCAAAGTAATTTAGGGTCAAGGTCATTCAACCTGTACTGGCTAAGCAGTAAAACTGAGAGTTGTAAGGGTAGGTTGCCATATGCTGAAAAACGGCTTCAGGTGTTGTGACGTGAAGGACCTTGATGGAGAGGACTGTCTTCGCTGAGCCATGTGAACTCTTCTGAAGGTTTAAATACCAAATTTCTCCCACAGTCCCATCTGTTGAACATTTGATCTCTAGCTGGTTGGAGTTATTTTGGAAGGCTCTAGAAACTCAAGGAGAGAGGTGGAGCCTTGTTGCGGGAAGTAGGTCATGGGGGACATGACCTTAGGGGGGCGTGTTATCACCAGCCCCTTCCTGGCATGCTCTCTGGTTCTTGTCTGCCATGATGTAAAAGGCCCTGCTAGGACCTCTGCGCCGCGCCATGGTAACTGAGGCCTCGGAAGCTGTGCACGAAAGAATCCTTCCTCTCTCTAGATCACTCTGTCAGATGCTTGTCACTGCGACAAAAAGTCACTGACATAGCCCTGAGCGCAATCCTATGTTCTTCTAAAGAGAGGGAGATTCAATAGACACATGCAGGAAGGGGAAACTGAGGCTTGAAGATGCTGGCCTTGAAGTCCTGAATGATGCAGGCAAGAGTGGAGGCGTGCCCCGGCCACTAGATGCTGGAAGAGGCAAGGAGCAGATTCCCCTGTGCAGCCTCCAGTGAGAGTGTGGCTGATGATGCCGCAGCTTTAGCCCAGAGGTGCTGAAGTTGGACCTCAAGCAAATTGGTGAGCAAATACATCTCTGTTGTTCTGAGCCACTAAGTAGGTGGTAGCTGGTTACCGTGGCTACAGGAAACATACAACAATGACTTCTAAATTGGAAATAAAGGCCTCAGATTCCTCCCTGGAGACTATGAAGAGGGTAAGTTTCTCACCTCACTTCCTGATACACCCCGATTTTATATTTATAT
The DNA here is from genome assembly GCF_903995425.1 of Onychomys torridus. Classification (NCBI taxonomy): domain Eukaryota; kingdom Metazoa; phylum Chordata; class Mammalia; order Rodentia; family Cricetidae; genus Onychomys; species Onychomys torridus. The sequence continues at coordinate 21,996,427 of NC_050464.1, read as the reverse complement.
ACACACACACACACACTGAGACCACTTCATTTCCTAATGCATACCTATTTCATATACACACCTATTTCCTATACACATGTGTATGCACACATACATACTGAAACTGTGAGGAGGGATTGTTTCCCATCTCACCTTTTGACACACACCTGTTTCACACACATGAACACACACACACACACACACACACACACACACACACACACACACACAAAGCAAGGTCTTCCTTCCTTGCCCAGCTGGATCCTGAAGGTGGACTTTGGAACATGTGCCAAACTGAGGTCATCTAGAATCACTGTATCTCCTCTATTGAGCTAATTACTTCCTATTTATACCAATCAAGCAAGAGCCTAGAGAATAAGGCATGTCAAAAACCAAAGCCCAGAAACCCCAGCACACCAAAGCCAGCAAAAGCTTGACCAACGTGCTACCATAAGGATTCAGCCTGACTCTCTCGACCAAACACAGAAGGCCGCATTGGCTGTGCTTCTCAGCAAATGGCCCATAAAAAAAATTACAGCTGCAGCTGACCCTCATTAGACTGTGTTTCATTCAATTAAAAACATCCATCCCAGAAATACGTGTTTGCTTAATAGGCAGAAATGATGTGGGAGCCTTGTGCTGCAACACCATCAAATCAAATCCAACGGTGGGAGCAGACAGAATGAAGCCATCAGGCAAAGGAGCAGGAGGAATAATGGAGGCCTCTTGCCAAAGAGGTATAATCAATGGCTTATGGAAAAGAGAGTCTAGTGCATCTAAATTGTGTGTCCACGGAAAAGCAGGAGAAAAGGGCAAAAAGGAGGTCCATCAACGCATCCAATAAAAGAATAAGTCAACATCCAGAGAGCCCAGGGGATTGATTCCCCAGTGTTCATAGCTGAAAATGTTGGTTTTTTGTTTTTTGCTTTGTTTGTTTGCTTGTTTTTCAAGACAGGGTTTCTCTGTGTAGTATTGGTGCCTGTCCTGGATCTCGCTCTGTAGACCAGGCTGGCCTCGAACTCACAGAGATCCACCTGGCTCTGCCTCCCGAGTGCTGGGATTAAAGGCGTGCATCACCACCACCCAGCGACGGGTGTCTGTGTCTTAAGAGTTCTCCAGCTTGCTCATTTTCTCATTTCTTTGTACTGTATGTCATCACCATGGTGAGAGAGGTGCAGTGTCTTCTGCATCTGCTTTGGCCCACCTGCCTGTGCTTCCCAAGTGCTGGGATTAAATGCATGTGCCACTACCGCCCGGCCATACCTCAGAGGCTAGAGGGACATGCTGGCCCTCCACTCCAGCTTCCCTTTATTCCAAGGTGTGTGGGTCTGCTGACTTCAGAGAGATGAGAGGCAAAGACAGACATTCCAGCTCCATTGCCAAATAAGACCAGAGAGGACCAGGAACCTTCCCATTGGTCTCCTTTTTAGTTACTGTTCTCATGGTGACAGAAACACCAGACAGAAGCCAGTCAAAGGAAGAAGGATTTATTGTGGTTCGTAGTTCAGGGGATACAGTCCATCATGGTGGCAGGAGGTAGGAGTTCCTCAAGAGGCAGTTTGAGATAGTAGGGCCGGATTGCATCCTAGCGGCTGTTAGGAAGCAGACAGAGAGAGAGCCAGGACCGGACATTGAGCCAGGCTTCGACCTTGAAGACCTGCCTCCCAACAACCCACTTCTTCTAGCTAAGCCCCAACCCCCTAATAGTCCCATCCTCTCCCTAGCCAGCACTACTAACTGAAGACCAAGGGTTCCTCCTACATGTGAGCCTGTGAGGGACATGTCACAGAGGAGCCACCGCAGTTGATGACGTCGTACGGACCTTATCAGGTATGTTATAAGTTATTCATTATTGCATAGCTACTGAGAAGAAGCCCACCTCACCTTTCCTCCAAAGAACTTGGGATTGACAATGAGAGGGAACCTCTCAGGTAAGTCCCTCCCGCCCCCAAGCCTAAGCACTTGAAGTTCAATCCTGTTCTGGCGCTGTCTCAAAGATAAGCTATATGCATCCCAGGGTTCCCAAGCCAGCCCTTGGGAAGGACAGGATGGGGGGGGGGGTCTTTGTGGGTTTCCATTGCTCCAACAAAATGCCTGGGTGTGAGTGATTTTTAAAAGACATAGTTGTTTTCGCTGTAAGCGAAGAAGCCCAGGACGAGACAGCCATGGCTAGTGAGGGTCTAGTGTGGCCTCAACTAGTGGCAATAAGGACAAGCTGGAATGTGAGAGACAGAACACAAGGGCAGTCTTAACTTCTCCTGGGGAGATGCGAGCAAACATCTACTCACTACAGAGAAGGCACACGTGTATATGTGAACACACACACAGATACACACACACACAGATATACACACACACACACACACACACACACACACACACACACAAACACATGTATACAGCAGGGAGGGGAAGAGGGTGGAGGGGAAAGAGAGAGACAGAGAGAAAGAGGACTCAAAAGCCTTTACTTAGGGTAGTGAGGGGTATGGGCACATGAGTGTAGGGCCTAAAGAAGCCAGAAGAGGGCATTGTGTCTCCTGGAGTTGCAGTTATATATGACTGTAGTCATAGAGCCATTGTGTGGGTGCTGGGAATTGAACCTGGGTCCTCTGCAAGACTGTAAAGTGCTTTTTACCTGCGGGGCCATCTCTCCAGGCCTACACAGTGTATTTTTAAATGCTGTCATACTTTTCTTACTGTGATAGAACATGCCTTTTGTTCTAACACAACAGAATGCTATAAACATTGTTTTATGTTTATACAGAATAAATTCTGTGTAATTTATTAAAATTTTCAAAAATAAGCATCAACATCACCATTTCATGGCTGCATAGTATACCAATGCATGAATATGTTGCTGTAGTTAATTTAACAAATTGCCCTAATTGGTCACTTTCATCCAATACCCAATCATTTCCAGGGATTACTAACACTAGAGTAGCCTGTGTACGTTCCCACCTGTGTACACTCTAGTGTCTACTTAGTGTAACAGCTATTTTGGGTTGTCAGTTTAACTACATGTGGAATTAACTAAAACCCAAATGGCTGGGCACACCTGTGAAAGATTTTTTTTTCTTAATTAAGTCATTTGAAGTAAGAAGACCCACTTCAAACCTGGACCTATGCCATGGGAAGATATCCCTTTAATCCACATCTTTGGAGGTGGGGAGCACCACCTTTAATCTGGACCACACCTTTGGCTGGCAGCCTATATAAAGGGCATGGGAGAAAGAATGTGGTTCTCTCTTTTCCTGCTTGCTCTTGCTAGCCAGTCCATTCCTCCGCTGGCACTGGCATTCACTACTTCTTCAGGATTCTGGAGTATACTGAGGACTAACTGAGACATCCAGCCTTGTGGACTAAACAACCACTGGATTCTTGGACCTTCTGTTGATAGACAAACAGTGTTGGAGTAGTTGTACCACAGCCTGTAATCCATTCTAGTAAGTCCTCTCCATCCATCCATCCATCCATCCATCCATCCATCCATCCATCCATCCATCCACCTATCCATCCACCCACCCATCCATCCACCCACCCATCCATCCATCCACATATCCATCTATCTATCTATCTATCTATCTATCTATCTATCTATCTATCTATCTATCTATCTATCTACATCCATCTATCTATGTATCTATCCATCTGTCTATCTATCTCAATCCATCTAAATATAGATATACATATAAATATAGATAGATGATAGATAAATAAATCCATTCTATAACTTTTGTTCTTCTACAGAGTCCTAATACACTTACTTTCTTGAAATATTTCCTAAGACACAATGTCTTGGTCTAAAGGAGGCTGTGTTATTCACCTCAACAAGGCATTTTTGGAAGTTTCTTCAGCGGCACTGTACGGCACTGCTCTGGGCATGGAGACTACCATGCAGCCTTATTTATTGACTGAACTTAATTGGCATTTCTAACTGAGAGCAGGCCTGTGGCAGGGAGTTTACAACCCTGCACATCTCAGATGTCAAACAAAGGCAGTTTCCTATGTAATTTTTGCCATCATTAAGCAGCAAAAGGCTCTTTCTGGCGCAGAAACAAAGAATAAGATGTGTTTGCTTCAAAATATTTGCAGATCGATTCAGATATAATAAACCATCGCACACTCTGCCTGCAAACTTAAGGTAGAAATGCACATTTTTTGTTTAAAAAAAAAGACCATATTAGTTACTAACACAGGTGCCAGGAAAGCTTTACAAACTGACGATAGTAATAAAGGGAGTATTTCGGTCTGTGAGTGGGATGTGTCAAAGGAGGCTGGATGAGGCTTCCTACAGCAAACTCACACAAAATCCAGAGAGATTCACTGCGTTTGCTCCTCCAACCAGGGTTGGCTTCCCTCCCGGGCTCTTCAGAGACACTCTAGCAGCTTCTCTCTGAACTCAGGCTGGCAGAGGGGTGGCCACCGTACCAGCTGCCCTGTTTCACAACACATCATCATCCCAGGAAAGGAAGGAACTGTCTTGTTGCCTCTGTCGAAGTTTTGTGTTCAGATGTGAAGTGTTCCCCCACCCAAGGCTCCTCCATTGAAGGCATGGTCATGGGAGTGTGCCCAGGAAGAATATGTCTCCTCTCTGAACCCTCCTCTTCCTCACTCTCTTTACCTCTTTCTGACTCTCTTCCCCTACCCCATCCCCATCTATCTTTCTCTTTCTCCTCTTCCTGGCCACCATGAGGTGAGCAGCTTTGCCCTACAATGCAGTCTCTGCCATGATACCATGCCTCACCTTGAACCCAGCAGCCATGGAGCCTTGTCTGGTGAGTCTAAAGAAATCTGTCCTTACATTGTATTCTCTAGTATTTTGTCACTGTGGTAAAAGGTTGACTAAACCCAAACCAGAATGTTTTCCCTTTCTGACATTGTTGTATTAGCCTGTGTTCTGTTGCTGTGCTAGAATCCCTGAGGCTGGGTTTACTTGGGTTCTCAGTTACGGAGGCTGGGAAGTCAAGAATCAGCTGGACACATCTGGGGAGGACCTCATTTTATCTCAACTCATGATGGAAAGCAAGAGAGAAAACAACCCATGTAGAAGAGAAGACATCAGAAATGAAGGTTGTGTTGTATTAGAGCAACTAGATACCCAACCAGCTCCATTCAAAATGATCAAAGTTGGACCGGCAAGGTTGCTCAGTGGGTGACCAACAGGTAGAGGTTGCCACCAAGCCTGACAACCTGAATTCGATCCCCAGTACCTGTAGAAGGCACAGCTTACAGAAAGCATTGGAGGAACCAGGCTTAAACCATGTTAAACATGTGAGCCTGTTTTCTCCAAAGGAAAGGCATGACTGATGCCTGCCTGGTCAACCGGAATGTTGGAGTGGATGTTGTCTGACAACTTGGTGAACTTTTTGCTATTCTATGGAGCTAACCTTCCTGAATCCCCGCAAATCCCTGGCATTTGTTTAGGCCCCAGTCCTGAGCTTTGTCTCTAAGTGAATAGAACCCATCCTAATGAAAGAGGTCCCATGTCCATGGCATCCTCCACCAATAGAATCCATCCTCTGCTTATTACAGATCCTTCCTCCTTAGGTCCTTGCCCTGAGCACTGTTTATCAGTCAATAGAACTCATTATTGTATAGGTAACAGAACATTATTATAAAGGTCACAAGTGCTTCGTTACTGAGCTAGGGAGTTTCTATGTAGCTATGCCTAAAGCTTTCTGTGATAATTGTCATCAGAAACCTTTTTCCCAAAGTTTTACTGTGCTGAAATGTGTAAGAAAAATAAACCCAGAGGCCAAATTCTGGAAGCTTCGACCCAGCGCCAGCAGAACCCAGTTTCATTCTTCACCTGGTGCAGATTGTTTTTTTTGCCAACCATGAGGCCTGCCAGGTCCCCAACAAGGACCCACATGGTAGAAGGAGAAAACCGACTCTTGCAAGTTGTCCTCTGATCTCCTAAAGATTGTAGATGACAACATGGAGCTTTATCTCCATCCCGGACACCACAGACACAGAGACATAGAAGAAGAGATCACACACAGAAGTCTTCTTTATTTTTCCAGACAGGGTTTCTCTGTGTAGCTCCAGCTGTCCTGGAACTCACTCTGTAGCCCAGGCTGGCCTCGGACTCACAGAGATCCGCCTGCCTCTGCCTCCCTGAGTGCTGGGATTAAAGGCGTGCCAGACTACTGCCTGGCTCAGACAGGAGTTTTGAAAGAAGGATTGGTGGAGGAGCAGCAGAGAGGATCCCCAGCGGGCTGCAGAGGGAGATGCTAATTCATGTCTAGGATCACATGGAGGAGGCTCAGAAGGTGGGAGAATGTTGTGGAGTTGGAAAGAAACCAAAACATAGTTGCAGCTCTCGAGATGGCTCAGCAGGTAGAGGCACTTGCTATGAAACATGACAACCTAAGTTCCATCCCTGAAATGTGGAAACAAAGAACTGATTCTAGCAAGTTGTCTTCTGACTGCCACACACACCATGGCACATGTGTGCATTTACACACACAAAGAAATAAAGGTAATATTTTAAAAAACACAGTTGCCATTCTGAATAGGGAATGGCTATGCCCTTAGTCCTCAGCTGTTGCTTCCATGATTTGGGTAAGCACCCCAGAGTTCATGTACTATAAGCTTGACCTTTTCTATTCTTTTTACTTTCCTCCACCAACCCATCCACTCTCCCTTTCTCTCCCCTGCTCCATTTTTCTTTCTTTCTTTCTTTCTTTCTTTCTTTCTTTCTTTCTTTCTTTCCTTCTTTCTTTCTTTCTTCCTTCCTTCCTTCCTTCCTCCTTCCTTCCTTCCTTCCTTCCTTCCTTCCTTCCTTCCTTTCTTTTCTTCCTGCTTCCTTCTTCCTGATTCTTCTTCTTCTTCTTCTTCTTCTTCTTCTTCTTCTTCTTCTTCTTCTTCTTTTCTTCTTCTCCTTCTCCTTCTCCTTCTTCCTGGGATGTGCAGCTTATTGAAATAGGGCCTTATATAGAACAGGCTAATCTCAAACCCACAAACCTTCTCCCTCAGCCTTCTGAATTCCTGGGATTACAGGCATGTGACACCTCACAGAGCTCCCATTGTTTATTTTTACACAGGGCCTCACTTGGTAGCTCAGGCTAGTCTTGAACTCCTGATCTTCCTACCTCCGCCTCTCAATTGCTGGGGTAACAGGTGTTCACCACCATACCCAACTATTCCTTCTATTTATAATGATACCTGTCATGTTGTGATTAGCTTTGGTGCTAGGTTTTCTTTTTCCTCTTTCCTGTGACCAAATACCTGACCAGGAGGGTCATAAAGGAGAAAGGCTTATCCTAACTTACAGTTGCAGGGAATGTGTGATGGCAGGAGTGTGAGGCGGCTGGTCACATTGCACCTGCGCTCAGAAAGCAGAGTGCTTACAGGAAGTGCGGCCAGGCTAGAAAGCTTCAAGGCCCATCCCACAGTGATCCACTTCCTTCAGCAAGGCCCCACCTCTTAAAGGTTCCACAGTCCACCAAAACAGCGCCACCTGCTGGGAACCAAAGGCTCGGATAGACAAGCCTGTGGGGACATTTTCCATTCAAATAACAACAAGGCCTATCTTGAGGACTTCATTTAACTTGCATTATCTCTTTAAAACTCCTATTTCAAAGAGCAGTCTCATTCTGAAGTGTGGAGGCTGGGCTTTAAAATATAAACTACATGCTAACCTCTGTTGGAAGCACATTGCAGCTGGTAAATTGCTTGTCTTGCAAACACAAGTGCTTGAGTTGGATACCTAGAACCATAATAAATAAGCTAGGCCTGGTAGCTCATGCCTATAATCCCATCCAGTATTAGGAGGGGGAGAGGGGAAGAGTCCTAGGACTTGTTAGCCAGTTAGCCTAGCCTATTTTGCAAGTTCCAGGTCAGTAAGAGATACTATCTCAAAAGTACATACATGACAGACAGGCCTGAGGAATAATGTCTGAGGTTGGCCTTCACACACACATGCACAAAGTGTGCACATGTACCTGTACGTACACACCTACACACAAATATGATACACATACACAGACACATACACAAATGCACACATAAATATATATACACATGCAACACATACATAAATATATACACACATGCACATACATACACACGCAAATAAATTTTGAGGCTGATACAATTCAAACTACAAGCCAGGTGGTGGTGGCGCACACCTTTAATCCCAGCACTCATGAGGCAGAGGCAAGGTGAATCTCTGTGAGTTCGAGGCCAGCCTAGGCTACAGAATGAGTTCCAGGTAAGGCACAAAGCTACACATAGAAACCCTGTCTCGAAAAACAACCAAAAAAAAAACCAACCAAACAAACAGAAAAAACAACAACAACAATTCAAGCTATAAAAAAAAAACCCAGGTGAGAAGCTGCCTACCTGCCTGAGCACCCACCCCTGAAGACAATGCTCTTCTACTCCACAATGCACAGGAAACTCCCAACATTAGTACCTTCCTCCTAAATACAAGAAAACAATGCATCCCTAGGCATCTGAGGACATAGTAATGAGAGCTGAAATAAATTACGAGGCAGTCAAAAAAATTGCATTTCAGACATGGAAACACCTGAAGTATGCAAAGAAATTGAGAAATTTCATTGCACTGGGAAAATAAGATTAAAAATAAAAAAACAGCAAGAAAGCTAAAAGCCAAGCGGAACACTGGAAGTAAATATTTACCATTCCGATAAAATATGACAAAGGATTAATATCTAGAATACAAAACAGTGACAACAAACAGCTCTGCGGATAAACAGGCTGGAAATGGGAGCAAAGAATCCTCAGCCTGGTGCAGAACTATTGGGAGAATGGAGGTGGGGTGGGGTGTGTGTGTGTGTGTGTGTGTGTGTGTGTGTGTGTGTGTCTGTGTGTGTCTAATTTCCTTCCGTTACTGTGATAAAACACTCTAATCCAGTGGTTCTCGACCTGTGGGTTGCGACCCCTTTGGAGTAAAATGACCTGTTCATGGGGGTCACCTAAGACCATCAGAAATCACAGCTATTTATATGATTCCTAACAGCAGCAAAATTACAGTTACAAAATAACCATGAAGATAATGTTTTGGTTGGAGGAGGTGGGTCACCACAACGTGAGGAATTGTATTAAAGGGTCTCAGCATTAGGACGGTTGAGAACTACTAGTTGCTCTAACCAAAAGCAACTCGGAGAGGAAAGGGGTTGTTTGACTTACACTTCCAGGTCACCCTACATTGTTGAATAAGGTTGAGGCAGGAAGGCAAGCAGGGGCCAAAGCAGAGACCATGGTGGAGAGCTGCTGACTGGGTTGCTCATCTTGTTTTCTTGTACACCCCAGGACCACCTGCCCAGGAGTAGCATTGTCTACAGTGACCCAGACCCTCTCACATCAGTCATTAATCGAGAAAATGCCTCCAAAGATTTGCCTAGCCAGGCTAGTCTGATGGAGGCATTTTCTAAGTTGAGGTTCCTTCTTTCCAGATGACCAAGGAAGTGTCAGGTTGACAAAAAAAACTAACAAGCACACGTGGCTAGATTTTGTTGTATACAGCCAATGATCACCTTCCTACAGTGGGCTGGGCCCTGCTACATCAATGAGCAATCAACCCAATCTCCCCCCAGAAATGCCCACAGGCCACTCTGATCTGGACCATCCCTCAACTGAGGCTCTCTTCTCAGGTGACTCCAGGCTGTGTCAAGCTGGCAGTTGAATCTAACCGGGACAGTGGTATCTATTATGATTTGACATGAACATCACTTCTGAGCAAGAACCCTATTTCTAGGTTCCTCTGTGGAGAAACACTATAAATAGCACCAAAGGGCTCTAGCAAGGATGCTCACTGCAGTCATGGTCGAGAGAGAACAGAAATGGAAACATCTCAATATCCATCAGTAGAGCAAGCTGGTTATGTAAACCATAGTCAAGCTACATTCTGCTAAACAGCCGACAAAAATATAAATAAATAAATAAAGTAGTGATGAGAGCTAATTCAACAGGCAAAGGCGTCTAGACAGGTTGTCAGGCTCAAAAAAAAAAAAAGAAAGAAAGAAAGAAAGAAAGAAAGAAAAAGAAAAAGAAAAAAGGAAAAGACTGGGACCAAAGCTCCATGGTAGAATACTTGCTTAACATATGCAAGACCTCAGTATTGATCCCTAGCCCTGGAAACAACAACAAAACCCCAAAAATGGGGTAGTGGAAAGTGGAAAAAAAATCATACATATTAGGATTAAAAAGGTAACTGTCAATAGCGCACAGGACCTGAGAATGGTTTTCAGAACCCATGCAATGAATGGATACATGAATGAATAACGAAATCAACCAATAGATGAAAGTCCAACGCGGAGGTTCAGCTGGATAAAGTGTTGTCACCAAGCTTGTCACCTGAGTTTAATCCCTGGGACTCCCATGATAGAAGGAGAGAATTGATTCCTGAAAGTAGTTATCAGACCTCCAAGTGTGCATGCACACACACACACACACACAGACAGAGACAGAGAAAAAGAGACAGATGCACATACACATACATACAGAGAGAGAGAAGCACAGAGAGACATGCATACACACAGAGAGAGAGACAGATGTACAGAGAGAGAGAGACAGATACACATACACATACAAAGAGAGAGGGGTGCGTGCACGTACACACACACACACACAGATGTACGCAAAGGGAGAGAAAAAGATAGATGCACACAGAGAGACAGATGCACATGCAAGTGCATGCACATGCGCACACGTGCGTGTGCACACACACACACATACACACATAAAGAGAAAGAGATAGAGACAGACAGAGAGACAGAGCTGAACATGGTCACCCCCACTTGGAATCCCAGCACCGAGGAGGAAGGGACAAGAAGATCTCTGGGGCTGGAGATGGAGCTGTGGATAAAGCTTTTGCCACACAACCATGAAGAACAGAGTGTGAATCACAGAAGCCACATAAAAGCCACACATACCTGGTGGTCCACCTGTGGTCCCAGCATTTAGGAAGCAGGCACAGTGGATCCCCAGGATAGGCTGTCAGGCTAGCCTAGCCAAATTGGCAAGTTCCAAGTTCAGTGAGAGACCATGCCTCAGGAAATAAACTGGAGAGTTGTGGAGAGAGATGCCAGATGCCAACCTCTGACCTCCACACATAAGCACACACATGCAAACATGCATACAGATATGCACAGGACACATACATGCAACAAAAAATGTATGACATACCTCAAGACTAATGGCCCAAATATATAAAGAGCTTGCTAGAATCTCCGTCATAAAATTATGCTGCTGGGATTTTATAATCTGGAAGAGCTAGAAACTAAAGAAAGCTATCTGGAACCCATGACTGATATGATTATATCAGTGGAAAATTAGGAGGGATTAAATGAAAAGAGACAATTTCCACTCCCCCATTGTCCAGTGCTGCAGACTGATCGTCGCAAAGGGCAGATGGGAGCTGTGACACCCAGCTATCTCTCCCACACCTACAATATTATCGATAATATACTACATATCAATAAGGACAGGAAAGGAACACCTACAATATTATTGATAATACACTATACATATCAATAAGTACAGGAAAGTAATTAGAAGGCCCAAGAGATGGCTCAGCAATTAAGAGAACTTGGTGCTTTGACAAGAGGCCCCAAATTGGGCTCCCAGCACCCATGTTGGGTTGTTTATGACCACCTTGAATTTCAGCTCCAGCAGACTTGATGCTGTTCCCTTCTGGCTCCCAGGGGCACCTGGGCTCATATGCATGTACTCACTCACAGACATATAATTAAAATTAATCTTAAAAAATAAAAGTAATTATAATAGAAGTCAAGCCCTCTGGACACATGTGAACAAATGATATAGAAAAATTTTCAGAGTGATAAATGACCACAAAATCTATGTATTGATCCATATGGAAAGGAGAGCATCTCTGTTAAATCTGAACAAGAAATGGAGAAAGCAAAAATACACAACAGGGTTAGGCTTGAGAAATAACAAGTGTCAGCCTGAAGAATTCACTCATGAAAGCTAAGCACAGGTACACACCACAAAACAGTTTAATCCAATGGTAATTGATATGTCCCCATAAAAGTTTAAAATAGAAAGCCAAGGAGAAAGGAAAATTCAAACAAAATATTAATTAGAGGGGGAAACAAACTTCTGAAAGAAAACGAAATTGTACATACATAGGCACAGAGACAAGACACTCTGCTGAGCCTGAGAGCTTTGCAGGGCATTTAATAGCTGTGAGTGTGTGGCACGGTAATTCTTTTCTTTATCTTTGTGTATGTGTGAGACCTGTGTGTGGATGATGCGTGTGAATGGGGGCACTCATGTGCTGTGACATGCCTGTGGAGGTCAGGGGATGGCCTCAAATACCAATCCTCACCTTCTACCTTATTTGAGACAAAGTGTCATTGCTCGCTAGGCTATGCATCTGGGCATTCCCCTGACTCTGTTCCCACCTTATATCCATGCTGAATTTATTGATCCATACTACTATGTCTGGCTTTCCATGGGCTCTGGGAATCTGAATGCATATCCTCATGCTTACATGGCAAGCATCTGCTTTACCCACTGAGCCATCCCTCCAGCCCCTGCCAAAGGAGTTCTAAATAGAAGAACAGTATGTGATACTCTGCATCCTATAACCATGGTGTAGTAAAGAGTTATGTAAACAAGGGACTTGTTCTGCAGTTTCCTTTTGGAAAGTAGGAAAAAATATGATGCGTGCTATGCCAGCCTATAAAATGCTACCTATTCCACAGCAAAGTTATCCATACAGGACAGAGGATAAATCTCTTAACAGCAGTATATGGGTTTTAAAACTTCAGCTTATTTATGTCCATATGTATGTGCACGTGTGTGCTTGCATGTGAGTGCAGTGCATGAAGAAGCCAGAAGAGGGTGTTGGAAACACTAAAGCTGGAATTACAGGCTGCTGTGAGCCACTCAACATGCATGCTGGAAACCAGACTTGAGTTCTTTGCAAAATTAACCACTGAGCCATTGTCCCTCCAGCATCTGTGGTATGAGTTGAACAATGTCACAGAGGAATTCACGCCACTCTACATTCCAAACAGTAATGCTTACTCATACTTATCAACCATGTACTGAGTACTGTGCACCTCACACTCAGTCATGAAACCCTTGCCATGAAGATTGTTCACGCTTCCATTTCACAGGTGAGAAAACTGAGTGACAGAGGGGATTGTCAACCTGAGGGTCATTGGACTTTGGAAGAATGAATTCAGATTCCAGCCCGGACAATCTTTTCTTCCTGCTGTACTATGGTTAGGAACAAGGCCAGCTGTGGTGATGCACATCTGTAATTGCAGAACTCAGGAAGCTGAGAGAGAATGAGAGAGAGGAGCATGGGCCACAGAGAGTTCCAGGCTAGCTAGGACTATGAAGTGAGACATGGCTCAAAGGAAAAATAAAGAACTAATGTAAGAAAGAGAGAGGGAGGGCAGGAGAGAGGAAGGAAGGGAGAGAAGGGGGAAAGAGAGGAATAGAGGAAGGAGAGAAAGAAAAGGGAGGAAGGGGCAGAAAGAGGGAGGATTGGAAAGGAAGGAAGGAAGGAAGGAAGGAAGGAAGGAAGGAAGGAAGGAAGGGAGGGAGGGAAGGAAGGAAGGAAAGAAGGAAGGAAGGAAGGAAAAAGGAGGGAAGTAAAGATTAAAAGGAGGGATGAGAAGCTCCAGAGCTAATGGCTCTAAGGCTTTCTGAATATCTAGGGAACTTATTTACCAACTGGACAATGGAAATATCCATCTACCATGGTAAACTTTACCCACTGCCTTATACACCAGTCCCACCAACTCAAGAATAAGGGCTTTACAGTTAAAACTCAATTCAGATGCACAGACCTCAGTTCAAATTGCTTCCTGTTATTACATAAGCCATAAATAACCTCAAGGAAGTTTCATCTATCCACAGTCTCCCGACACAACTAAATGTATGATTCAGAGCTTTCATGAAAATTTTGCAAGTAAATACAGGACGAATTGCACAGTGCCTAGCCATAGAATTTTCTAAGTAAACTGTAGCTATGTAGACAACCCTCACCTGTGTCTGCAAAGGTTAATCTTCTTGTCAACTGTCAACTTGACTAGACTTAGAATCACCTAAGAGTATGTCTTCTGAGAGTGTTTCCAAGGAGGTTTAACAGAGGAGAGAAGTCTCACCCTGAATGTGGGCAGAGCCATCCCCTAGGCTGGGAGTGAATAAAAAGGAGAAAGTGAGCTGAGCACCAGCATCCATCTCTCTCTGCTTCCTGACTGTGGATGCCATGGGACCAGCTGCCTCAGGTTCCTGCTGACATGCCTCCTCCCACCATGATGGACTGTGTGCTCTCAAACTGCGAGCCACAACAAACTCTTTCTTCCTTCAGTTACTCTTTGGTCACAGTGATGAGGAAAGGGACTTCAACAGATCCCTAAGCCAGAAGAGGTTAACCTGCAGCCAAAACCTACCCCAATTCCTGTTTGTATAAGATACACAAGCTAAGGGGTTAGGAATTTAGCTCAGTGGTGGAGCATTTGCCTTAGCAAGCACAGGGCCCTGGGTTCGATCCTCAGCTCTGAAAAAAAAAAAAGATCCACAAGCTAAAGAGTTTTTTGCATGCTAATTTTTGCATCCAAAGCAGAATAATATAATATTTTGGTTTGAGGAGGAATCTGCTCCAGGCTCCTCCTCTCCCCACACCCTAAGACACCAAGAAGTCACTCAACCCCCTCATGTAAAAGGATGCTGTATTTACATATAATTTGCATAGATGATACAATATATTTGCATATAATCTATCTCCTGTTTACCCTGAATTAGCTCCAGATGATTTAGCATACCTAATACAATGTAAATGTATGTAAACAGTTGTGATATTGTATTATTTAGGGAACAATGATAAGAAAGATCAAGGTTTGTTGCTGTTGTGTTGTTTTTTTTTTCCCTCAGTATTTTCCATCTGAGGTTGAGCTTTGAGTTGCCAGCAACAGAGAGCTGATGGGTATTTAGGGACATATGGAAATCATAGGAGATTCAAATTTTGCTGTCTAAAAATAAAGTTTTATTGGAATGGGGCCACTGGACTCCTTTGTTTACACAGTCTATAGAAGCATTCATGTGACATGGCAGTTATGTCATTGTGACAGAAACCATATGGCCCTTAGAGCTAAAAATACCCCGCCCTAGCCTTCAGAAGAAGTCTGCCAACCTATGACCTGCCAATTATTAAACAAAAGCAGCAAGTTAAGGACTCATAAATCAGTTATTTGTTCTGCATGAATATAATAACATCAATCAAGATCCCGTTGCTGGAAGGCCACATCATGACATACAAATAATGAACTGGTCATACCAGAAAAGAGACACAAATAAATGATTTTAAATGCAGTGCATACGTGCACCCAGACATGATACAAAGGCTGTGTTATAAGTGCTTATTTGAGAAAAGCCTGGCTGTGCAGGCCCATAATTTCATAACTCAGGAAGCTGAGGCAGGGGGACAGGGAATTCAAGATCTGCCTCGGCGGCACCTTAGTGAGTTAAGGTCACAAAAGGGCCCTGTCTCAAAAATTTTAACAAAAAAGAAGAGTTCATGTGTAGCTCACAAGTTCAGCTCCTACCCAGAATCCCCCAGGATTCTGTGGGCATGGCCCAACAGCAGAGCATTTGTTTAGCATACATTATTAGGCAGTGGGTCTGATACTCAGTACAGTTTCTTTGGGAAGATTTGTTAGTGTGGTTCAGTCTGACTGAGGGTTTTAGTTACAGGAATCTATGGGAAGAACCACCCCCACCCATCCCTCCATCATTCCCCTAGGGCCATAGGCATCTGCTGTGGCTTTAAGTTAAAATTATGTCCACATGTTCCCCTCAGTGACTATGCACACCCATGGCTCCAAATGTCTGAGTGTGACAAGGTGTGGAAAGAGGCGTACACAGCCATCCTTCTCCAAAGTCTCTATCATCATCACCATTATTATTGCTATTGTTTTCATTATTGTCATTATTACTTGAGTTTAATCGATACAGGGTCTTATGATGTAGCCCAGGCTAGCCTCAAACCCACGGCAATGCTGCAAGTACTGGGATTACAGGCAGAGGCTGACAAGTCAATGTCAAACAAATGCTGACTCAGCTTCAGGGGCTCAATGTGTATTCACATTTCAGTTTGTACTTAGGAATAGGCACACAAGTCCCTCCTCCACCCCCCTAACACCCCACCACCACACACACCCCACTGCCAGGGCAGCTAACTGATGACCTGGAACTCATTCCTCACCTCCACCTGCTACACTCTAGACACTAGTGTCTCTCTAGGTGACATGTTGCCTCCTCCCTCCCAAAGCCTTTGCTCAGATGGTCCACATGGCATGAACATCCCCCTCCCACCCCCCACCCCATCCCCACCCCAACCATCTCACCCCTACTACTGACTTTTCCAGATGAACACCCCTGTTTTATCATAGGGTATCCAACAGCACAAAACAGGGCAGCCATCTTCCTCATCACAATAGAGACAGAGAAAAGCTCAACTGTTCAGCTGTGTGTAGACACAGGAGAATTAAGGAATGAAGGGGGTGTGACATGGCCCTCCAGGGTGTCAAAGACAAAACAAAATGATAAACTAGACCGTGAGGATTTTAGGGGGGGGGGGGGGGGGAAGAAGACCACTGGTGGTGTGTTAAGATCCAAACTCACGCTGCTTACCGAAGATACAGTTTGAATGTGGACCCCCACAGGTTCAGGAGTTTGAACACTTGGCTCCAGGGGAGTAGGGGTGCTGTTATGGTGGTTGTATAAACTTCAGGAGGTGGGGCCAGAGCTGGAGGAAGTGGATCACTAGGAGAGGCCTATTTCCTGTCCAGTCTCTGCTTCCTGATCCTCTCAGACATGAGCCAGCATGATCACAAGCCAACCACCGAATATTTTCAAGAGGTATGCTGCAAACCCTCCCAATGGTATCTCCCCAGAAATGCACCTTTCCATACCTCCTTTGCCTTGGATATTTTGTTTGTTTGTTTTTTGTTTTTGGAGCTGAGGATCAAACCCAGGGCCTTGCACTTGCTAGGCAAGCACTCTACCACTGAGCTAAATCCCCAACCCCATCTTGGATATTTTTTAAATAGTTATTTATAGGTTTTAACATAATGTGAAAGTTTAAAGAGAAAAAAAAAGAAAAGAAAAAAATTGCTATTTAGGAAAAAGGAGGGATAAAGTAGGAAGTTCTCCATCACACACAAAAATATGCCAAAAACTAAAATTTCATCAACAGTGATGTTGGCTTAAAGCCAAGTCACAGGCCACTCAAACAGGAGAAGCCTCACGGGTTATGAATCAAAAAAAATGTCAAGGGTTAAATACTAATCTGTGGTCAGTGGTCCCCCCTTCTCTGGGAGCCAAAATACGTCCTTCCCGCCTTAAGCTGCATCTTCTGAGGTGCTTGTTGACAGCAACAAGAAAATAATGAATACAGTACCAGCTGTACTACAGTATAATGAAACACAACTTCACATCTTTACATCTAAACTCAAAGGAAAAATTAGCTTAACTCCATATGCACTCTAAATTCAGAGACAAAACAATGCTAAGTATATTAGGCCGAATAGGAAGAAATAGACTAGAGCAAAATTACATTCTTTTCTTAACTCCAGATTTTAAAATTATAATAACAGAGGCTTCAGAGAAAAGATAAACATCCATTCAACAAATGTGTGTGTTCCCATTCTGCAGCAGGGATTATTGCATATAATTTTAGAGAAATTAGCAATCTTAAGAATGCATAAAAACACACAGGAAAGATGGCAAATTCAACACTAGGAAATCTGTGTACATGTTATATGCACTCAGTGACACAGACAGCACATAAAATACCTTCTACCAGCTCCTAGAACATACAAGAGCACATGAACACGTCTCTTGGTTTGTTGTTTTGATGCTGTTGGTTTTTAGTTTGTTTGTTTTCATTTTTGTTTGAGACAAGATTTCAGTGTCCACACTAGGCTCAAAACCACTATATAGATCAGGGTCACCTGGCCCTCTGTGTCCTCTTAATCCAGCTCCCAGGTGCTGGGTATACAGACGTGAGCCACCATGCCTGATTTTTGGGCCAAACTTCTTTATTCAGCCAATAACTAGAGATGGGTTTAAGGGAGGTATGCATTAAGTGCCAGTCCAAACAGTATGTATACTATTTAAAATGTATTAAATTAGAGTTGGGCATATAGCTCAGTGATAGAATGTTTACCTATCATGTAAGAGGCCCATGACAGAGAACAAAAATTTAAGAATAAGAAGAATAAACTACCAAATTAGAAAGCACAGAGGAAAAGATTTCAGCCCAATTTTGGCCGAGATCATTAAACCTGGTTCAGTTCTTTGAGAAGAGAATATGCCTGGTTATACGGAGTAATTAAAAGTAACATTGTAATAACAGTATATACAGCATCCTGTAAATGGAAGTGACTCAGAAAAAGAAAACCCAGTTTTCTTGTGTCCGTGTTACAGGTGTTAGGTAGGGGAGCACTCAGTATTTGAAAACACAGAAATGGCCTATGGTCCAGTAATAGACAACAGAACAGCAATAACGATGTAGTAAACAGTGAGCAATTGTGTCATCGCAGCCAGGCAAGAGCGAGAAAGGGCATTTACCACATGATGCAAAGGGAGAAAATGCAGAAATAAATTGAATAACCATAGTGACGACAACCATTCATATAGCATCGTGCAGAGAAAGAGGAAAAGGGTAGTGGGGCTTTTAATGCAAGTTCACAACTCAAATTTGTAAACACTTCAGCAGGGTGACAGGCCATACTGCAATTAAACCACTTCAGATCCAGCTTCTAGCAGCTAGGTAGATGGTTCAGATAAGGAGGTGTTTGTCACACAAGTACAAGGATGTGAATTGGTCATCAGAACCCATGTAAAAAAGTCACCACGTGAGCCTGATCCCCGTCTCTGTAAGGACAAGAGTCAGGAGGATCACTGGGGCTTGCTATCCTAAAGGATATTGCCAGACTCAATAAGGTATCTTGTCTCACAAGAATATGGCAGAGAATGATGAGTCAGGATGCTCTGTGTCTTATTCTGGCATCTCCAGGCATATGCATACACCCCCCCACACACACACACACACATGCATACACGTACAAAATTAAAGCAATTTTTAAAAACACCAGGCTTGGTGGCATATGCTTGTAATCCAAGTTCTAGGGAGACTAAGGCAGGAGGGTCCAACCAATGCAAATTAATCAGTGAACCCAGAGTTCCAGTGAGAGACCCTGTCTCAAAGAACAGTATGGATGGTGCCTCGAGAACACACAAAGACGAGCTCTGGCCTCCATACAGGTGTACATACACACGTACACACACATATGCACTCAAGGGAATACACACACAGTCTCTAGGGATCCTTAGAGCAATTCCTATCAGCAGACATGTAGTAACCCAAATTCTAGTCTTACATAGCAAGAAACACCACAAAGTAGCTGGTCCATGAGTCCCAGGAAATGCTAGGATGGTTTGTACGGATGTGTACAAATGTGAGCACACAATAAAGATGCGTGTGGATGGGGAATTCATCACTGTAGATATGCCATCCCAAAATATCATGCCTGAACCACGAGGCAGACGTACTGAAACAGACACTGGTCTTTTAAGACAACCTGATACGATGACAGCAGTTGGTTGCTACAGCAGCAGCAGTTTTATTCAGAGAAAAGCATCCTGCCATCAGCACTGCGAGGCTCTGAAAAGCTTCTCTGGGAGGAATCGATTTTCAACATAAGAGATCAGGTTGGAGACATTTGTGCCTTTACTTTGAGAAGTCAGCAGATTTCTCAAAATATTTTCTGAAGAGATGTGTCTACAAGAAGGGTCAATATTAATCTAATGGATTAAACTAGTAGCTCGGCTCACTAGAACTGATGTGTGAGAGCGCACATTTTGTTTCCAGAAAGAGAAGAAATGGGAACTTGATTACAACCTAATAATCCTTTGACAAAAGGAACATGGTCTGAGTTTTCTTCATATCTCTACCGTCTAACCAAATTTCATGTCGGGCGAATGGACGGGTAAATGGGTGAGTGTGTGGGTGGATGGATGGATGGAACATGGATGAAGAGATGGATGAGTGAGTAGATGGATAGAGTAAGTGGATGAAGAGGTGAATGAGTGGGTGGGTGGGTACATGGATGGAGTATGGATAAAGAGATGAATAAGTGGGTGGGTGGATAGATGGATGGAGCATGGATGAAGAGATGAATGAGTGGGTGGGTACATGGATAGAATATAGACGAAGAGATGAATAAGTGGGTGGGTGGGTGGGTTGATGGATGGAGCATGGATGAAGAGATGAATGAGTGGGTGGGTACATTGATAGAGTATAGATGAAGAGATGAATAAGTGGGTGGGTGGATGGACGGATGGATGGATGGAGCATGGATGAAGAGATGAATGGGCGGGTAGGTGGATAGATGGATGGAGTGTGGATGAAGAAATGAATGAGTGGGTGGGTACATGGATGGATGGAGTATGGATGAAGAGATGAATGGGCGGGTAGATGGATAGATGATGAATGGGTAAACAATTGGAAAACAGTGTGTACTGGTGAGTAGAAGGAAGGATCGATGGTTTTGGATGGTTGTGGAAAGATAGGGTGGGTAGATGAATGAAGGTGGATGGATGGGTAGATGAGAGAGAAAGAGAGATGATAAACGATAGATACATACACTCATACATAGATATATACATACATACATACATACATACATACATACATACATACATACATACACACTTACATACATAGATGATAGATGCATTGATAGATACACAGATACATTGATTATGAACCTTAATCTGCAAAGACTTCCTTGAAACACTTATACATACTAGTGGGCTTTAAAACTGAAAATAGCAAGAACTGTGGTGCTCCGAACACAAGCCAAACAAACGAGAACCATGCAAATGTTTAAAAGTCATCCCATGGAAAATTAATGATGATTTGTGAAATCTTTCAAGGAAACATTGAGAGCTTCCAGCCTTGTCCATTAGGCGTAATCCCCTTGGCCACTTCATCAGAGTTTAAGCAGCATACTGAAGTGCTTCAATGAGTCACTCTCCACAGAGAAGAGACATGGAGCTCAGCCAGAAACAGTTGTGCTGGTCCGAAGCTGCTGACCGGTGCGGGAATTCTCCCAGTACAAGCCGAGAGCAGCAGTAACTGGAAACGATTTAAAAAGGTGAATTCAGGGTTAAGGGTATAACTCAGTTGGTAGAGCACTTGCCTGGCTGTGCCCAAAGCCCTGAACTCTTCACCCAACACCCTATAAACCAAGTGTAGTGGTTCACAGTAGGAGGAGGTAGAGGAAAGAGGGTCGGGAGTTTAAGATCATCCTCAGCTACAGAGTGAGTTTTGAGGCAAGCCTGGGCTACATGAGACCCTGTCTCAGAAAAGAAGAGGAAGAGAGAGAGAGAAGAGGAGGGGGAGGAAAGAAAGAGGAGAGGAGGGAAGTGGGGAGAAAGGGAAGGAGAAGAGGGGAGGGGGAGGAAGGAGCCATGTTTAGACTACAGATCAACAGAGTGTGACTGTAAGTCAATAGTCAAAGGACCTGATACTAGGAATCTGAAGGTCTTTCCATTCCTATAGTGATGGCCATGAAACCTTTGTCGATTGGCCATTGCCTCTTGATGAGACAGCAGACAAGGAGTTTATAGCCCTTAGAGAGATCTACTGTGCGATTGTTCTCAATTAACACAAGCTACATCCCTGAGAAGTCGGTATTTCCATTTTCCTTTTTTATAGATGAGGAACAAGCATATAATACTAAGGGGGCTGAGGAAATGGCTCCGTCAGTCAAGTGCTTGTCACATAACCATAAGAATTATGTTTTTTGAGACAGGATTTCTCTGTGTAGCCATGACTATCCTGGAACTTTCTCTCTCTCTCTCTCTCTCTCTCTCTCTCTCTCTCTCTCTCTGTGTGTGTGTGTGTGTGTGTGTGTGTGTGTGTGTGTGTGTGTGTAAGAGAGACAGAGACAGAGAACAATTTCCAGGAGTCAGTTCACTTTTTTCACTATATGAGTCATAGGGATTTGAACTTGGGTCGTCAGACTTAGCAGCAAGCACTTATACCCACTGAACCCTCTTGCCAGCCCTTGTTAGATTTTTGTCTCACTTCAGGATAAGTCATGGAGGAAGCTCTCTTCCTTACCTACCCCTTCCTTCACCATCTTCCAGTTGCTATAAAGCGCTTTATTAGATCTGGACCATCTAATCCCATGCCCCCTCTTCCCAGGTGAATGGGGGAATCATAACTAAAAAGTACCATGTGACAAACCAAGAAATTTGCAGTTTGCAAAACCTATTTCCCTAGGCATAGTGTCCTCCTCAGGAAACCTCCATGACCCTCAGATTCCTCACTCATAAAGTAGGCATCCTATCTATCCGTTCAAAATGACTTGGAGGGGTTCCCTTTAGCACTGAGAACATGCATACAAGAAATGCTCTGTATCTCTAAACTACCACACTGATACCAGAATCCTCTGCGTTATGTCACCACAAATGGAAGGACAGTAAGACGCGCCCCCTTCTGGAACAGCACACCGACCAAAACACATTATCTTATTATTCTCTTGCTATTCCTGTAACTCATTCCCCAGCTTTCATTCTTCCCTCTTACAAAATAAGAGGCAAAAAAAAAAAAAAAATCAATGGAATAAGAATGCTGCTATTTTCTGATACAAATTAAACTCCACATCCAAACACAAACAGAATAACCAACAGCATATGGGTATCCTTTGTCAATCTTTACCTCCTGAGGGAAAATGAGCCAGATGGCAAGGGGGTTGGGGGGAGTCCACTGGTATTTCAAGAAATGGGGATGAAGGTGGTGGTGGGGGTGGGCAGGCCTGATCCCCAGGCTCTCGAGGGAGAAAAGCCTCAGAATTTGCAGTGACTGTTTCTGTAAATGAGAACTGGCCTGATTTCCAGGCTCTGGAGGGAGAAGGATCCTGGCATTTGTGAAAAGCCATCAGTGAGATCAGGTTTGTACCAACAACTGAGCCAAATCCCATAAGTTCAGTATTCATATCCAAAAAGGTACCTGGGCATCAGTTCGCAGGATTCATGTCAACAAAGCAGATGATTAATGATCAAGATATGTTCTGCCAACAGATCTGAGTATACACACACTCTGGTAAAGTGGGGCTATTAACATCTTACAGGTCAATAACAGCATGCTATCTCAGAAATAAAGATACTGGATTATTTTAACCAAGGCGTTTTTAAAGCACAGAGAGAAAACTTCCCTGCCCACCACAACAGCTAAAATGGGAAAACTGATACCACCAAATGCTGGCAAAACCAAGGAGCAACTAGAATGTTCACATTTGGCTTTGTTAGACTGTAAAGCAGTTTACGTGTTAGACATTCAACCAGCCTATGGCTCAGTGATTCCACACTTACCTAGAGATTCATAAGAGAGAAATCAGAACTCAAATATACAAGTCATGTACAAAATGTCCATTGTAGAGGCTAGAGAGCTGGCTTGGTGGTTACAAACATTCATTGTTTACCCAGAGGATCTGGGTTTGGTTCTCAGCACCCACGTTTGGATGGTTCACAAGTGCCTGTAACTCTAGTTCTAAGGAACCTAATACCTTTTTCCTGACCTCAGCCGGTACCTGTAAACATACATATACTCAGACATAGGCGCACGCATACACACACACACACACACACACACACACACACACACACACACAAATACTAAGTTTTTTAAAAATGTCACTGTGGTTTTATCCATAATAGCCAAAAGTTGGATATAATCTGGCCCATCAGATGAACAATGACTGAATGGAATAAACATAAAAAAATCTATGATCATTGGGCAGTGGTAGCACATGCCTTTAATCCCAGCACTCAGGAGGCAAAGGCAGAGGCAGGCGGATTTTTGTGAGTTCAAGGCCATCCTGGTCTATAGAGAAAGATCCAGGAAAGGCACAAAGCTACACAAAGAAACCCTGTCTTGAAAAACAAACAAACAAACAAAAAGCTGAGGTCTACACATACAAAGAATGCTAATCAGCAATAAAAAGAAATGAGGGGTTGGGGATTTAGCTCAATGGTAGAGCGCTTGCCTAGCACATGCAAGGCCCTGGGTTCGGTCCTCAGCCCTGAGGAAAAATAAGAAATGAAAATGGGCTGGAGAAATGGCTCAGAGGATAAGAGCACATACTGCCCATGCAGAGGGACCTGAGTTCAGTTTCCAGCACCTACAATGGGCCGTTCACAACTGCCTATAACTCCAGCTCCAGGAAATCTGCCTCCCTCTTCTGGCCTCTGTGGGCACTACACTCACATACACACACCCACATACATACATAATTAAGACTAAAAATAAAATTGAGAAACAAGATAATATTCATCAAAGAAGCATTCATTATCCTTGCAGACTGGCCACCTGTTGTTTTCTAAATAAAGGTTTATTGAAACATAGCCACACTCAGTCAATTACATATTCCTACAGCTACTTTCTTCCCATGACAGCAGATTTAAGTAATTAGTACAGAGCCTTGGTGGCTGCCAAATCTAGCATACTTACTATCTGCTATGCTATAAAAACTGCACAACTCTGACAAAAATAAAAGGGGAAAACATGCTCAACGGGAGGGGGGAAAAACACAGACACAAGGAAGCATGTATCACAGGACTCTTTCTTGCGAAGTTTTGAGAATACCAGAATGGGGCTGGGGAGATAGCTCAACTGTCTTCACTAGGGAATTGGAGAAGGCATAGTTCAAGGTCATTTTCAGTTTTGTAGTGAGTCCGAGGTTAGTCTGGATAAGATCTTGGGGGAGAATATGGGGATCTGTGAGAGGATTCAGCATCTGAAGGCATTTCCTGACAAGGCTGAGATGGGAAAATGGGTGGGGAGCTCTAATTGGGGACAAGGAGAAGGAGGACATTACAGAAGGAGATGGTGGGAGGAAGGATGAATAAAGCTAAGACTGTTTAGAAAAGGCATAGGAGTTATGTTTTATATTTATCTAAGATTATATATAGTACACATAAATGTATATGTTTACAAATGCACACACACAGTTTAAATGAAGTTACGCCACTTGGGGTGGTAATGCTATCCCCAAGAGCCATAGATGAACAGAAACCCCACTATCAAGTACGAGGAACCTCTTTTTGAACTGTTTATCAGGGTAGTTCAAGGGACTCCCAAAACAATATAAGCTATTGCTGCTGCCCTTGGTTGCCTTCCGGAAGTTGTAAGGAAGCCCCTATTTCTGAAGACACCACACACTTCAGACATAGGACTCGAAAGAACTAAGGCAGATATGACTTGAAAGCCTTCTCTCTGAGGACTAGCTTTCACAGTATCAGAAGAGGCTACACAAACTGCTAAGTGAGAAAAACCTTCAGCAGTTCCAGCCAGCTGTGACGCCTATGAAGCACAACACTGACCAGCATGGCAAGCTACCCTTAGAGGTGCAGTAGTGGCACTCACATCTTGGCAGTAACCAACAGCTGTCTAGTTGTACTTAAGACTCATTCAACAGGTGGAAAGTCACACCCGGTACTGGAAACCTAGCAAACTACTCATAGCTAGTGAGGTCATGGGTCTTAGAAAAGAACTTAATACCACCACCCTCGCTAAACGATTATAGTTTATCACTGCATTCTAAATACTTATCCTTATACCTATTGATAAGTATTGCTCTTACCGTGTCTCATCAAAGAAGTTTTGTTTTGTTTTGGATTTTTGCAGTAGATGGAGGCTATGAAAGCAAGCTAAAGCTACAACTGGTTAAAATGAAGGAAACAACTGACTGTGGGGTGCCTAGCCTCAGCCGGGAACCCCAAAGAAGAGAAGATGGAAAGACTGTAAGAGCCGGAAGACTAGGAAGTTTACGGCATGATTGCCTCTTCTAGATATAATGGGGAAGCTATGCCCATGAAATCTCAACAGTATGACTGCCAAAATAAGGCCAGAATAATGACAACACAAGTCGGAATGCCAACATGCATGAGGAAATTAGATGGGGGTCCTACCCCTAGGAGAATTAGTCTTCCCCGGAGATGAACACCCTAACTTGGTTATCCAACACCAAGTGGTCAGCCCTACAAATATATACACATAAGCAGCACTAAGTGGACTTAACAGGTCATATTTATATATTTATTTATTTGTGTGTGTGTGTGTGTGTGTGTGTGTAAAACAAGCCATAAATCTGAGAGGGAGGCGACGGAATATGGAAGGTCCCGGAGAGAGAAGAAAGTGATGTGATTATATTTTAATTAAAAATAAATTAAATTTAAAAAGGAACATCAGAGTCTCAACCTCATAAATTGCCCTTTATTACTCTTAAACCAAACTATTAAAGAACACCTTTAAAAACAAACCATGGGGACCTGTAAAATGACTTAGCACATAAAGACACTCGCTGACAAGCTTGAGGACCTGAGTTCAATCCCCAGGACCCACATAATAGAAGGGGAGAAGTGAGTCCAGCAAGCTGTGCTCTGACCTCCACACACAACCATGGATTTCATTATGTAAGCAAGCTACATGCTAAATGAAAAAGTCAAAACAATTTATCCCCAGAAACCCAAGGCAGGATCTTTCCCTTCTTTTTGGACTCCATGTATCCCTAGCTTCCCATTAACATTCAAGACAATCTTATGCAGATGTTTCTCAAGAACCAGCTGTTCCTGAAAGGAAAAATCATGTTCCTATTTATTTCACATTCAGTCTTCGCTCAAACATTCCTGAAAGACAACGCCACCCAATAGAGTTGAAAAGTTCAAGTCTAAGAGGCTCAGGGGAGGCAGAGTGGAAGCTATGTCAACCCTTTCCCCAGGGTCCTCGCCCAGACAGACCTTAACGGACCCCCTCAGAGCATGCCCAGAGCATTACAAGGGGCCACTTTCTTCATGCACCACACTTTGATGCCCAAAGGCCCTCCTGCCTCCCTCTCTCTGAATATTAGTCACGTTGCTAATGGCTGCCACAAAATGCCTGACAGAAGCAGCTTTTGAGCCCCCAACTCCTAAGACAAGGTGGAGCCAGCAAGTGGTTCAGTAGGCAGCAGAGATAACTACCAAACCTGGTGACCTGGGTTCGATCCCCACGATCCATATGGGGAAGGAAGGGACCCGTCTGCTCCAAGTTGTCTTCTGACTCCACACTTGTACTGTCCCATGTGCACACCCACACACATACATACATACACACATACATACACGACCCAGACCATTCCATGTATTTTCCATTTAATGGCTACCTTCCTTATCCTCACTGACCCTGTTTCTTTGGAGATACACTTTTGGCTAGGGACCTTGTTATGTGTACAAAGCAATGGATATTTCAGGGTGTAAAGTGACCTGACCCTCGACGGGAAGCATGGCCATCCATCACTTCCCAGCATCATCTGGGACAGGTGCAGACTGTATTCATGCCAGCAGGAGCTGATGGGAAGAACACACCCTGTACTCCCCAAAGCATCCCATAGTGGAAGATGGATGAAGGGCGGAGGGGATAATATTAGAAAACTATTTCAGAGGCTACTTTGAAAATGAACTACTGAGCCAAATTGCCAACAATGATATAAATAAACAAAGCAGACAGACTGCTGCAGAACTCAAGTGGGGGGAAGGGGTCTCTACTAGTCTCTCTCAAATTTCTCAGAGGGGAGGTGTTTGTGGGTCTCTGCCTTTGTGCATGCGTGCATGTATGCATATGTGCATGAATGTGTATATGTGCATGCATGTATGTGCATATACAATCTCAGTGTGTGTGTGCATGCATGTAGAAGCCAGAAGACAAAACCTCCCACAAACACATAAATACATGCATACATACATATTACTTCTCAGGAGCCTTTACCTTATGATTGAGATATCATTGACCTTGAACTCACAGAGTAGGTCAGTTGGTGGCCAATGATGCCTGGGTGCTATGAGAATTCTTTCCCCCATTAAGATATAAACAATGCCCCAACCTTCTTCTTAAGGTCCCAACCACAAACTATATATAAAGTATAATGCCACCAATGTTCATCCTGGGGAGCAAATGAACTTATTGAGCTTGCTTGCAAAGCATGGGTGAGGAGTTTCCTAAAGGAGCATAGGGGACCCCCACTAGTTGTACTGGAAAATCTTCACCTAGCATAGATGATGGCTTCCTGTTTTTATTTGCTTCCTGTTCCTGTGATAAAAAAAACAAAAAACAAAAACAAAAAATCACCATGACCAAAAGCAACAGGAAGAGGAAAAAAGTTTATTTTATCTTATATTTCCAGACAACAGTCCAACACTGAAGAAAGTCAGACAGGAATCTGGAAGCAGGAACTGAAGTAGAGGCCATGGAGGAGTGCTGCTTACCGGCTTGCTTCCATGTCTTGCTCAGTCTACTTTTTTATACAACCCAGGACCACATGCCCAGACATGGCACCACTCACAGTGTGCGGGGTCCTACCACATCAATCATTAATCAAGAAATGTCCTATATACTTGCCCACAGACCAATCTGATGGAGGCAATTCCTCAACTTGAGGTTTCTTCTTCCCAGGCAACCCTGATCATGTCATGTTTATAAAAACTAACCCACAGAGATCCCCTTCAGTTAACCTCCCCCAGAGGATATATTCCAGCACCTACAAGATCCAGAGATTCCAAGGCCACGTGTAATTATGGCAGAATTGCATTCAAGTGGCTGGGAGGAGTGGCAGGAATCTCAGATGAGGGTCCAATGACCCTCCCTAGCCCCTCTGCTGTGGATATCACTCTGTATAAATAAAATACTTATTGACCAGTAGGCAGGCTGGAAGTAAAGGTGGAACAAGTAGAGAAGAGAATTCTGGGAAGTAGAAGGCTGAGGCAGAGAGACCTGCCAGTGGCCACCAGGACAAGGAAGATGTAAGGTACCAGTAAGACACGAGCCACGTGGCAAAGTATAGACTAATAGAAATGGACTAAATATAAGAGTAAGAGCTAGACAATGGTAGGCCTGAGCTAATGGCCAAGCAGTTTAAATAATATAAGCGTCTGTGTGTTTATTTTATAAGTGGTCTGACAGACAAACAGGGCTTTGCGGGGGCTGGAGAGAATGTCTCCAACTACACCTCCTTCTCTGAGGGAATGTCAACAGTCAACAGGGCTAATCATGATGGACTCTTACAAGCAAACACAGTCAGTTAGATGAAGATGGTGGCTGTTTTGTTCAGAAGGACCTTGTTCCATCACACCAGGAATCCACCCATCTACATTTCCCCACCATAGCTGCCTTTAAAAAAAAAATGCGGGTTCCAGGAATCAATCTTGGGGCTCAGTGCTTGTAAGACGAGAACTTTATTGACTGAGCCACCCCAAATCACCCAATATTGTCATCCTTTTTCCCCCAGGTCTTCTTACTCAATTACCAGTCTCAAGGTATCTAGCACGATTCAGGGATGGCTTCCACCCAGTACCTTCCCACACTGCAGCTGGGACCATTTGTTGCAGATTCAAGTTTTGTTTTAAAACAGTAAATCTAGGGGCTGGGGCAAGTAGCCCAAATGTTTAAATCACTTGCTGCACACATGTAAGGACTGGAGTAGTTCAGATGCCCAGACACTACACAAATGCTAGGTGGGCACGGCTGCTGCCTGTAATTCCAGCTTT